>NC_030416.2:4305259-4647759 GCF_001660625.3 Ictalurus punctatus
TCTACAGAGATAAAAAAAAATAAAAAATACTAATAAAAAAAAGAAATTATTATTTAAAAAAAAAAAAAGAAGGGAAGAGAAACTGTAAGTCCTACCAAATTGCTGTATGTGGACTCGACCTCACAGGTAAACTCTTTTACATTCTTAAGGTTTGCTCTATAGAAACTATAGGTTATATGATTAATTAAATGTCTAGAGATTTGGCACACATTTTGAACCTTTTCTGTCTGTGCACGAGAATACATATTCATTTGATTTTCATAACATGTTAAATTGATTAAAACTTTGAAAGTTATAGAGGGTGTAAAAAGAATATATATATATATATTACACACACAGTGAGGGAAAGAAAGTATTTGATCCCCTGCTGATTTTGTACGTTTGCCCACTGACAAAGAAATGATCAGTCTATAATTTTAACGGTAGATTTATTTGAACAGTGAGAGACAGAATAACAACAAGAAAATCCAGAAAAACGCATGTCAAAAATGTTATAAATTGATTTGCATTTTAATGAGGGAAATATGTATTTGACCCCTCTGCAAAACATGACTTAGTACTTGGTGGCAAAACCCTTGTTGGCAATCACAGAGGTCAGACGTTTCTTGTAGTTGGCCACCAGGTTCGCACACCTCAGGAGAGATTTTGTCCCACTCCTCTTTGCAGATCTTCTCCAAGTCATTAAGGTTTCGAGGCTGACGTTTGGCAACTCGAACCTTCAGCTCCCTCCACAGATTTTCTATGGGATTAAGGTCTGGAGACTGGCTAGGCCACTCCAGGACCTTAATGTGCTTCTTCTTGAGCTACTCCTTTGTTGCCTTGGCCATGTGTTTTGGGTCATTGTCATGCTGGAATACCAATCCACGACCCATTTTCAATGCCCTGGCTGAGGGAAGGAGGTTCTCACCCAAGATTTGATGGTACATGGCCCCGTCCATCGTCCCTTTGATGCGGTGAAGTTGTCCTGTCCCCTTAGCAGAAAAACACCCCCAAAGCATAATGTTTCCACCTCCGGGTTTGACGGTGGGGATGGTGTTCTTGGGGTCATAGGCAGCATTCCTCCTCCTCCAAACACGGCGAGTTCAGTTGATGACAAAGAGCTCCATTTTGGTCTCATCTGACCACAACACTTTCAGTTGTCCTCTGAATCATTCAGATGTTCATTGGCAAACTTCAGATGGGCATGTACATGTGCTTTCTTGAGCAGGGGACCTTGCGGGCGCTGCAGGATTTCAGTCCTTCACGGCGTAGTGTGTTACCAATTGTTTTCTTGGTGACTATGGTCCCAGCTGCCTTGAGATCACTGACAAGATCCTCCCGTGTAGTTCTGGGCTGATTCCTCACTGTTCTCATGATCGTTGCAACTCCACGAGGTGAGATCTTGCATGGAGCCCCAGGCCGAGGGAGATTGACAGTTCTTTTGTGTTTCTTCCATTTGCGAATAATCGCACCAACTCTTGTCACCTTCTCACCAAGCTGCTTGGAATGGTCTTGTAGCCCATTCCAGACTTGTGTAGGTCTACAATCTTGTCTCTGACATCCTTGGAGAGCTCTTTGGTCTTGGCCATGGTGGAGAGTTTGGAATCTGATTGATTGATTGATTCTGTGGACAGGTGTCTTTTATACAGGTAACAAGCTGAGATTAGTAGCACTCCCTTTAAGAGTGTGCTCCTAATCTCAGCTCATTACCTGTATTAAAGACACCTAGGAGCCAGAAATCTTTCTGATTGAGAGGGGGTCAAATACTTATTTCCCTCATTAAAATGCAAATCAATTTATAACATTTTTGACATGCGTTTTTCTGGATTTTCTTGTTGTTATTCTGTCTCTCACTGTTCAAATAAACCTACCATTAAAATTATAGACTGCTCATTTCTTTGTCAGTGGGCAAACGTACAAAATCAGCAGGGGATCAAATACTTTTTTCCATCACTGTATATATGTATATAAATATGGGGAAAGCATGTAGCAAAGCACATCCTGAGACACATGCTATGGTATGTAAAGGGTGCTCATATGTTGATCCTAATATCACATTTATTCGTGTGAATTATGGGGAAGGATGTTTGAACCAATATGATGTATGGGTTAAGGAACACGCTTTCCCAGAAAAAGGTAGTTTTAGTCTCAGACAGTTAGAACAACAGAAATTTAATTTGGAGACAAAGGAGAGAGAGATATTCCTAAAATTAAAACAAAGAGCGAAGTGCACTTTTTGGCTGACTGGAAAACATTCGCTGAATAGCAGAGTGAGGCACATAAAAGAGAGAAAAAAATGTCTGGCAGGACCCTCATCTATTTCTCAGTGTGCTAAATTGCAGAAAGCCGATCACGACCTGGACTCCGCCCCACCACAACGCCCACAGCCAGTAAGGAGGGAGGAACCTGCAGTTTCAGAGGCACCTCCTGACGATGAAGTGGCCCAGCCTACGCCATTCCATCCCAACCTGTCAGAACTGAGCCACCAACCCCCACCTTACTAAGCTCCAGCTGTCCTATCTTCACCAGTGGCGTTACACACAAGATCCCAAGTGAAGGGACCAACAACATTGCTGCCTGAGGGCTTCAGACCAACAAAATCGGACAGAGAAGGGACAATGCACGCCGTGGTAAATGCCCCAATGCTAGAAGTGGCCGGAGAAGGAGGCACTATGCTAGTTCACAGACCCTGGACATTGGAAGACATCAGGAGCAGCATGACGCATCTGCCGGCACTCCGCGAAGTAGGAGGACTAAAGTTTGGGGATGAACTTCAGATATTCTGCAGAGAATTCATGAACTACGACGACTGCTCATGGCAAAACTTGGCATGGACTGGGTCAAGGTTTAATGTGAATTCAGAGAGAACGATGCCCACCTGATCAACCCACAGTAGGATGATTAAGTCAACACAAGGTACACAGCACAAATTGCGGCACTCCAGCAGAGGCTGACGAACACCTTTCCTGTGCGATTGGACATGACAAAAATGGCAAAGTGTAAACAACAAGACTCAGAGACTGTATCACAGTACCTGTCCAGGGTCACTGAGATCCATGATGCAAACTCAGGCTTGGAGAAACCTAACGCTTTGGCAGATGGGCAGGCGGCCATCACAGCATGGGAGGCACATCTCAAAAACAGCTTTATGAATGGCATGAAACCAGAAATTGCCGCTATATTCAAACAACAATGTATCACCTGGGACACCGGAAGCCTCACACAAGTTGAAAGGTATGCAATCCATGCGGAGAAGCTCTTACGAGAGGCAAAGGAAAGAAAGATGGAGAGGAGAGGAAAACCAAAAGTACGCAGACGAGGAAGACCCGGCCGTCAGGGTTATGGACCAGGATTAAATTGTTACAACTGCTGAAAAGTTGGACATTTTGCAGGAGACTATCCAGAGCTGATGCGAACTGACAGGCGGAGCTAAGGGAAGGGTGAGGCACCTGGGAATAGAAGAGGTGACATCAGACACCCAAACTATCAGTTAGCTCACAAAGAATAGGAATATATGAACACACCCACATCCAACATTAGTCAGACTGACAATTCAAAAATGTCTGAACCAGTCATGACCCTTAACCTTTTTAAAGTATAATTGCCTCTCCTTTTACACAGTTACCATGTATATCTCTTGTAGTTAATGGGCAAAGTGTCACATTTTTGGTAGCTTTAGGAGCAACATATTCAGTAATAAAACACTGCAAATTAAAAGAATCATGGGTGTGATGGGACATTCAGTATTAGAACGTTTCTCTGAACCGTTAGTTTGTGAATGTGAAAATGGGAAAAGAGTAACCCACCAATTCCTAGTTTTGTCCTCATGTCCAGTCAATCTACTGGGCAGGGACTTAATGTGTGTTTTACACTTAAATTTGATGTCCCCACCTCAGGGAGTAACAATAACTGATGACCAATCTTTGGGAACTCCATTTGTTAAAGAAACAGAGCAGTGTCAATGGCCCATGCTTAACAAGCCTAGAGCCTGTGCTCGTTTGTTGACGATGGCACATGATAAGATAAAGGACAACTATGTTAATTTTATGCTGTCCTCTGCCCTTCATTACACAGTGCAAGTGCATGTAGGAAAAGACTTTAATTTTGAGAAAGAATAGTTTATGGATATCCCAGAAAGTGAAGAAGGGGCGGCTGTGGCTCAGTTGGGGCGGCTGTGGTTCAGGTGGTAGAGCGGGTTGTCTGCTAACTGTAGGGTTGGCGGTTCGATTCCCGGCCCACATGACTCCACATGCCGAAGTGTCCTTGGGCAAGACACTGAACCCAAGTTCAGTTTAGTGCCTTGCATGGCAGCTCTGCTACCATTGGTGTGAATGAGACACAGTGTAAAGCGCTTTGGATAAAAGCACTATATAAGTGTGCCATTTGAAAAGCTGTACCTGTATATTGGTGTGACAAATTTAGTGCATGTTCAGTCAAATTGAGTGACACACAGTTGCATGCATTTTTGTCCCAGAATCAGCGCCTCGCGTCTCATTAGTCAAAATAAAGAACGAACAGTAGAAAAACGTGGGACTGTGGGTCAGATTATGTGAGAGTGGGAAAATTACAGATTGGGAACAGAAACCCACATCCAACATGTGTCCGAGACTGGGAGTTTATAAAAAATTCTTTCAGGAAATGTGCAAGGTTAATATGTCATGACAAGGAAATGTTTCTGAACCTTGGGACAAGAGCTACACCCCTAGAGATACACCCACAATTGAAAAAGGTGCCTCTCAGGCTGTGGGCCCAAGGGAAACATGACATAGGCCTGATTAGAAGTGCACCACCAGTCGTGATCCGCTGCATGATCTAAAGTCCGGAGAGTGGGCCGTGATCAAGGACTTCTGCAGGACCAGGTGGAACAAGCCACAATGGACTGGGCCATTCTATATCCTTTTTGTCACTCACTCCGTGGTAAAGGCCAGCCAGAGAGCCATGTGGATGCATGCGAGCCACTGCAGGAGGGTGCCAGAGCTGAGCACTGAGCTGGAGAAGACGGGACTGCAATAGGAGAACTAGACCATAATTCTCCATCAAGAGGCCTCTAGGAGGACCTACGCTCACGAGCAACAATCTGCATATACACACCCACACACATTACGCACTACACCCCGACACATTAACACACCAATTCCATGCGACTCCACGATAGACAGTCTTAAGTGATATCTAGTAGCCTGCGAAAGCACATGTAGTCTTTGGAGAAAATGTTGATGACACGGAAACTGTACTCTTAGGAGGACTGAACTTCATTAGTGCATACTATATAGCCATGTGACCAGGACAAAGGTTAGACAACGTGACTTTGCTACCGCACCTCTTATGCCCCAAAGCTCCCTGACCACAGACTACAGTTGCAGACTAGACACAAATCCTTAGATGTCGACCTGCACATCCACTCATACATACAAACCTATTCCTAATCGTGCACCCTTCTCCTGGTACAGGTGGTATCTCTTAGTAAGCCCTTTCATAGAAATAAACTCACAAATCACTGGGACCATCCAGCCATCCATCTTCTACCGCTTACTCCTTCTTCAGGGTCGCGGGGGAACCTGGAGCCAATCCGAGGGAGCATCGGGCACAAGGAGGGGTACACCCTGGACAGGGTGCCAGTCCATTGCAGGGCACAATCACATACACACTCACACACCCATTCAGACACTATGGACACTTTAGACACACCAATCAGCCTACCATGCATTTCTTTGGACTGGGGGAGGAAACCGGAGTACCCGGAGGAAACCCCCGAGGCACGTTCTGTATCGCCTTTTGTCATAAGAATCATTGCCAACAGTGCTACCCACACAACGTCACACGTCCCCTTGTCACGCAGACACATAATGGTTATTCTATCATTGAACACATGCGGTCTGCGATACGTAACCCTCCACAGACTAGCGAGATGGGGTTTGATTGGCTGAACTCAGTACTCGGGGCATGGGGCTCATGGATATTAACCATCTGTGTACCAATAGGTGCAAAAATTCTTCTTGTCTTGCTCATTTTGCCTTGTATTGTTGCTCTCGTTCGGAGCAGTCTCTCACGCTCGTTGAAATCACTAATGACCAAACGCTGACGTTGACAAAGACTGAGTACAGATTCTCCCAGCGACAATGATGATGACGACCCATTGACATCCATTTCACATCTATTGTAAATATGCATTTGACCATGACGATTCTCATTTCACTATAAAATAAGCTTGCTTGACTACAGGATACTTTATATCCGCAGAAACAGCCTTAGTGCCTTCATTATGTCTGTATCATGCTGAATTCAGTTTAACCGTGAAAGGATTCTGAAGTTCTGATGTATTCACAGCAAAGTAATTTCTCTGTTAATTTTAGTTATCATATTTTGTAATGATAAAATGGGGGAAATGAGAGGGAAATTACTCATTTTCACTTTGTAATAAGTTTGTTCTTGCTCATGTTCATCTGAGGATAACGCCTAAGAAGGCCATGTCATGTCACTGAGATCAGTACAGAATGTTTATCTGCTTACAGAGACACAAACATGTTCTTCTGTTCAAGGTTCGCCTGTACAAGATCCTAAAACAAACTGTTTGAACTGCCTCAAACTGCTTCTTATCGGTACGCAGAATTATGTCATGCTCTGCTTTTCATATATATAGTAGTGGTTTAATCCAAGGCCTTCAGAGCGCTCTCATTATTCTCTCCTGCTTTATTCTATCCTGTATTAACCATCTTTCTGTAACAAACCTTTTTACCTTCAGAGGACGAGTCTGCGAGTGTTGTCTAATTTCCACGACAAAACACACACACATACACAGTAGAGACACAACATAGGGGCAGTGGTGACTCAGTGGTTAAATGCTCTGGGTTACTGATCAGAAGGTCAGGAGTTCAAGCCCCAGCACTGCCAAGCTACCACTGTTGGGCCCTTGAGCAAGGCCCTTAACTCTCTACTGCTCAGTTGTATAAATGAGATAAATGTAAATCACTCTGGATAAGGGCATCTGCCAAATTTCCATAAATGTGATATAATATAATATATATTACCTAGTGCAGGCCTAATGACATTCATTTTTAAAACTTTTTTTTTTTTTGTTACTTAGGTTTAGGTTAAGGTTAGTGATAGGTGTAAGTTCCTTACAAGAATAGCAAGACAAAGATGTGTGTGTGTGCGTGTGTGTGTGTGAGTGACACACAGACCCACCTGAGGCCTGCACTTCAGTGACGTACTGCAGCAGCTCCTGGCCCTGGTGGATGGCTTGGAACGTCAGGTTGTTCATAGTCAGCGCTTTCTCTGCGTGCTGCTGAAGCCTCTGCTCAGCCACAGTCAACTCCTCAGTGTCAAACTCCCTGAGCTGCTGAGACAACTCATCACTCCACGACTCCAGGTCCGAGATCACCTATAAACACACACGTGCGCACACACACACACACAAACACACACAGAAACAATGGTCAAGGCCAAAATGAGCATCAGGATCCTAATTACAGTCTCCCAGTCTCCTCTATAACATTCTGTGAGTGTGTGTGTGTGTGTGTGTGTGTGTGCATGTAGATTAGATTACATTCCACTGCTATTAAGCTATTCAGCTGTAGTGACGGTAATTAGGAGTGTGTATCTTTCCTTCTGAGACACTACTTACGTGACTTCAGTATGCGATCAAATGTACAAAAGATGCATTTTACACGAAGCCACACCTTCATGAAACACAAAGAAGACACACCTCCTGCATTCTGACTCAGACACAGAGGCCATGCCTCCTTCACGTTGACTGACACACACTGAAGCCACACCTCTTTCAAAGGCTAAATGAGATAAGGGCCACACCTCCGTAATTTCGACACAGCCACTGAAGCCACACCTTCTTCACTTTGAATGACACACACTGAAGCCACACCTCTTTCATAGGCTAGCTGAGATAAGGGTCACACCTCCTTCATTTCAACAGCCAGTGAAGCCACACCTCCTTCACTTTGAAAGTCACAGTTTTGAAAGCCACGCCTCCCTCACTCCCAGTATGTAAGTATGAAATTAGGGCGGCCATGATGATTAAGACTGGATTGCACAGACCTTTACACCACAAGATGGCGATATAGGGTTAGATGGAAAAAAAACCTGTAATGGTCAAGATTCATGTCTTTTTATTTTATAAATAGCAAACATGTAACTTCATGTTAAACCAACACGGCAGCGTGCTAACAGCCAGTTGTTACCATTATGTTTAACAACATAAACTCAGCCAGCTGTCCCATTGCCAAACTTTTTTGGCTCACACACACACACACAAACACACCTCTCTATCTCCTGAAACACACTGTCACACTCTTCTTTTCTAAATCAGCTTGAACGCCTTTGGGTTACAAATCATCCGAGCATTGCGCAACGACGGCGCCGTTGCTAACATGTAACGCATGACAGGTACAGATTTACAACACAACACACTCCAGCGCACAAATCTTGCTCTGCCTGGAAGAACATTACCTCATACATGAGTCCCACATCTTTGTGTCTTCTCTTCCTTGGTGTGTTAAGTTTAATGCAGCGGTTGGACGCAGGAGCAGGAGCCAGGAAGAACGTGAGCAAAGGGAGCGTTTAAGGACACACAAACACACACACACACACACACACACACACACACACACCCTGGTGCGTCCCACCCAGCTGTTCAGATGTTCAGGCTTCAGGTACTGCAGGAAAACGTTTTCACCTTCTGGTTCATGACTCAGAAGTGGCTCCCATTATCTCGTCGATGACTTGGTCGCTCTGGCTATGAGCTTGCTTATGAGAATGATAGTGCTGGGTATTAGGTGACATTAACCGAGCCACTAACAAGCAGCGCGCTTTATCGGAATCAGGTTCCACTAGATCAGGTGTCATGCGCGATACTGAAAAGATCCTAGACTCACTTTGGCTAACATTCATCATTTACCTTTATTTTATTTTACCTTAAATTTAAGGCATGATTTTATTTATATATATATATATATATATATATATATATATATATATATATATATATACACACACACATTATATATATATATATATATATATATATATATATATATATATATATATATATATATATATATATATATATATCCCACATCCGATTTAGAACCTCGTGGTACTGTAACTGTCGACACTCGATATGTATTTTTAAAATAAAATACAAAATAATACAACGTGCTGGATCAAGTGCTATTCTCAAAAGCCGCTGAGCGATGATAGTGGAAGCCATTTTGTTCAGTGAAACCAAATTTGCATCGATTAATGCGATAATACGGGACTTGGACTATTTGTTCGCAATATGCAAGACTCCCCAGATGTTCATTTGAGTGCTTGCCATCTTCTCAGATTAAAGATGTTGCGTCCTCTTGAACCCTGGTTTCGAGATTTGTAAAGAAGAATCTTCTTTACTTCCTGCTCTCGAAAAAGAAAACCCCAATAAAGCTGTGTGATTTTCAGCTAGTGGTTTGAGAAGGAACTCACGTCGATGGCGTCCCTCTCGAAGATGCGCAGCTGGAGGAAGAGCTCCAGCTTGATCTTCCGCTCCTGAAAGAGCTCCTCCATGCGAGCCTGAGCCTCATCCAGCTGCTGCAGCACGCTTTCGATGTGCGCCATCGAGCTGTTGTGCGGCGTTTTATTACTGGAGATCGCAGAGTCTCTGTAGGGGAGGAAATGGCACGTGGTGAAAGTCTACTGTGAGAGTATCTAGGATGTATAAAAAAAATATATATATATATCCTAACCAATGAAATCATCCGGAACATAGGCATATTTATTATATTCCTTTTATTAGACTGCATAGATTATGTCTCAAGTCCGCTATACAAGTCCCGGTGGATGAGCTGTTACTATGGAAACTATGACGTCTATATAAACCCGTGTTCTGCCTTACAGTCGGCACTACGTTTATCAACCAATCAGAATCGAGAATTCAACAGATCTGTGGTACGACTTTAACAGATGACGCCGCATGCCTGCTTTCAAACTCCAGTTTCCACTGCATTTCTGTACCTGAGCTGCTGAATGAGCTCCTCTCCCTCTTTGATGACATTGACAGTGAACTGCAGCGTGGTCTGCTGCTGCTGCCCGAAGCGCTTGATCAGATCCTGCACGGCCTCCACCGACTCAGCGTACACGTCATCCAACAGCTCCTTCTGCAGCTCCTCCAACCACGTCCATAGCTGAAATTAACATAAATGAATTAATAAATAATAAAAAACATTCCAGTCATTTAAAAAGATTTGAGAACTTTAGGAGTCAGTAAATTGGCTTCGAGTAAACTGATAAGAATCCAGGTACAGGAGCAGATAGCCTCAGCCTCAGATGCTCCGCCTGTAAGCCATGGAGTGTCTGATATCTTTTGTGCACTTTTCTGTCACCAAGCTTCAGGATCTGATTATCTGAACACCATGACATGATGACCTTTTTTCGAAGCATAATGGTTCACCGAATACGAAAAATGTATTAAACAGTTCGTGGTGAGTAAATGATGATCATGAAATACACCAAAGGTCAGAGGTTTTGGGGCAGTGGTGGTTTGGCGGTTGAGGCTCTGGGTTACTGATCAGAAGATTGCGGGTTCAAGCCCCAGCACTGCCAAGCTGCCACTGTTGGGCCCTTGAGCAAGGCCCTTAACCCTCTCTGCTCCAGGGGGCGCTGTATCATGGCTGACCCTGCGCTCTGACCCCAACTTCCTGTCATGCTGGGGTATATGAAGAAAAGAATTTTACTGTGCTTTAACGTATATATAATATAATATATAATAAAGACTCATTATGTTGATGGAATTGCATCTTACTGAGAAAGTAGATGGTTCTCTCGAAAGGTAGAAGTTGACTTGTGAGACCAGGAAACAGTCAACAAGATTGAGCAATGACAAAATATCATTTCTCTGAGCTTGTTGCTCTGGGCATCAACTCAAAAGATAAGCACACAGTGAAGGCAACTATGAGAGTTTTATTTAGCAAGTTGAACTGTGTATTGAAAGGCACAGCTATTCAAGCATAAAAGGAAGTTGAAAACGAATGGATGTTGGACGGGAGCAACGATAAAGCATCACTGTAGAAGATACTTTGATGCCTTAAAACGTTTTTTTTTTTTTTTTTTTTTTTTTTGCCAAATCCAGAAGCTTTAAAATGGTCTGACAGATTCAAAGATATAAAAAGGCAGACGAGGTAGAAGAGATGGGAGGGAAACTCAGCTTTCCTGGTGCTGGTGCCATCTGCCTTTACTGGCACACCAAGGAAAGTGGAGCTCAAATCCCAGCAAGTCTGGCGATAGCTTTTTTCCCCATCTTCCCTTATTCCATTTCCATCTCAACCGCTCACAATGGCTGACCCACAGTCACACATGAACTGGAAGCCGGCGCTAGTCTCTATCCCGCAGATAGCAGATGGCTAACCTCGCGCCATATGGGCACATTAAGATAAGTGTTATTTTATGCTATTTACTATGGCATCACTTACGATACACAATTATCTCCGCTAATGCACGCGGACTGTGAACACAAACAAGGGCAAGAGTCCAGTGTCTATCAACACGCCAATAGACTCCAATGGATTTCAGTTTCACAATGGGAGATTTCGGCTCTGCGATTGGAGCAAGCTACACTAGAAATGGTAGTATAATAGTGACGCAGGAAGCTGTCAAATTGTCCATATCAAAGAGGAACTTGATCCACCCCAAATAAACCGTCTTATTAATGGACGTCAATAAATGTCTCGGGACAGAAAGAAGTTTTCCACCAAAATATAGGACAAAAATTGGGATTTGAGAAGTTGTTTCTAAAACACAAAACTATCAGAGAGAACCTAATTACTTCAAAGTCTAAGCCAGGATACAACATTTGTGCAGGACTGGCTTTTGAACCGCAGCACAAACGCACCTCTTTGCCGTGAGTATGGAAGGCCACGGACATGTCTAGCAGGACTTTTCTCTGCTCCACACGCCTCACAAAGTCCTGGATCCGGTCTTGTAACTGGTGGGCAGCCTGGTAGATCTCCTCCGGGTCGCACTCGCCAGTCTGGGCCAGCTGTTCGGCCGCCTCCAGCAGCTTATCGGCATTAGTGTACGTGTTCTGAAAGAGATCCAAACAGGCTCAAGTTGATAAGAAAAAAAAACAATCAAGCTTTTAATGGGACCTCATTGACTTCCCTAAATTTTCCTCTTGGCTGCATTCCCATCACCTTCTTAAAAGTCATTGTTACTTTATTAGTTCTAGTGAAGTTTGTTAGGAAAGCCCCAAAGGAATCTATCCGACATGAGCACGGAAACTGAATGAAATTCTTCTTTCATCTATGACATAGGACGTAACTGTTACTGTGAACTTAAATTGGCAAGACAGTCACGCGGTGTCAAGAGCTTTCTATTTCTATAGACATGTCACAACTGTAGCCTGCCATTGGAGTATTACAGGTTTTAGGCAATGATGGTAGAACAGAAACCTGAGCTGTACTATGAAATAAAATAAATAAATAAATAAGTAAATACACAGTCAAATAGCTAACTTGAAAGCAAAACGTATGCACCGTTGCGTGTCTTCCGCAGAGATTGAACTACTGAGCCACTGAAACTACAATGACTTTGACGTAACAACTCCAAGGGTGCCAATACTTAAATCTTAGTTAGATTAGGGAAGATGTTTGTGGGCAAACTTTGCCACATGAATTCAATAACACATGAGGAATTGCGTATTGGTGTGTCCCATGTAGTGAGCGCACGCAGTGATGTGAAAAGAGCGATCGCTACGTGTGATTGGATCACGCACTGCCTCGGGGTACAGTCAGGTAGCGATTCCGCAATGAATGCGGTTGACCAATCGGTGGGATGCACTAGAACTAGCTCCTCCCACACGTTAGGCTCGAGGGCAACAAGGGCAACAAAATTCAACATGGGTGCTTGAGTCAATCAAAGGAAATGCAAAAGACAAAGCAACACAGTGGCATTGCAGTTGATTTACAGAGCCACACGTTGTTGTTTGGTGGGAGGGACGCTTAAGTGACTATATAAAAAAAAAATTAAAAATTTTAAATGGTGTTAACGTTTGCCATATGCCCTCTTGCATATATGTTTAAAGCCATAAAGTTGGTAGATATTGTAGGATTTGGAAAAATAGTATCATGATGTAATTTGTCATGACAGGAGGACGAATAAAAGTGACCATAATTCCTCTACTCAGTGCTTTTTAAGTAGAAGGTGGCTGTTGTTCTTCTCCTCACCTGCGCCACCTCTTCGAAATCTTCATGGCGTTTCTGCAAAGCCCGTGCTCGGTGCAGGGACTTCCCCACGCCCGTGTGCTTACTGAGGAATGCCTCACCGTGATTCTCGATCCAGTCCAGCACCTGAGAAATGAAAGAAGTGGAAGATGAAAGAAGAAGAAGAAGAAGAACCACAAGGGGGCTCTTGTGAGCAAAATGAGCCACTTCACACTTGCAGTGAAGTCTCGGTCCGTCTAGTTCGGTGGGGTTAGATTTCAGACGGCATCGTTTTAAACCCACGAGACGCACAGTCTGGGATCTTTATGGACTCGTAAAGCTGCATACCGTATCACAGACGAGCACCGTGTGTGGAAATTTGTGTTGTATTTAAGAAGGAGTTATGCTCTTACCACTAAGAGGTCTCCGAAAAAGCACTAAGAGGTTCTTTAACCTTTTACTAAGGAGTTCCTCAGCAAAGTCGACAACGGCGTGTACTGTGATGTGGCCCGCCATGAAGCGGAGTTACTCTTACCATCCTGATTTTCCGATCACAATACCTTTTTGAAATCTTTGTCTTTAAAGACACGTTACCACTACATCGTTTCAGGTTTATTATTATTATTACAAAAGAATCTGCTTTAAGAACCTATAGTACTTTTAGCCTTTTGTGAATACAGCCCTATTCGTTATAGAACCTTTAATCTACCTCATCGTGGCATATGGCGTTCTGAACGTTTCCATGTGTATGTGCATGGTGTATTAATATGAAAGAAGCGATGCAGGCCATTTGCTGTACAGATGTGTCGCATGGGGGACCACTTTCGTCTGCATTATTTTATGGGGCATACCCTTGATTTAATGAGCCTACCGAACAAGGTTACCATGGTAACCTTTATGGTGCACACATATGTGTTTGGGCGGGACAGAAGGAGTGAAAGGAAGTGATCCAGTAGCTATCATTACGTCTACCTGAGGGGTTTGCTAAAAACGGAGAGGATTTTCCATGCAGGAAGCTCATGAGCTGCTTTGATGATTTACCCTGTATCCCATACATACAGTCTCGTTATTCCACACACGCCAGAGCGAGCATGAAGAGTCTGGTCCTGCTAGATAAGTAAAAGAAATACAGTTTTGTTAATTCAAGAGCCTCCTGGGGCGTTGTGACGAGAATCTAAAATCTAGTGACAGTCATACAGAGAGAATAGAATTGAATTAAAAAGAAAATAGCTAGAGAAAGCACAAAAAAGGATATCAGAACATTACATATTTAGGCTGTTGCCATTACCCTGGCAAACACAGTACGCAGTTTGGAACCCAGCCTTAAATTCTCATCGAATGTTTATTAATTGCTTCTCTTGCAACCGATGCATGTTGTGGAATATTCTTCGGCGAGCAACTATCGATGGAATTTTTCTACCACCGAGTCTGTAATTCCCAAATTCCTGAATGCGTAAGTACTGACCGGGCTACAGTCAGCGCAATGAATATACACGACTTGGTCCTGATTGCACCCAGGCTTGGTACACAGGACGATGGCGTACCTGTTGGACATCTTGTTGGAAGACGCATAGTTGCAGGCGCTGGTGCAGGCGGAGTTTGCGGTGCTGCCAGACGTTCTCCAGCTGCCGCTGGTGGTGCAGCACCTCGTGGATGATGTCCAGGACATGGTTCACTGCCTTGGAGTAGTTGACCGATGCTGTTAATGAATCAGCGCTGCCTTGAGTCAAAGGGCGCTGGAGTTTGTCCAACAGGGCTTTCCCGTCTTGACTCACCTGTGGAAAGAGGGTTTAAAATGTGATTCCTACAATAAGCCTGATATGGTGTACCTTGTGTTTTCGAATAAAATTTTAGAAAAAAAAAACATTTCAGGAAAAACAAAAAGAAAGAAAAACATACAATAACCTGGTTGCATAAATGTGCACACTGCTTATTTATTGGTAAGAGTCTACCACCATCGAATTTTCGTTTTCCAGATCTCTTATCAAAATGCACCTAAGCACAGCCCTCTTCAAGTCATTCCACAGCTTCCCTCTATTTTGACTCGAGCTTTAATCCCTGCTAAAGGGAAGCAGTCGCATGGCACGACGCTTCCACCAACATGCTTCACCGTGGCTACGGTGTATTGTGGGTGGCACGCTGTCTTGTTTTTCTTCAGGAGCTTGAGATCCTGTACATGCTTTGTTGCAAGCTCTTTGAGGAGCATGGCTTCAGCAGTGGGATGAAACCAAGAAGATGTCAATCATTGTTTGGGGTTTATCAGAATCCCTTCACTGATCATTACTTTTGAACACGTTCAGAACTAAAAAGAACACTGGACAGTTCACAAGCGACAGCAGTAGCAACACAGCCACAAGAGACAAGCTACAAGCGTCATGACCGACTTATACTGTAGTTGTGATGGTAGGGTCAGACTTGAACTAGCACAACCAGTAATTAAAAAAAAAAGAATAAAATGAAATAAACACATTGTCTAATAGAGGGTGAGAGAAGATAATAAAAATCGGTACCTCTGAGTAAGCAGCTGTGATGTGTTCGTAGAGACCTTGGTGGTGGTGAATGGTATCTTCCAGGTCCTGTAGCTCTGAGGGGAGTTCACCTTCACCACATGCCTTACACCATGACTCTACATTATTCAGGTACTGGGAAAGAGGATATGCAAAATGATCACTATTATCAACGTACAAAAGAAAAACCACACTGCCACTCAAACGTTCTTGAACCTAGGAAAGGGGACTAAATAACTGAGCACAAAACGAATTATGTTGAGAATGTTTGCCAGTAACAACAACAACAACAACAAAGGATATTTGGCTGAAACCTTGGGTGAAAACAGTGCTTTGTTATGAAAAATTTAATATCCGATCACGATAAAAAGCAAAGATCCATCCATCCATCTAGCTGAGACGCATACGTCTAATATATGAAAGCCTATCTTTTCTTCTTCTTTTTAAAAAAAAAAAAAAAAGGGAAGCAGAAGAACAAAGAGCACATCAACTTAATTACGGTGCTGAAAACAAGCAATTATCGTTCAAAGACTATGATAAAAGAGATCAGATAGCGTTGCTCTTTTTTTTCTCTCTTTCGCCATCTCTATCTGGAGCTTATAACACACAAGCTTGGGGTTTTTTTTCCTTTTTTTTTTTTTTTTTTTTTTACACTTTTGTACAAACATACAGTTATAAGAAAATATTTCCTCTTTACATACATGAAGATTTCTCTAAACTACATCAATTATTACAGAATTATTGCATTTTATTATTGTCTTGTAAAGAAGTGCAAAAGTTTGCACACCCTTAAGACAAAATGAAGACAAAAGAAATGCAATTTATACCAACAGTCCTTTTAAGTTTCACAGGTGTTCAAAACAAGAAGATATTTTGCATATTTCTTTCTTGATGTGATATAAATATTTTGGTTTGCCCACCCCTCATGGCAAGAAAGCAGGAGACTTACAACCAAACATTTATTTCTCGTTTTTGTTTTGTTTGTTTGTTTGTTTTGTCTTGTTTTAGAGTTTTGTCTGGAATTCTGACTAGTAAAAAATGTAATGTAGATATCAGCGATGTGAATTCCTACTAATTAACTGAATTGCAGCGATACGTAATTACATTTATTTATTAGTATAAATTGAATTGCGGATATGACAGACTTCAATGCAAGTCAAAAGATTATGAATAGTCAAAATTTTATTATTTTCGGTATAAATTTTGATTACTAAAACTACCATTCTGCAGGGGTGTCCAAAACATCTCTGTACATAGGAAGAAATGAACACTTTTTTAGCAAAATGTCTTCCAAAATGTTTCATACTTAGTTTATATTATATATTTTTTTCAGGTAGCCTTTAAGAAAGCCTTGGACGAAAGAAGAACGTATTGAAATCGTTCTCATGGCTGGATCGGGAAACTGTCGCAAGGTTGCGATGGGCTTTAACAGGGAACATGGCGAGCACATCACACATGACACTGCTGCCAAACTTATTAACAAATTCATAAAGACTGGAAGTGTTGCGGACCAACCGAGGAGTGGACGTCCACGAACATCCCCTGCTGAAGACGCAACCAACGTGGTGCTGGCATACATAGTCCCCTATGTATGGAGACTTTTGGGACACCCTGCAGTACGAGTAAAAATATAATTCTGACTAGTTAAAATTAAATTACAGATATACAGTGAGGGAAAAAAGTATTTGATCCCCTGCTGATTTTGTACGTTTGCCCACTGACAAAGAAATGATCAGTCTATAATTTTAATGGTAGATTTATTTGAACAGTGAGAGACAGAATAACAACAAAAAAATCCAGAAAAACGCACGTCAAAAATGTTATAAATTGATTTGCATTTTAATGAGGGAAATAAGTATTTGACCCCTCTGCAAAACATGACTTAGTACTTGGTTTAAAAACCCTTGTTGGCAATCACAGAGGTCAGACGTTTCTTGTAGTTGGCCACCAGGTTTGCACACATCTCAGGAGGGATTTTGTCCCACTCCTCTTTGCAGATCTTCTCCAAATCATTAAGGTTTCGAGGCTGACGTTTGGCAACTCGAACCTTCAGCTCTCTCCACAGATTTTCTATGGGATTAAGGTCTGGAGACTGGCTAGGCCACTCCAGGACCTTAATGTGCTTCTTCTTGAGCCACTCCTTTGTTGCCTTGGCCGTGTGTTTTGGGTCATTGTCATGCTGGAATATCCATCCACGACCCATTTTCAATGCCCTGTCTGAGGGAAGGAGGTTTTCACCCAAGATTTGACGGTACATGGCCCCGTCCATCGTCCCTTTGATGCGGTGAAGTTGTCCTGTCCCCTTAGCAGAAAAAAAAAACCAAAGCATAATGTTTCCACCTCCATGTTTGACGGTGAGGATGGTGTTCTTGGGGTCATAGGCAGCATTCATCCTCCTCCAAACACGGCGAGTGGAGATGATGCCAAAGAGCTCCATTTTGGTCTCATCTGACCACAACACTTTCACCCAGTTGTCCTCTGAATCATTCAGATGTTCAGTGGCAAACTTCAGACGGGCATGTATATGTGCTTTCTTGAGCAGCGGACCTTGCGCGTGCTGCAGGATTTCAGTCCTTCACAGCGTAGTGTGTTACCAATTGTTTTCTTGGTGACTATGGTCCCAGCTGCCTTGAGATCATTGACAAGATCCTACCGCGTAGTTCTGGGCTGATTCCTCACTGTTCTCATGATCAATGCAACTCCACGAGGTGAGATCTTGCATGGAGCCCCAGGCCGAGGGAGATTGACAGTTCTTTTGTGCTTCTTCCATTTGCGAATAATCGCACCAACTGTTGTCCCCTTCTCACCAAGCTGCTTGGCAATGGTCTTGTAGCCCATTCCAGACTTGTGTAGGTCTATAATCCTGTCCCTGACATCCTTGGAGAGCTCTTTGCTCTTGGCCATGGTGGAGAGTTTGGAATCTGATTGATTGATTGCTTCTGTGGACAGGTGTCTTTTATACAGGTAACAAACTGATATTAGGAGCACTCCCTTTAAGAGTGTGCTCCTAATCTCAGCTCGTTACCTGTATAAAAGACACCTGGGAGCCAGAAATCTTTCTGATTGAGAGGGGGTCAAATACTTTTTTCCCTCATTAAAATGCAAATTAATTTATAAAATTTTTGACGTGCGTTTTTCTGGATTTTTTTGTTGTTATTCTGTCTCTCACTGTTCAAATACAACTACCATTAAAATTATAGACTGATCATTTCTTTGTCAGTGGGCAAACGTAAAAAATCAGCAGGGGATCAAATACTTTTTTCCCTCACTGTATTGAATTCAAATTCTAACTAATGACATTTTTTACTGCTAAACATTATGCCTTGTTAAAATTTTAAAAGCATTAAAAGCCACAAATTCATTTTAATTGTGGATATATTGGGGGGGGGGGGGGGGGGGGGGGGGGGGGGGGGGGGTTACAAACTTTTAAGCCTAAGAAGTGCTTTAATACAGTAATTACCCCTATGAGGTGCCAACTATGCTAACAAGAAAATCAAAGCAGGCATAGAGGTAGAAAAAAACAGAATTTTTACAAAATCCTAGCATATGTCAGTGGATGAGACAGCATTTTTTTTATCTTTTATTTATTTTTATTTTTTAAGATGTTCACCAAGCAACCATAAGGAGACAGTGAGGGGGAAAAAATCCAGAACTTAAAAATAAGCACTTAGTTTCTATTGGCTCAAAAATTCCAGTTCATGTCTTTCTCAACCAGTGTCCTTTGCCTTCAGTGAATTTTTAGCTGAAAAAATATAATAAACAGTATATCTTGGCACCTCTGAATCTTTGCCATTAACAATTCCTAGTTTTCTACAAACTAGCTCAGGTTTTTCTTGCCTTATATTAGTCCAATGTATGTAAATGCTGCACTGAAAATCCTAACAACTTGTAATTATGTAAATGTATATATGCGCTACCTGGTCTGCTTTCTGGTGGAAGCTGGCTGACATCTCCAGCATGGCGCTTCTCTCATCGAGCGCTGAAGCGAAGGCCTTCCACTCTCGCTCGAGCTGCGCTGAGAGCTGCTGGATCTGCATTGTAGCGTAGTGACCACCCTCCAGGAGCCGCTTGCCCACTGCTACGATGCGGCTGATGTTCACGTATACGTTCTGCACAGAAACACAAGACACACACACACTCCTGAATTTCAACTGGATTTTTTTTTTTGGTTCTCATTGCTTAAAAAGTTTTCCATCTCATCCTTTCTGTTGGTTCTCCATTTATTGCTTTGATCTGGTATGAGTTCTGTCCTTATGTGCAAAATATACTGTCACCTATTTTGACATTTTATCAGGAGCACATATAGCTAGAGATCGACCGATAATCGGTTTTACCGATATTTTTCCAGATAGTTAAGCATTTTTCCATAATCGGATATCGGTTTTGTAATACCTGATCCACCGATAAACGCCATCTTGTGGGCGTTTTGAGAATTGCGTGCAGGACTGCCATTGATTTAACATAGTCATTAATGCACAAATTAATGAGAAATAGAGACAAACTCATGGAGTCACATAATCTGTTTACCTCACAAAGCTTTTATTTAAAAAAAAAAAAAAAAAAAAAAAAAAAAAGACACTTTAGTAACAGTGCACTATATTTTTCATTTTTTGCACCCTTTCAGACCCCTCTATTCATTGGTGTATAAATTAGAGGGTTTTTTGTATACACAGAGCAAGTTAAATTGACAGGATTGTTATAAATAAAACAGTTTGTTCAGTTCAGTGTTGTTGTTGACATTGTCTGAAACAGAAGTAAAACAATAAATAAACATTGGTTCTGCATATTGGTTATGGGGTACATAAACATGCAAATAATCGGGATCGGCATTGGTTATAAAAACATCTATATCGGTCGATCTATACATGTAGCTACTTGAAGCAACAGGAAATTTACATAATCTGTGGTCCTTAAACCTTAATCAGCTTTAGATAGCAGCAGATCGAGTGTGTGACCTTCTTCACTTGGTTAGTGTTCAGCCATCTTTAACCATAGCCAGCTGATATAAATGAGCTAGCGTGGCTAAACCCGCCTTCTGTTCAAAATACGGCTCAATTTTAGGCATCCACTTCAATATAGTTTTTATTTAAGCTAATGTTTTCTTTCTCGATATTTCACTCTTTTCTTTTTCCAAAATGCATTTGAAGGAGAAACTAAGTGCTTTGGCAACTATTTGTCTTATCTGCAATTTCAAGCCCTGATTTGTTCAATTCCAACCAAACAAATTAAAAGTAAAGGCTAAATAAATATCCCCTGCGTGTCTCACTTACCAAAACACTCCGATGTTAAATTAATTTGGCTGGCCGTGTGTGTGTGCATACACATACACACATGCATCATGTGAATTCGATAGTTTTATTTTTGGCGTCATCTTCGACACAAATAATCGAAATCAGGATAGACTGATAAAGGGCTATTAAAATTAAATAATGCTACATTTATCAGCGTTATTGGGTTGAAAAAAATGGTTTAAATACTTACAAGTTAACTGAATCAAATAGCTTTGATAGTTGTGTTTTGAAATGAGAAAACGTTCATCTTATATACGAATCATTTGAGACTATGTTCAGTCATTTTCAACCTATCACTAATGACATTTTGGCCAAAATTTCACAAGATAATGTTCTCCGATAGGCCAGATTAGATCTAGAAATATGACCATAGATGTGTGTACATCGCACTCCCACTGTTCTCGCACCCCCCCACCCCCAAACGAATGATTACAAATTGAAATAGTGCCAAAAGCATAGCGTAATATAAGGTATTTCTATATTTTAGAGAAGGCAATACTGTTTTCTATATAAAGTGCTTCACTATTTCCTAACAAATGTCCATCAAGAGGACAGGTCTGGCTATTAAGTCAGGTGAGCAGACAATCACTTTCCGAATACATCAAGCACCTCCCTAGAGTCTGGCTATTAATAATATGGGATTTAGCAGGAGCTTTGACTTTGCTCGTGTGATGAAGATGCTTGAGCAGAACCTTAACAACGTGCTTTGTGGAACCATGTCATCATCTTGTTCTGATGGACAACAACAAAAGACATGCTTTCAACTATTAATACATTCATGCTTTCAACTATTACTACACTCTCAGGGAAAAACGTTTTTCCTCAAGGGTACTTTAAATAAGGAAATTTTTGAATAGCATATAAGAGATAACCCTTTAAGATGGCAAATTCTTGTCCTCTACACAAAATGTGATTGACAGCAAATAGCTGAAGAACTTTCTATCATGAATGTCCTTGGTTTCAGGCTGTTCTCAAAAGCACCTGACAAAGTTTATCAAGAGCATTTATACATTCATTTGTATAATGAATTTTTTTTTTTTTTTTTAAAGAAGGAATGCATACATACAATACATCTAAGAATGCTTTCCATGCAAATTAAAAGGTGTTAAAAAATTGTTTGGTTTCTTCATTTTAAAATGTGTAATGCAGTAAATGTTTAGAAAAGAACATTCAGGAAATAAATGTGACAAACTCTAGTGCATACATGTTCAGGTGTTCTTCAGATTTGGTCAGAATTAAAATCAAGTATACTCTAATAAGTATAGATCGTATTTGACCTGACAGCTGTTGCTCCACCTTAACCTCTAAAACAGGAGTTCTTTCTCACACGCTCTCAGACACAGACTGAAGGGTAACCGCTCTAACCACGGCTCCTTCTGGGCTCTACCACATCTGATACATAACAGGCCAGGAAGGGAAACTCTGTAAGAAGTTCAGAATTCGTCACTGGTTCTTTGTTTTGTAACTCATAAACATGTGCCAACATTGCGCATACGAAAATTGTAGTGGGCAGAAAGAATAAACAGAATCTTACCATAAAAACCTTAGCGTACTCTATGTTGACAGGGCAGCTCTATGTGAACAGATTAAATGATTTTTAAAAATGAACTGAAATTTAAATGCAGTCTGAAAATTAGGATTTATAAGCAACAAGCTTACTTTATAACATTTTTACAAAATTAAAAGTCCATGTCCAGTATACAGTCCAGTTCACATTCATGTTATATGGCACATAATAATAAACTGTCCACAACTGTAGTGAAAGATACAATATTTACTGTTGATCAACTCACTTATTTGTAGACTTTGTAATTCTAGGTATGTAATTCCAGGTATTAAAAAGAACTCTTCACACTTTTATCACTGAAATAAATCTCTCTCTATCTATCTATCTATCTATCTATCTATCTATCTATCTATCTATCTATCTATCTATCTATCTATCAACAAAAAAGTCCACCCAAATAGGAACACAACATAATATTATACATGTTGTGCATTATTGTAGCTTAGACACGATAGCCAGAACGACCTGACTGTTTAAACAGAAATGCAAAACACTTGCTAGCTATTTATACCTTAGATGTGCACCAAGCAACAGTAAGAAAATTGCAAGGTGAAAGGCTGACTCCTCCATTTTTTTAAATGAACATATAAAAGAGATCACAGTTTTTTAACTTGTTTTCTATTCCCTACAAGGGAAAAAAAGTCAGAGTTCACATAAATAAAGTCAGAGCAAAGCTAAAGTAATCTCTACCAGAAGCAAATGCATCCATTACATCTTTTTCTGCCAGGTGAATTTTTTTCATGTTTTTTGTCTGACTGCTGCAATAGCTGAAAAACAGAAAGGCATAGTTTTCTCCTGTATCTAATGCTATGGATAAAGGGTTTTCTTTCCGAAAGCAAAAAACTAGTTATCTAGTCACCAACTAAAAAATGACCAGTAAATTAACAACAACAACAGTGTTTAATTTGAGTCCTGGTATTAAATGTCACTGGATATTGTACAGTAAATTATCAGCACTATTTGACCTAGGACTGAAGTGTCAATTCTACTTTATATGCCATTTAATGTCCTCTTTGCCAGATAAGTGCAGATTCCAAGTAAGGAGATACCATAGCAATTCTGTAATACTTGGTTGTACAGTTGTATCTTAAATAATTTACATCACTCAATCCCTAATGCACATGTAATGATAGCATGTGTGGGAGATCTGGTTACCACAGTGTTATCTCAGACCGGGGTAATCACCCAGCCCAAGGGCATTTGAGAGAATCAATACAATGAATGCTCAGACCTGTGCCTGGTGGGATATTTTGATTGGTCTGGGTGGAACTGACTGACAAGGTACAACCAAATAATCACTTTGACATGTGCTTTAATTCCACACACATGCAGGATTCTCGGAAGCTTTATTAATGGTGCCTAACTTTAAATCTTTGGGATTCCACTTCAAAGTTACTAGCACCAATTTTCTACATTTCTAGAGTTTATATAGATGGCAGCTACATTTTAGAGCAAAATAAATAAACAGCTGGAACAAAGGACGGACCTGTACTTGGCATATAAATCAGTTAATATGATGCACAACAATATTCAACATTGGGTGAACAGCAAAACAAGCCCTGTATGTTAACTGCTAGCTTGCTTTATGTTTGTAGGTTACTTAGTTTGCAATGTGAGTCTGCTAGTGTATATATATATATATATATATATATATATATATATATATATGTACAGTCCCACCACCATGCTTGACTGTAGGCAAGACACACTTGTCTTTGTACTCCTCACCTGGTTGCTGCCACACACGCTTGACACCATCTGAACAAATTAGGTTATTTTGGACTCATCAGACCACAGGACATGGTTCCAGTAATCCATGTCCTCAGTCTGCATGTCTTCAGCAAACTGTTTGCGGGCTTTCTTGTGCATCATCTTTAGAAGAGGCTTCCTTCTGGGACGACAGACCTGCAGACCAATTTGATGCAGTGTGCGACGTATGGTCTGAGCACTGACAGGCTGACCCCCACCCCTTCAACCTCTGCAGCAATGCTGGCAGAACTCATACGTCTATTTCCCAAAGACAACCTCTGGATATGACACTGAGCACATGCACTCAACTTCTTTGGTGGACCATGGCGAGGCCTGTTCTGAGTGGAGCCTGTTCTGAGTGGAACCTGTCCTGTTAAACCGCTGTATGGTCTTGGCCACCGTGCTGCAGCTCAGTGTCAGAGTCTTGGCAATCTTCTTATAGCCTAGGCCATCTTTATGTAGAGCAACAATTCTTTTTTTTCAGATCCTCAGAGAGTTATTTGACATGAGGTGCCACGTTGAACTACCAGTGACCAATATGAGGGAGTGTGAGGCCGATGACACCAAATTTAACACACCTGCTCCCCATTCACACCTGAGACCTTGTAACACTGTCACATGACACCGGGGAGGGAAAATGGCTAATTGGGCCCAATTTGGACATTTTCACTTAGGGGTGTACTCACTTTTGTTGCCAGACTTTTGTATACACACATACATACATACACACAAACACATAGGTAAGGTACATATTTGGCCAAAGAAGAATGTTGAATTTATAGTGGCTCAGAGAGAGAGCATTTGCTCTGCACCCTCCGTGTGTTCTTAATTTGCCATCACAATTCCACAATTCACACTCATTTCTTATCTTGTTTTATATAATTTTTTTTAGTTATTATTATTTAAAAAAGGGCTGGTCTTTTAGTGGACTGTACAGCAGTGTATGCATGGTCTTACCTTTACTCAACTATTATTACTCACATCATCAAATCCCCAAAACGCCTCCCTCACTTCACAGGACACGTCCCTTCACGCCACATAACGCAAAATGACAATGATCTGGGCTTTGTTCATGACATCCGTTGTCTCGTCTACTTCTACAGCAACAAATTGGGTTGCATTAATCTCCTTTTTTATATCATTTCTAATCACATCACTTATTGCTTCAATTAAATCGTTCTGAATTCTGTTTGATAAGCCAGAAAACACAGAGGATGTCTCCAAATGTCTAGCTAACCTATCATCTTTCTCAGCAAAAGCATGTAATAGTTCTACATAGCTGCCACGATTAGAAGAGGTCATACTCTCATCGTTAGCACGAAATGCTAATTGCTGTTTGGCTAGGAAGCAAGTTGCATTAATGAGGTCTTTTAAAATCTCTCAGTTTTCCTTTACCTTAGCATTGTGGACGCTAATATTTAGTCTCCGCTGTTCGTTCAAAGCCAAATCTATCCCACAATGCCATTAGTCAGTAATACATGAAGAGGAACAATAGCGGAACAAGCCCGTATGCTCACGCACGCCCCAGAGGTACTGGCTGCCTCCCCCCCAGCTTCTTCACTGCAGCGTTATGTCAGATCTTCAAGACTAATAATTTATACACATACGTGAAATACATGACCTAGACTATGGAATGTGAGGACATATAATAAAAGTGTGTACAAACATTACATTGGTGACATACAGAGAGACCAAATGCACGTGGTCAAGTTGAGCAAAAAAAATGAGCAGCTTAATCCAGTTTGTGATGGATTGCGCAATCCGAGAGGAGGCTCAGCTCATCGCTGCCTCCCTTCGTGTCTTTCCCCCATATTTGAAAAGGAAAATACACAAATTCAGTGATATTGACCATAAAAATCATTGGAATGATTGAAATCATACAATAATTACATTTCTATCACAGATCAGGAGAAATATTTATTTATTTATTTTAATCATTATTTGTTTTTTACATTTGCACTGCCTCCCCTGACCGCACGTCACTGATACATATATTACATACAGTACTCGATTCAAGCCCTAGACTAGATTTTGTTCAAAGCATGTGGGCTCACATCTTTAAAACACTGATGTATTTCATTTTCATAATGAAGTCCAGACATTTGGCAAATCATGTTTGACATGCTTGAAAACTATGGAACCACCACGCATAACATTTCTAGATTAATGGGAAATTCAGACAGAACGAGTCCACTGTAAGGAAGGAGGTCTTGCATAACCTTCTGGCAAAACCAAATATATCACATTACACCCTCAGAGCCATGCCAAGAAAGCAAGCTCTTTTATGGAGTAAAAAAATAATAAATAAATAAACACTCAGTGACAGTGAAGCAAACTGATTCCTATAGAGCTCTGATATTTTTATGCCTAGAAACCTTTGAAGAGTAAAAAAAAAAATAAAAATCATTTAAAGTGGCCCATGCATGAGAGATCACAGAGATTTAGTCTTTCTTGAAAAATGAATAAATACATAAAATACACTCTCAGCAAGGAACACCTGTACACCTGCTCATTCATGGAGTTATCAAATCAACCACTCATGTGGCAGAAGCATAATGCACAAAATTATGCAGATACATGAAACCCCAGAATAGTTCAGAATAGCAAAATGTGATTTTTGACTTTTATATGGTTGTTAGTGCCAAATGAGCTGGTATTTCAAAAACTGCTGAACTCCTGGGACTTTCATGCACAACAGTCTCAAAATTCTATACAGAATGGTGTGAGATACAAACAAACCAACAAACAAACAAAAAACCTCACCATCTCATCTTGTTGATAAGAGAGAAGAATGACCGGATTGGTTTGAGCTGATAGGAAGGCTATGGTAATTCAAAGAACCCCTCTTTACAAACGTGGTGAGCAGAAAAGTATCTCAGAATGCACAACACTTCGAACTTTGAGGCCAACAGCAGAAGACCACTCCTGTCAAACAAGAACAGGAATCTGAGGCACGGAGGGCACAGGCTTACCAAAACTGGAGATTGGAAAGATGTCGCCTGGTCTGATGAATAGTAATTTCTGCTGCGACATGCATATGGTTGGGTCAGAATTTGGCATCAAAACAAAATGAATCAATGGACCTCAATCTCCTTGTGTCAATAGGCCATGCTGGTGGTGGTGGTAGTTTAAGGGTGCAAGCAATGCTTTCTTGTAACGCATCGCTTGAATGCCACAACCTATATGAGTTTGGCTGCTGACCATGTGCATCACTTTATGGTCACAACTTCCCCCTTTATATAATAGACACTTCCAGAATACGCCATGTCACAAAGCACAAGTCCTCTCAAACCGCTTCCATTAACATGACAATGTACTTTAACGGTCTTACCAGTTGCCAGATCTGAAACCAATAGAGAACCTTGTGGATGTGGTAGAATAGGAGACTCGCAGCATGAATGTGTAGCTAACAAATCTGCAGCAATTATGTCATGCAATCACGTCAACATAGTTTCCAAGAATGTTTCCAAGACCTTTTGGGATCCATGCCATGAAGAATTAAGGCTGTATTGAGAGCAAGGGGGTCCCACCTAGCATTACTAAAGCTTCCATAGAAACAGGATGTTTCAGGCAACTTTTGATTTCTTTCTTTTTTAACAGGATCTCACATGTGTTGAATATCATACATTGTGGTAAAAGGTTAAGGCAAATAAGGTGACGATGAAATCTTTCACCATAATAGATGATCTATGGATCCAACAACGAGTAATAAGCCTTTGGCAGAATGAGATGGTGTTTTAATAGCTTTACTTTTGACTACAAAATGTACGCTAATGGACACCGGGAATCATTTGAACCCTTCTCCCTGGTGTCATTATTCCCTGAAGCTCAGCTATCGAAAGGGTTACAACCAGACATTCAATGGGCCATGGTATAAGCATTGGTGTTCCCGTAAACTGCCTATTGTATTGTGAATCAACGCACCTGAGGCTAAAAGCTTATTGAAGTAGAGAGGGGGACAAGAACAGAGACCAGGGGAGGACGAATACAATAGGACAAATAAATTTATTAGCTAGCCCACCAGGCAAGTGAAAGCTCCAATGTCCTTGCCTAGTCTTATGCTTTGGTTGCCTGAAAACTAACTTGGCTTAAAAGGTAGCTAATGTAATTTAACCCCAGTTAACAAGTTTAGTGTATTAACACAGTGATTACTCAAGTTCTTCGGACAGCATCCTTTATACTACTGTGATAATGTCTTTGTATCAGTATCAGTATCAGCACCCTTGACAAAATGGCAGAAAGGTTAACATTTCAGCTATAAGCTATGGGTTTCTCTTCTCACATCAGTTTGGAGGACTTTGCCCTGCCTTTCCTTTCTGTCAGACAGCTAGCATGGTTTTGCGAAAAAGGACATATCCTCTCACGCAGTCCTTCACCGATTGAATTTATCCGAGGCCCAATCCTAAGAGAGAATGGATCTAGGTTTTCCTCCCAGCTATTACAGCTCAATTGAACAGACTGAGTCAATAGTTGCACATTCAAACAAACACACACTGTTCGAAACATTAGGGAGAACAGGACATGTCGTCCCTGCCTGTACTCTGTTTATTTGGAATACAAAAATGATGGATCCCTCCGGGTAAAAAGAAATGAACAACTGTCATCCCGTTAATCCATCTCCTTTGGAGTCATGCTCTTATGTGCTATTATGGATAGAGAAATGGCAAAGCGAACACTACAAGATTTCTCGCCTATACAAAAATAAACGTGTTATGTGAAAGATAAAGTCGAAACAAGGTGTCTGAACAATACATTCTGTGGAGGTAAAGAACAACGGCTCTGTGAGAGAGAAAGCATGCAGCGTGATGAGGCATTCACGTGTATTGGCTATAGTCTATATGCTAGGACAGCCATGTGAAGTGGATGTTTGCAGCATCAAAGAGAGAGAGAGGAAAAGGTAGAGATTCAAGCAGTGGCTTTTACCATGCAGTTCATAGCGAAGTGGTTGTGCTGGGTCTGCAGCTCTAGTACATGCTGGTGGTTGGCACCAATCTCAGCGTAGCTGGTCAGGAAAAGGCCCTTGTTGTGAACAATCCAGTCAAACATCTACAAAGACAGTAAAGAGAGAAGGGGATTGTAAAAGGGGGAAAGTTGAGGCATAGGGCATTGGTATAAAACAACATGTAAACTTCCAGTCATTAGGAAAAAAACCACAATCTGGCAACAAGACGATGAATGCTAGTATTAGTACCAGTGGCAAATGGTGAAAAAGTATCTGGCTATCTTGTTTAAACTGGTAGAATATGCCTTTATAATTACTTATATTACGCTCTACCATTGTCTAAACCCCTGACTACTATTGCTTACATACTGCATCATGCAACAATATTAGTAGTAACAACACCTTTCAAAAATAATGCTACCATTCAATATCATTAAACAAAAGATATTAGCACCACCCATACTACTCAATACTATTAAACAATAAATTAGCACCAACCACCTTATACCAACTACCTTACTATAATATTACCACCAACAACACCATTCAATGCCATTCAACAGTATTAGCATCAGTTGCACCATCTGATACCATTCAAGAGTATTAACACCAACTACACCATTCAATACCATTCAACAGTATTTTCATCAATTGCACCATTCAATATCATTGCCCCCATAGCCCTACGCACCTTCTCAGCATCCTGCTCAAAGAGCCGCAACTGGAAGCACTGGTCCAGTTTGAGCTTTCGGCCATGCCATGCCTGGTGCAGGTGCTGGCGGGCAGTGCGCAGTTCCTCCAGCAGAGCTGAGACCCTGGGCGTCAGGCCCTGTACGTCTCCACCGGTCTTCGTGCCGGCCTGAACACGCTGCAGCAGCCGTTGGCCCTCAGCCTCCAGTTCCTCGGCTGGAGCCTTGGCTACACGTTTCTTCAGAGCACTGTGCTCATCCATAGCACATCGTGCCACCTCCAGGTCACCAGGGAGCTCGCGGCGTGACACCAGCTCCTGAAGCTCCTTGAGGCGGCCGAGTGCGCGTGCCACATTTCCTGCAAACTCCTCAAAGGCCACACGTACCTCAATCCACTCATCATGATCATAGTCCAGACTTCCCTCCAGATCGGCCGTCAGCTGTGATGGGTCCACCAACTTGGACAAGCCCTCCAGAGATACCATTATTGTCTATAGCAATGCAGGAAGAAAAGAAAACCCCATTACATCACTTTAATGGCAGCATAACATGAACCTTAACCCTTAACCCTTAATATGGCCCTTTAGACTACATTCCAGCCCAGTTTGGAATATGCAAAACACAACAACCAACCCCCTCCCACCCCCTTATCTAATGCCTTTCTAAGAACTAATATGTCTATTCAAATATTTAAATAAGCGTGTAGTGTCACCTCACAGTTCCATAGCGCTAGGAATGATTTTGAACTTTGGAAACCTTCCAAAAACAAGGTAGACTCTCTAAATTAAATTGACCCTAGGTGTGAATGTGTGTGTAAGCTGCCCTGCAATGGACTGGCGTCCCATGCAGGACGTATTCCCTCATCGTGACTATTGTTCCTGGAATAGGCTCCCGAGCCACTGTAACTCGGACCAGGATACAGTGTTTAATGAAGATGAATTAATGAATGATTTAACGAATATTTATATGTAAACAGGATCTACAAAGAATTTTGGTTTTTGTCTAGCTACATTTTTATTCTCAGTGGCAAACCTTTCATCTGTACAAAGCTTATTTTGGCATTTCTGCAATGCAGTTACTTCTAAAACTTGCCTAACACAGCCAGGTAATACTAAGTAATGCGAGCTAGCAAAATCGTAAACGCATCAAATATAACGAGCTCAATTTGTAAGAAATACGACTGAGATGAGTTAATACGTTTTTTTGAAGGGTTAAATGCATGTCTTCTAAGATTCAAATAAATATTTGGGGGGGGGGGGGGGGGGGTAAATTTTAAGAGCTACAATGCATAAACTCTGGGTCATGGGGGAAACCTGGAGTCTATCCCAGGGAACTCAGGGCAAATCAGCCTACAAAGCATGTCTTTGGACTAGGGGAGGAAACCCGGAGGAATCCTCCGAAGCATGGGAGAACATGCAACCTCCATACACACAGAGTGGGGGCAGGATTTGAACCCCCAACCCCAGAGGGACAAGGCAAACCGGCTAACCACTAAGCCACCATGCTCCCCTGACATGCTAACTTTACATGTTCACATTACTACAGAAGGCTAGAACTCCTAACTCCACGAGAACTAACCCTTTCTTCAACAGTATTATGGCAGCCTTCTCGTCTTTTCCTGTTATCATTCCATCAGTGGGAGTTTTCCGTCATACAGGAACTGCGCTTTTACAAACAAACCTATTAAGGCTTGTGTGTTGCAGGAAAGTGCTCCCTGTCAGATCATTTACACCCCACGCTTTATGTAAGATTAACCAGAGAATGTTCCAGAGATTTCGTGTGCTCAGAAACAATATCTAACACACGTGGTACAATTTTCGGCTCTATGAATGAGCTCCACAGAGAAAAGGGGATTTTAACCTTTTGTGGTTGAAATAACTGTGAAATACTCAAAACATTTATAGTATTTGGATATTCTGAGTGTAATACAATGACACTATCTGTAACTGTTTAGCGATTCAAATATCTGTAGCTGTATTTGAATTTAAACCTTAAGTAGGTGTGGTCTAAACAGGACGTTTTTCCAGAGGTAAAAAACGCAAGTACTGGCAGCAGGTTGTGTGAACTCTGGCTCTGACAGTTCCTCAGCCTCCGCTACATCATTAGCGTTCGTCCAATTCGTATGTTCACATTAATACAATGTATTTTTACATTTCATAAATATCATATCATACAATTGTAAATTTATCAATTATCTCAATTAAAATTTGTCTCATAGTTTACAATGCGAAATCAACAAATAAAAATCAATTAAATGTTTACTTTTTTCATTCTAAAACTTATTTTTTTAATAGTTTGTTTGTTTATTTATTTACTCATTTTATAATTATGCATTCTTTTACAGGAAAATCCACTAGATAGCAAGCAACAAAAGTCGACTATCAAGTGGTGTTACAACTACTGTAGCTAGCTAAATTTTTACAATGGGAGCCATTATAATTGTTTACATTACATAAGCTAACAAAACGTTAGCTGAAAGACTTGTGTTGAACTTGCATTTGCAAACATACTTCTCCTATGTGTGTGTGTGTATATATATATATATATATATATATATATATATATATATATATATATATATATATATACGTATATATAACTGATTATATAACTAATAAAGGCTTATATAATCATGATATTATAGTATTGAAATTGAGAATACTGGGCATGGTTTTGTCTTTTCAGCCCACAACAAACGCATAATTGAACACATAGGTAATGGTTTTAATTCTGTGCTGTGCTGTGTTGTGTTGTGTAACCTGATTGTACGGGAAACCGTTTTATCTTGTCTCTTCGCTTAAATGGGTCAGGTCTAATTTTAACAGCTCTAGTTTTACACTAGCACAGAAAATGTTCCTGAAACCTAGTATCCCTGTGTGTTTACTTTCCCTGTTTCAGGTTTTAAACGTCAAACTGGCACGGACCGTGCCTTTAGCACAGAAATCGAAACACAGAGAACTTTCTGCTTTGTTGAAAGAGTTTACGGTCACCGTTTTAACAGCTCACCTCAAACTCAAACTTCGAGCTGCCGAAGTTGGTCCTCTGCTTCTGCCAGAAGTTGTCGGGTTTGATGATGAGCGCAACGTGGATGCAGGACGGGAAGGACTCCTGCAGGATCTTCAGCAGAGGCTTGATGGAGTCCCATTTGGAGCCTCGCATGTCCACGATGACGGTGAAGCCATGCCTGCTGACCTCCTCGCTACGGAGAAATGACACTTGATGAAAACAGCATCTGGATGAGCGTGCTGAGGAGTACTACCAAACTAATACTCACTGTTACAGCAGAGGAGGAAAAAAACTTGGAAGCGAGCTGCCACAGCTGCACTTGACACACAGACTGAGTCTTAGATTAAACTGAACAGAGCACATGTGCGCCACTGAATCATACTGACCACCCAAGGGGAGGGAGAGGAAAGAGAGAGAGAGAGAGAGAGAGAGAGAGAGAGAGACAGACAGACAGACAGACAGATGGTGAGAGAGACAAACATTGACAGACAGAGAGAAATGTACAGACACAAATACAAAATAACACACACAGAGAAAGACAGAAAGACAAAAAGATACAAGCAACGCAAGAAATACAAAGAAAGAAGATAGACAAAGCATTACAGAAGAAGAACGAAAGAGAGATGGGTAGCAAGACAGTGAGAGACAGATAGAGACAGACAGACCGTGGCTGAGAGAGATAGAGAGAGACAGACAGACAGAAAAAGAGACAGAGATAAAGAGAAGGGGAGAGAAACAGGTGAGGGAGGAAATGAGAAAGAAATCAAGTGAAAGGGTGAGAGGAAGAGGAAAAGAGAAAGGAACAACGGAGAGAGGGGAAGAGTTCTGAGAGGAGGATGAACAAATGAACGAGTCATTGAAAGGGATGGAGGAAGAGAGAAGTAAAACAGCTGAAAATAACAGAGAATTTTTTTCAAACGCGCCGTAATTATTAAGCACTCAGATTCAGACCCGTTTCTGGATGGACGGAAGCTGACATATCCGGCGCTCTAGAGAGAAAACAACGGAAATGGACACAGAGGTGAACCCTCACCTGGGGATGCCTGCGAGGTAGGCAATGAGGCGTCGCAGATCCTCCTGTCTTATTCTGTCGTGGTTGGTCCTGGCTGGGAAAGTGAGAACCGGGCCTCCTCGTCTGTCTCGACCTCCTGTAGAGAAGACCAACCCCGTGACACATCACACGCTGACCACCGTCTCAGTGATTAATAAAAGTGTGCAATCACTGATATGGTGAAGTGACTGAGTTTATTTGACATTTATTTGGAAGGAGTCTCCAGTGTCCCCATTCATTTTGTCTTATTACCTAATTAAAAAGAGTAAAAAAGAGAGGTTGGTGAAGGAACGACTGTTTATAGGTGATATAACTTAAGTGGAACTAATAAAAAATAGTAGCAAAGGATGTATTTATTTCAGCTTTTATTTACTATATCAGATTTTCAATGTGTCAAACGTTTACCTACACTGTATTAGTATTTACTGGCATTGTCTTTTCATTTGCTTAACTTGAATCAAATGCAAAGGCCTTTTTCTTACGACTTTTTAGGTATTCAAAAGATCATAGTCTTGCCGAAAGACCCACTTGCAACCAAGTTTTAACTTTCTGGCTGATGTCTTGCGCTTTTGCTTCAGTATGTTCTAGATAATCCTCTGTTTTCTGAAGTCCCTTTTACAGCAAAACAGCCACATAACATTATGCCACCACCCCCATGCTTCACAGTTGGGATGGTGTTCTTCAGATTTAAAGCCTTAGCTTTTGTCCTCCATACAAAGCACTGATCATTACACCCAAACAGTTAAATTCTGGTTCCATCTGACCAGAGAAGACTCCTCTGAAAGGCTTGTGATCAGCTGCAGATCTCAGTCTGGCTTTTTAAGCCAATCTTGCAGTAGGGGCTTCTTCCTTGTGTGATAGTCTTTCACATTATGGCATTGCAGGACTATTTTACTGGTGGATGTACATACTGTGGTGCATGATGCCTACAAGTTCTTCACCAGTTCCTTTCCCATTATCTTGGGGTTTAGAACTTTCCCATGGTAAAACAGCCAGACTGGGAGGTGCACGCCCAGTAAACCCTGATTATGAGAACTGGCCAATCAAAAGCTTCCAGATTGTTTAAAGACACATGGTCAGACACAGTGGAATTCTGAAACTGTGAATTAAAGCCGAAATGAGCCTGTGTCTAATGGGATTGATAAACTAGATGCCCTATTTGACTTGTCAAAATAAAAGTTTGGCCTCTACTGTATCAATGGTAAAAAGAAAAAAAAGACATTCTGTTCTTTAATTAATGAAAACAATGTCAGTTTTTTGTCCAATTACTATGGTATACATCTTTTCAAACATGCGTACTGTACATGAGCTCACACAAGCCCACAATTGTCTAGTGTCACTGTGATTGACAGGGGAGAGAGAGAGAGCATGCCATCCCTCCCACGTAGACACCATGGACGGCTGTGGTGTCGTCGGAATTCAAACTCGCATTGCAAACCCACTTGTGAGATGTGTGATGTGTGTTGACTCGCCTGATAGAAATGCCACTTTCTCTTTCAGAATAGGCAGCACCTCGATGGCCTTCATCTCCTCATTTCTGTTGAACCCTATAAAGGTTGAAGAGAGCCGTTAGCCGACAATACACATCGCACAACGCTGCATTTTTCACAATCGTCCCATTTCATATGCTCTTCATTAAAAGAAACCTATAATATCAGAAGTGAACTCATTAATATTATATTAATACTGTGGTAATGGCATGCTTTGGATGAAGTACTGAAGTACTCTGTGCTCTCCCGCCTCCTCACCAGATGGCATGATATTAATACCTGCAGAAGAATCAGAAGGGTTGTGTCCACCTGTTTATATGCAAATGTGCAGTAGAGGTCCTGAATGAGAACCAGCATTCTACCACGTCTCTCTTTCTACTTCAAGACACCCACGAACGCTACGTGAACATCATTATCGCTTATCATTACCCGCCAATCAGGATCCTAAAATAACCCGTGCTGCCTCTTTTGCGAAGTGATATTCAAACTAGTCGAGAGAGAAGAAAGCAAACCGCTCCCGGTCGTGCATTATTGATGTTTCTGGATGTGGACAGCGTGTTTTTTAGTGCATGCAGGTCCAGCCTCGCTGCTATCGATCACATTAGCTCAGCTCAGCGAGTCAGCAGTAGTCAGGCATCACTGCCCATTATAATGCATTATGTCACTGCGTTTAACCGCCATGCGCCGCACGACTTGGTGAAATGATCACTCACTGCAGAGAGGTTAGTCAAAAATGAGAGGATATGTGTATAATGGATATATAATGGATGTAACTGTTTGGTTGCATCTCATGAGGTGCTGTTATGTTGCTTACCTTGATGGAACCAACAACCACAGCTCCATTAATGGAGCTGTCAGTCAAATATTTTTTTGCCCTCACATTCAATATCATGACCAGTTGTCAATGATTACGATGTTTTGTAATTGTTTTGTGCCTAATCATTTAAACATTTGTATGAATCTGTCCTTCCACGCTCCTTATGTGGTCTTCGCTAATCTTTGCTAATAGTTACTGTGTTACCTGTTTGTTTGATTTTCCCTTCAATTAGTTCGTTTATTTAAACCCTCCGTGTTACATATTGTGTGTGTTAGATTCTTTACACATCTGTGGGGACATTGGCTGGTATGAAATATCAATTGAGTATGAAATATCCTGTTCTTTTTTTTAACCACCGCTGCTGGTGCTTTGACCCCAGCAAAGGATTTTGAGTTCGATTGTTATATATATTTACCTTAATAAACACATTTTTAATAGACACATCTTTATTTCCCTTACTAATCACACTTCAAGTATGCAAGTGTCCTTAAAATATACCATTTTGTAATCTGTCACAAAATGCATCTGACATATCACCCTCAGGATGGAGTAATACTGTTCTCGGTGCGGTTTCTTTATACACAGGCAACTAACAACAACAGGTGTCCTCTGACATCTGCTTGGCTGGATAGAAGATAGAAGAAGGGGATAACTCGTACTCGAAGACAGACGTGATACGCAAACAAACCACAGCTGAGATACACGTCGGCTAAGAAGTCAGATACAAACTGTCATCAGCTGCCTTCTTTAGAAACCACAATTGGTCTACCGAGGCGCTGCTAGGCTTCCAGGCCATTTCTGGGTCAACATAATTTTGCCTTTTCATACCCCACAGTAAGCTAACAAGACGCCAAAGACGCTTCCTTTTGAAGGAATGCCAATAAACAATGATAAAAATCGCTGTACTGAACCAAGCACCATATATATATGTCAAACCACTGCGCAATGATGAATAACATGTCTCATTTCAATGTACAGCTATAAACAACGATGCCGAAGCAAACAAATGGAATAGCTTAGGGAATATTGGTGACATAAATCGTTAGTGTGAGTTGTAATATCTCAGTCGCATAGCACAGAGCAGAAATCAGCACGATAATACACAGGAGGATCCTGAGTATTCGATTTTTAATGGTCAGGCACTTATAAAACAAGTCTGCACACCGAATAAACGAAATAAATGACACTGAACAGCATTACAATAAATATAAGCAACGTGGTCTCTACTCATGCTAAAAATGCTATTTAAAAACAAACAGTTTTACCTCAGATTTAGCCTTTAGCACATAAAATAATATATTGTATAGCCAAGGATATTTTTTGATGTCATGAATGCTTTTGAATCAATGTTTCTAAACAGTTGTTTTCAAAGCTTTATTCTCTAAATATTTCTAAATGTTCCTACAATGTTGCTGCAGCATTCTTTTTGAAACTAAAATGATATCGAGGCTAAGTACTTCATGGGTTAACATTCAGTCACTCACACGACGAGCCTGCATGCTTGCAACTTGCCTCAATCGATATCAGTATATAAGATAGCCAAATTGAATAAGGCATAAGAACATCCTTTACACTGCTAACAGCATTATGACAGATATTAATAAATTGCACTAACCAGCCCTTTTACCATGCTAATTCTAAAAACGATTTTACCTCAGATTAACCTTTAGCCCATAAGATAAAACAGTGTATCCATGTATATGTTAGGACAAATACGAATGACATGAATGTCTTCAAATCATTGTTTGTAAACATTTCTCAATATTCCTACAATGTTGCTGCAGCATTCTGAAGTGCTAACATGGCTAATAACAAATGGAAGCAAGCAAGCACCAATCATTACTACCATGAACATTCAGGCACTCACAAGAGGAGCTTACTGTACATGCTTGAACCTCGTCTGTTTCAATTAATATCAGTAAATAATAAGATAGTCAAACTGAATAAACGCAGTAATGCTTTGTAATGCTAACAGCATTAAACATACGGCAATAGCTCTAACTAGCCATGTGCTAAAACGATTTTACATCAGATTTAGCCTTTAGCATGTAAAGTGTTTATCTGTAAAGTATTTATCTGCATGTAAAGTGTTTATCTGTGTAATTTTTTTGGAACACGAACAACATTAAATACTTAATTAATAATTTAAGGATTTCCAGCTAACGAATTCAGATTATCAGTTCATTATTTTTAACGTTCAGGGAACATTTGTTAAGTTTTCTGGTTGTTCTGTATGTAGCATTTAGGTAACCTTTCTAAATGTCTCTACAAAATTCTTCTTAACACAAATAGCTTTCAATGAGCGTTCTGTCTTTCACTGCTATTAATAAACAGATGCAAGCACCAAGGATTAATCTGCAAGTCACATTTTGAAGTACAACCTATTTAACCTAGTTACTAAGTGTGTTAATTATTCTGCTAACTCTCCCAACTGTGCTAATTCTTCTGCTTGTCAACTGCAAAGAGTTTTACAAACAAAGTAAAGAAGATTTGAAATTCTTTATCCCCACTCAAGTAATCAGCCCACAAATCTGGCCACTATTATTCACACTTCATTTGCAGCTCATGAATAATAAAAGGATAACTCTCTGCAGGACGCGAGGCTCAATTTTCAGTGCTAAGTACTCGGAGTACCGAGGGTCACTGTGTGAAGTGAGGCATTCAAACCGTGGTCATTAAAGATGTGCTTTTTTTGGGGGGGTACAACACTTTGCACCTTCACGCTGCGCTAAAATCTTTCAAGTCACCGCTGTGAAAAAAAGACAGAAAAGACCAAGAGACAGGGGTTCTTCATGGGCAGCTTATGAGTTGCCCTATACAAGATCCTAAACCTGTATATGCTATAGGCTAAAAGGACTGAAAAATTCGATGTTGACATTTTAATCAAATTTTATACAGCTTACAAAGCATGTTTGTTTAATATGGATTAGTGTGGGGGGAAAAAGGTTAGATCCCAGAGCTTCCTCCATCAAAGTTTTCTAAACTGGTCAGAAAGTCCTGAATCTAAATGGAATTTGATTTTGATTCAAATATTTCGATTAAAACTCCTACCATGTAAGAAAGTAAGCTGCTTCCAAACTGCTAAGAGGCTCCATCGGAAATCAGGTTATCGCAGTTAACTACAGATCATTCTCTGCTGTTCGTCTTGAGCTAATGTCTTCATTTCGCACTCAGCACGCCTCAGCAAATGAGGCGAGACTGGTGTTTACAGCCAAGACACCAGGGGAAGCACTCTGCAGTCCCTAAAATAACAAGTCTGCCTTTTTGATTACGGAGGAATGACCAGAAATGGTTTACATAGCTTTTACTACCATGTGAACACAAGCAGTAGAAATCAATATCTTAAAGCTAGATCAACAACTATAATAAACCCAACAAAACAAGGTCATTAACCCATATTCACTTCAGAATACACTAAAATACAAGATGCAAAAGCGAGAAAGCAACATTTTTTTCAGGCATGTGTCTAGTACTACTTAATAACTTAATAACAATCCTACTCATCCATTTTTAAAAAAAAACCAAACAGACCAGAGTCACACCCCAACTTAATTTCTATTTAATCACAAATGTTAACATCTAAACTGTAGATGTTGGCACTTTTGCTGGCTATTTAAAGCTAGATCAGGCAAACTTGCTGCAAAGATAGGTCCCTACTATAGGTAAAATTGAGTCAAGTATAATAATGCCAGTATAATACTATGCAGGATTGTGAATGAGATAGCTTGCTAGTATTTCATCACAATTTACAACTTACCACAAATGTAGTCCGCCAGCCGTGATGTTTCGTTCCAGACAACTGCTTCAATAGTTTCATAATCTCACCCAAACTCCAAAATCATTTCCTCAAACATAGACTTGCTTTAAACAATGTTATTAATCTATGTAACGACTTGATTCAAGAACAAACAATACGGAGAGTCCGTATTTACGAATATTGTTTAAAGGAAAAAGGTTCTGCAGAACTTTTTGTATCATCTGATACAATTTCATCTTCAAATTTTAAACAGTAATTGTTAGCTATGGATGAGTAACAAATTAATCAGGGAAAAACCCAGTAGCTCTGTTATGCTGTGAGGGGCATTAATTACATTGTCTGGCATGATTTGACTCTACTTTTCCAGTGAAGCATCAGTGCAAATCAATACCGTGGTTCTTCTGACTATCCTATGATGAAACCTCTATTCAAGGATGGCTCCACCCCCAGCAACAGTGCTCAAGAAACACTGAATGATTCGTTAAGGATGAAAATGATGGGAATCATATGCTATGGCCTTCACAGTCGCCAGATCTCAACCCAATTGAACAGCAATGGGAGATCTTGAACTGGCATGCTAGACAGCTCTCTCCACCACCATCATCAAAGCATCAACAGAGGGAATATCTTTTGGAAGAATGGTGTTCCTCCCCCCAGTACTATTCGTATGTCTTACTATGAATCTATGCCAAGCTGGTGGCTTCAACGCACTACTGTATGTTGATTTTTCATTTAATCTGTCACTTATTTCTGAAGTCTAACTGGTGGTGCAATTTGGTGTTACAGTAGGAGGTCTTTTTCTACAGCTCTGTATAGCTTGGCATGACACTGCGGAAAGGTGTCTGGCTTTGTGCTCTTCTCCCTCTAGGACCCCCGGTATAATCTAATTGAGATGGAAACTTTGGCTCTCTATACGTATGTGTGTATTGGCCACTGCTTGGCTCCATTTCCTTTTTTTTGACTCTGGTCTAAATATAGCAAAGCCTCAGAGGTAATGATGTGCCAATTTCACAGCTTCGGGGACTCTGGATAAGCAGGCCAAGCCTTGGCCTGGTCTCTGATCCCACTGCTCATCTCATTCTGCCAGTCTACATCAGTCTACACCTATCACCATGGGTGGAATTGGGTAGCAAGCATCCCGAGGACAATTTGGTGGTCCATTCTTAGTTGCTAAATGTTACTACAGCTGGTCCTGGATTAGTACATTTAAAACATGAAGAAATGAAGGAAGAAATTGATGATTGTATATTATACAAAATCTACCAAACTAACCCACTAAAAGAAGTCCAGAGCTCAAAATCTAACCCTCTGAAAACTGTAATAAAAGCAAAATCACCATTCCACAGGAAAACTGTCCACTGCAAAATATCTGAAATAAAACAGGATTGTACAATGGCATCACAAAGAGCAGGAATGGAATAGTGATATTACAATATTTAACGTTCCTTTTTTAATGTTGCTCATTGCTGTGTTGAAAAACACACTGAAATTGATATATATATATATATATATATATATATATATATATATATATATATAGTTATATATAGTTATATATAGTTATATATATATATATATATATATATAGTTATTTGGAATACAAATAACCTAATTAGAGACACAGAGCACATATTTTAACAGTAGAAAGTTTAATGATCTCTAACTGGAGGGTTTTTTTTGTTTTTTGCACCATTTTGTGTAAACTCTGCAGATCAGTGGTTCTCAAATTGGGGTCTATGAAGCATAGCCAGTGGGTTTATGAATTATTTCTTTTTTGCTCATTTTGTTACAGTAATCACATGTATGTTATCAATGTTATTATATTTATGGGTCCAAGCACCAAAGTCGACTCAGTCATAATGTGTTCTCTTGGTGGAAAGCTCAGTGGCGCTGATAAATATACCAACTATTATTGGACAAATATAAAATAACGTTCATTAAATAAACCTGTACTGAAGGGGTCTGTGGAATTTATTTTGCAGAGAACTCCTGCTATAAACTCCTGTGAATTAAAATCACAGGAGATCAGCAGTTTCTGAAATACTCGACTCAACCCGTCTAGCACCACCTTCAAAGTCACAGAGCTTGCATTTTTCATCATTCTGATGTTTGATGTGACTTGAAGCTCTTGGCCTGTACCTGCATGATATGATGCATTGTGCTGCTACCACATGCCTGGCTGATTCGATAATCACATGAATGAGCAGGGGTACAGTTTTTCCTAATGTGCTCAGTAAGCGTATACCGTAATTTTCGGACTATTGAGCGCAGGTGAATATAAGCCGCACCCACTAACTTTAAAAAGAAATATTTTTTATTTACATATATAGGCCGCACTTGTCTATAAGCCGCAGGTGTCCACGTTGTAACCAGATATTTACACAGAAAGATGTTACACAGAAAGATTTTTTTAACTTTTAATTAAATACATACCGTAAATGCTTTTTTCCGAACAGTGCCTGTAACACGGCGGGTTAAAAAAATAAAAAAAATACAGTTGCCTACCAGGAAAAGTCATTGATCGCTATCTTCATCTTCCTCCTGCGCACTAAAACCACTAAAGTCGTCTTCTTCAGTGTCGGAAATGAACAGTCTCAGTATTACCGGTACTTCATCACACACTTCCTCAGTCTCTCTTTCGTTGTCGCTCTCAATGTCACTTACGTCTCGAGGCAAATTCGCCCTTGAGCTTGTGCTATCCTCTTCATCACGCAGCAGTCCAGCCTTTCGAAACCCATTGGTGATAGTAGATTTTTTGACACTGCTCATGTTAGGATCCACTGGCAGACTTGAGCAAAAGTCATCCAAGCCTCTAGCCGCTAGTCATCCAAGCCTCCCACTCAACTCGGAGTGCCACTTTAAATGCACGATTCACACTGATGTCGAGTGGCTGCAAATACTTCGTTGTGCCCCCAGGAATCACAGCTGGAATTGAGTTTGTCCTCTTGATGGCTGCTTTCACAGAATCTGTTATATGGGCCTTCATGCTGTCCAAAACGAGCAATGCTTTTTTTCTGTGGAGAAATCCCCCCAGTCGCTTACCGTAGCACACTGTCAGCCATTCCTTCATTAGGCTTTCTATCATCCACCCTTTCTTGTTGACTTTCACGACGATTTCTTTCGGGAGTTTTTCTTTTGGCATCGTCATCCGCTTAAAAATCACCATAGGTGCTTTTGTCCAGATGCTGTGCAGCTCAGAACACAAGTGAAATGCGTTCTCTCATGGCCAGTTGTTTTCAGCTTGACAGATGATTCAACTTTTTTGTTAACAGTCCTAGTAAGAGGCAGGTCAAACGTCAAGGGTACTTCATCCATATTTATGATGTCGTCTGGTCCGATGGAATTCTCGGCTATCCTTGTTTGAGTGAATTTGCGGAAGTTTGTAACTTTTTCCTCGTAGTCGGGAGGGAGTTGCTGACACAGAGTCGTCCGTGCCCTGATGGACAGGCCTTTTCGTCTCATAAATCTGAGACACCACGATGGTCCACCTCTAAAATCTTCAATCTTCTTTTCATTGGCGATTGTTTTGGCTTTCAGTCGGATCTGCACAGTGGAAACACCTCGGCCGTCTGCTCTCTGTGTGTTCACCCAGTCTTCAAGAACGTTTTCAAGTTCGGGCCATCTGCTTTTCTTACCTCTGAAAGCTTCTGTCGTCTTTTTGCATTGAGTCAGTTCTTCACGCTGCCGTTTCCAACGTCTCACCATCGATTCATTTCCAAGCTTACGTGCAGCAGCTCTATTTCCTTTTTCAACAGCCAGATCGATTGCCTTTAACTTGAAAGCTGCATCATATGCATTTCTTCGTGTGTTTTCCATGATGAGGGTGTATGCATGAAGCGCAAAATGACTGATCTGAACAATTTAGTGTGAGTGCGTTTGATTTAATTCGAACAGTTTCATTGGTCCACTGTGACCTGTTCGGTAATTTCATTGGTCCGATGTGACGAGGCTAAATGTTTTGGCGGCATGAAACTCGTTAGCCCGTAAAAATCCACAAATTAGCCGCATCATTGTTTAAGCAGCAGTATTCAAAGTATGGGTAAAAAGTAGCGGCTTATAGTCCAGAAATTATGGTATATACTGGGTGGGTAAAGGTTTGATTCTTGATTCATCAAGAGGAAATAAACTCAGGTAATTTGATATCTATTTAACTAACTTTTGATAACATTAGCAATAATTGCTTGCTGAGATAAACTTCCTAGTTGTCTCATAACATAGCTGGCTACCTAACATACTGTATAGTATTTGCCCCGATCCTGATGTCTTCTGTTTTTGTGTATATCTCTTTTTGTAAATAGTTTTAGATCTTCACACAAAATACAACGTAAAACAAAGGCAACCTGACTATACACAAAATACAGTTTTTAATTTTTTTTATTGAAGCAAAAAAAAGTTACACAAATCACCCATGTGAAAAACTAACTGCCCCATTAAACTTAAAATCGGTTGTGACACCTTTTGCAGCAATAACTGCAACCAAAAACTTCTGATAACTGGAGATCAGTCTTTCACAGCATTGTGGTGGAATTTTGGCTCGCTCTTCTTTGTAGAACTGCTTTAGTTGAGCCACACAGGTTTTTGAGCATGAACTGCCCGTTTAAGGTCCTGCCACAGTATCTCAACTGGCCACTCCAAAACATTAACTTAGCTTTTTTGTGTAATTCAGAGGTTTGACTTACTCCTATGCTTTGGATCATTGTCTTGCTGCATAATCCAGCTGCGCTTGAGTTGCAAACTGAAGACCGGACATTCTCCTTTAGGATTTTCTGGTAGAAAGCAGAATTAATTTTTCTTTAAGTATTGCAAGTTGTCCAGGTCCTGAAGCAGTAAAGCATCCCCACATCATCACACTGCCACCACCATGCTTGACCATAGGTACTGTATGATGTTCTCTTTTTGTAGAATTATGTGTTTGGTTTACGCCAGATGTAACGGGACCCCTGTCTTCCAAACAGTTGCACTTTCAACTCATCAGTCCACAGAACTTCTCCCAAAAGGTTTTAGGATCATCGAGGTGTGTTTTGGCAAAATTCAGATGAGCCTTAAAGTTCTTCTGGGTTAGCAGTGGTTTTCACCTCGCCACTCTTCCATGGATGCCATTTTTGCCCAGTGTCTTTCTGATAGTGGAGTCATGGTCAGTGACCTTTACTGATGCAAGAGAGGCCTGTAGGTCCTTTGATATTGTCCTTGGCTCTTTTGTGACTTCCTGGATGAGTCGTTGCTGTGCTCTTGGAGGAATTTTGGAAGGTCGGCCACTTCTGGGAACCTTTTAACCAATGTTTGCTGTTGAAAAAGATCTTTTGAAGTGTTGATTTGGTTGAACAGGGTTTGAAGTAATCAGGCCTGGTTGTGTCTAGTCAAGCTGAACCCCATTATGAATGCCGTTTCATAGATTTGTGGAATTAGTAACTATGGAGGCAAATACATTTTCACACAGGGTCACTTGATATTGGATAACTTTATCCTCAATAAATAACTATCATTTAAAAACTGTATTTTATGTTTATTCAGGTTGCTTTTGTTTCTTTTGATTTCATTTCTGAAACAATTTAGTATGAGATATACACAATAACAGAAGAAATCAAATACTTTTCACAGCACTGTGGCTATGAGGTAGCAATATGGGGAAGATCCTGTGCCACTGGTGCTTGCTGAAGAAGTACTGTATGTAGTGCATGAAGGCAGTCGATTATCTTCTTAATAAAGCACAGACACAATAACATTGACGCAATCAATTCCCTATTATATTCTCAAAATGGCAGCGATTATACAGCGATGTGTGACATCACATGAAACACAAGGATACCGAAAGAAAAGGAAACATATGTTCATAATTATGTTTTAACTGCACAATTTGAAGTTTGTCTACACACAGAATTGGTCAATAAATGGTATATCTATTATCCGTATTGTGTGCTTCTTGAATCTTACATCATTGGGTCATTTTTCAAACTGGAATTTTACAGAGAAACTGAAAAACCCACTGAAAAATAAAACAAGTCTTCGGACTTGTACAGGTTAGTTTTGAAATCAAACACTCCTATGTTGAAAGCTGATAAAATAACGTTGCAGCAACTTTTCATTTCTCCCAAATTAGGATTCAGGGTAGGCTTTTTATTCTCCTTGTGTGTGAGCTCAGTTCAGCTCATTTCTCTCACACATCAGCACCTCTGAATGAGTCTGAACTCTACCTCACATGAGTTATGGCTCCCTGGGCCCTTCCCTCCATTTCCAGCCTACATTTCTCCCCCTCTCCTTGGCCTCTTCTTTGGCAACCTTTACTGCCCCGCTCTCACAGAGCCTTTTTTATGGACCTTGTTCACAGGCCTTGATTGCTTCTTGTTTTACAGCAGTGGGACACGGCCCGAGTGTCCCCCCTGAGAGCGGCTTGGTTGTCAGGTCGAGATGAGGTTGTGCTCTCATGTGTCCTCTGGAAATGACACGGGTGATGCAAAATCCCTGCCCAACCCCCTCCCCAAGACGTGATTTCATTTTGAGTTGCCATCCATGTGACGAATGGGTTTGGTTTTCCCAAGCCAGACAGGGTCCTCTGGCATTCCCAGGAAAGGGACTGATGTACATACTGCACTATACTACAGAGTGTTGAATTCTTGAATCTGATTGGTCAGAAGGTATTGATTAATTTTCTACTGTGAGGGAAAGGCAGTTTATAGCTGCTATAACATAAGTGATAACAGGAACTACCTAGGCGTTCGGATGTTCCATGACATTAAACTTAACTACAAAAAACATGTTCATTTATAAATACAAATTTGTAATCATTGGCAAACTGGCAACCCCCAACTGTTATATTCTTTACATATATTTGTTCTGGTGAAAAAAGTTGCTTTTTTTTCCCGCACAACCCTTGCTCTAGCAATCGACCCAAATTGGCCACAAAACATGAAATGGACAAGCACTCCTGACAAAACTGCAAGTGAATAATAGTTTGTATTGTAAATAATGGCATAATCTTCTAGCAATCTTAAAGATAAACATTGGATGCACAAGTCTTCTTAACAAACGCCTTCTTTTCTTCCGCTGTCCTAATCAATAAAGATTCTTAGCATTTGCTCAAGCTCACTACAGGTGAACAGCAGGAAGTCACGTTACCTGAGAGCTGGATGAGCCTCATCCCAGCTTGAGCGTACTTCCAACTGTGCACATCGACATCGGTGCCCATGCTACTTTTACATCTACTGTACAACATGTGCGCACATCTGCTACCGTAGCCAGACTTGTGGAACTGTAGAGTCTTGGTTTGAAAGAGGAGGTAAAATAGGCAGGACGGGAAGAAATGGCCGTGCTTTAATGGTCAGTGCCACTAAGAAAGGCGGTACAACTCTAATTCACCTCCCTTAGTCTGTAACTTAGTGTCTCACAGCTGCAAGAAAGATTTACTGTTGTGACTGTGGGTGCATGTGCTAGCGGTCTAGGACTCCATGGAAAAGGAAAGCTTGGCAGACGATACCGGGTCAGAGTCAGGGTTTTTTTTTTTTTTTTTGCTTAATCCCATTACAAAGATTTGGACATTAGTTTGTCAAAACACATTAAAGGTAGACTACTGACAACTTCTGGTGTTCGTTAAATCAGTGGTTCTGAAAGCATAGCCAGGGAGTCCAGGGTTTTCTTTAAAAAAATGTTGTCACAATGTTGGTGGAAATCACAACCCACCATCATCAAAGTTATATTTATTCTTGAGTTCTTTCAGTTATTAGCCTGGTCCCTTGAATTCAGTGGGTTTAATCCAAGCCAGGCCTTAATGTGTCCATCTTGATGGAAAGTTCAGCAATAAAACTGTCTATGGAGTGAACTAACAGCCGAATCATTATTGTAAATGTTCAAGACAAAGTGGTCTCCGGCTGCAACAAGTCATCCATGAATGTCCGAGTTTAATTAAGTCCAACCTACTATTTATCTAATACATGGTTTTTGCAAACTGTGGGCAGGTTAAATTGGGCTAAAAGCTTCGAATCACTCCAAATGACGTCCTAGAAGGGAAATTCTTCACTATTTTCTCATAACCTGTGCACAACAACCTGACGAATCTTTAATGGGTTTATCGGCATGTAATCTGCAAGCGTTTACAATCCATTTCGAATCACTGAGGGTTTACAGAACAGTTTTTTTTTATTCCAACAAAGACTCCCGTTTCATAAATCTAAGGACGCTACAACGGAATACTTTTAGTTTTATTTATTTATTCATTAATTTTTTACAAATCGAAACCATCTCTATTTACGTTACCTTTCTCCGGATTCTGGCATTGCTCCGTGAGACATCTCTGTCTGTCTCGCATGAAACCCACGTAGAGGAAGCGAAAGAATACCGTAAGATTTTCCATGTCTGGTGCAAATAACCAAATCAAATAATAAATTACAGCATGCTATCCACAGAGTATGATGAGGCTAATATTTAAAAGTCCAAACACGGCAAAACTGATCTGAGGTAAAGTTCTGCTGTTCTGTATATCCCTAGACACCGGCCTTCGTTTCTGTGTCTGTGAGTTATCCCACAATAGAGCCACCAACTTAAAATAGGCTTCGACGCTTGCTGAGTTCCTCTCACTGGCAGTGTCATCTGCCCATCAGTGAAATGGGAAAAGAGAGGGAGGGAAGAGCAATGGTGCAAAGGGAGTACATTACGGTGGCTATGAAAAGGGGCATGCGGGTGGCATGCTTGAGTGTCATACACCCCAAATCCTCCTTCCCATAATCAGGTGATTGTCCGTGACCGCTACTTGTTTAATTATAACCCTGCGGTGACACAATGGGATTTAGTTTGCCCTTTTCAGCAGAGCCTCTGCAATGACCTTGGCCGTCACAAGCAAATGATACAGCTGCTAAAAGAAATCCCCTATTCTCTGCAGGAGCCACGCGCTGGATGACTGGCTCACTGTTCCAAAACAACTTTAGAAGCAGGGACACCTCCATCCGTGTCCAATGAATCCAAACTTAGCATTGAATTTGGGCGTTCCACAAGGCTCTATCCTGGGTCCATCCATAAACTGTTCCCTGTAAACAACAAACCACTGAGATGTTATGAGAAAGGAAAAAAACCCAGCTCGATTTGCTCTAAGAGACAGAAACGTATATTTTCTCTGAATAACGCTACTGTTTTCACGCTAAACGGGCGCTTTCATAGAAAGCCAGCTGTCTACGGAAACAGCCTCAAAACAAACCACGGCGTATCAATCAACATTGATTCGGGTTTTTAATCTTAAAACAATTACGCCACCGATACAATTCCTTGCTACTGTTAATCCTTAATGATTAACGGTAAGCAAGAGGCACTTCACAACACATGCACTTTATTTTCTGTATAGCACAGTTGTCCTGCTGGTATGAACACATGGCATTAGAGACAGATGACGAGGGAGTGTTCCACTGCAATAAATGCATACAGTGCAGATTTCTACTTTAATGGTCATCCCAAAATTGCAGGCTCACCAGGACAGAATCTACATTTTGGGATCAGCATTTATGAAGCAGTTTGTTTAACAGAGACTTCCCGGTCTCGATGCCCTAAGAGCTCCATAACCACTAAGGCAAGGTTTAGAGGAAGTGTGACAAAACCCGGAAAGATCTCAAACACTGCCTTAATTGAGCAGCAAGGAAGAAGGACCTGCCCTTTTTATCACTGCAAAGACTCGCACATTTATTTCTCGAGGCGTATCAATCCCAGAGTCTAAGTCACAGCTCTCAACCACGAGTAGGACGCTGAAAGAGGTCTTCATCTCCGCCACTTTCCATTGTCCTCTGAGTGAACGTCATCACTGCAGCCATTTCCCATCATTTTCATTGTCCCATAAAGCTTTCGAAAACAGGCCGAGCGGTTTGGATGACCCTGTAGAAGCCTTGGGGGTGATCGCTTCGGTGCAGATCAGTGACAAAGCACCTAAATAAAAGGCTCCAGTGGTGTCTTCTGAAGATTCCAAAACGACAGAAATAAATCTAGAAAGCCTAGCATGTCTGGACAGGCAGAAAAGGGGAGAGAAAAACAAACCAGATGGTAGAACCAAAAGGCAGAAAAAAACAACAACAACAAACTGATCAGACAGACAACAGGTCCTAAAATTTCACTTATTTTGGAAACAAAGAATTTTTTTTTAACCTGTTTTAGGAGTGCAATTTGAACAGCAATCATGCGAAATTTATAACTGATTATTAAATCCGTCATTTAAAACATTTCAGCCCCAGAAAATTGGGATACTGCAGAATTTTTTCTTATGTGATCTGCATGAAATGCATTTTTGGGCAGTAAATACACACACACACACACACACACACACACACACAAACCATACTACGGGATGCCATTTGAGGCCAATATGAAATACACAAATGTGACAATATTAAAGAATGAAATAATAGCATCGTCCTTTAAAATCCACACAAAGAACAACAGTGGAGACAGCATCTTAATCAGAGACATTGTTTATCTTTATGACTAAATGGACACAAGCGGTACACATAAGTGCTCGGTCAGCTTATCCTTCAAACAGTGGGCACATTTGATTTCACCTGGATTTAGTATCTCATGGTCACGTTAAATTCTGCGCACTATTAACTACTGGAAAATAAAGCTTCACGCTTCCTTCCGCTATACTTCTAGCTCATCATACACAATAATAGCATTTGCTGGATCAAGTGCTATTTTATAAGCTGTTTAATATTAAGCGTGGGAGCCGCATTTGCAGTGAATGTGATGAAAATGACAATTACAACCTATACTATTCATGTAGTAACATACTAACCTCTTGTTAGATTTTTATTTGTTTGTTTGTTTAATATCAAGTGCGTTTGTGTAAAGGCAATGGTCTAGATGCTAATGAAACCCAGGCTTGGACGGTTCTACTCAAGATAATCTGTTGGGGTCATTTTAATAATCTAAATGGGCCTCACAGAAAATCGGCATAATACAGTACATGCAGAACTCAACACTGAACATGTGTAAATGTTGAGTATCTTATAGATTTAACTATGAATGTGAATTGCTGTTGAAGCTGAAGCTTTTAGCTACTAGTTTAGCATGGTACAAACCGCATGTCTGAACACACCACTGAACCCATTGTTTCATTACTTCATTAGTCAAATTAAAGGTATACTGTATAAAACACCTGTTTTTACCTCATTATTAGCCTTGTCTTATGTGGCCTAAAGAATGGCACTTCTTGAACCGTGAACAGATTATCACTCGTTATTGTGAGAATCTATTTATTTCTGCCGTTCACCAGTTCTGAGAATCGTCGTCACGTTTGCGCCGTATTACACGACCGCTTTCTAACTCGCCGCACCAAGTTTGGCGTTACGTAGAACTACATTTTATTTAGCAGCACTAGGTCTTTCTTTTATAAAACATGACGTATGATATAAAATATCATACATATGAAAGAAAGTTTAAAGTCTGCACAGTACAGACAAAATTCAATTCCTATTGAATGAAATAAATGCAGTGATTTGTGTTTGTGGGATTATGGGATTGCCTGATTATTGGTTTATTGTTATTTATACCACTACGCTGTTGAATTTTGGATTCTGGCTGTAGTTCCCGCTTCCAGACAAATTGCAGGTTTATGTTATATTAATGCGCTCATTGTAAAATGGCAATACAAGAATGTTTATGTATACACAGTTAAATGACAGGGACTTGTACACAGATTTTTAAAAATTTTATTGTAATTTAACAACGTTCTAATCGCTGATATTGAGATCAGATGTTTTTTCAACACTTTTGGAAAGAGTCTGCAGTGGTGGTATTTTGTAATAAAGCTATTCCTTAAGCTTATGAAGTTTATCACCAAGGGAAAATCTTAGGACAGAGGAATTTTTCTTGTTAACTTCTTATTAACTGTAGAGAAAGTGAGGGATATAGCTGGTTATAGCTGCTATTTGTTTCTCTGGAAACAATTCGTTTCCCTGTCATGTCGTCCCTCAACATTAATTGTAACCATACACAGATCAAAAGTACCATGTATCAGTCAATAATAAGCAAAAAATGTCATCATTGGCAAATTGTTGTGGTATAAGGAGGGGGAAAAACAGACGAGATCTACCGTTATTGAAAAAGAATGAACTTCAGCATGATAACAGTGACAGATAACAGTTTCACCGCACCGCCTTCGAATATTTTCTAAAACATCACGCCGCTAAGTGTTTTCTTCAAGCGCGGTGAAAGAGGCGTGGCCTGTGAGCTCCTTCCAGTTTCATTGAAGGAGCCGTCATTTCCATATTACAGCCTTCCGTGTTCACAGCATTCACACAAACAACGCAGGGTGTAGGGAAAACTGTGAGCTAATGTCTAAATGGAGGACAGTGATTCGAGACATTTCAACCTCCGTTAAAAGAAGCTCTAAAAGAAGTGGCCGCTTTGGTAAGATTTCCATTTAAAACAAAATACTTTAAAAAGGAACAGAGCATGCGCTTGTTCTTAAATTAGGATGCACCGCGCTTATTTTAATTGTGGGTCTCTCAAACTGGGTTTCCATGTCAACACACACACACACACACACACACATACACAGAGCATTTATACCGCATACAACCACAACTGGCTGTGCTCCACCCGAATTGTCTTTCCTTCCACAATAAAGCCTCGCTGACTGATTCTTATGAAACACACACACACACACACACACACACACACACACACAATAACCATTCAAATAAACGTATTCTATAAAATCTAAGAAAGGATGAAAGGATGCCCTGATTTTTGCAGCCCATAATCTCTCCCAGCAGATGTCAGCATACACTGAACTGAACCGTCACAAATGTTTAACTGCAGCCTCCTCTGGTAAAAAAAAACAAACAAACTAACCCAGATTTCTCTTTATGTGCTCCTCTTTAATAATACGTACACACACAATACTGTTTCTCTATAAGCCATATTATAAAATCAGGTTAATAACATATAACGTCTTCAGCAGGTGTTCTTCAGAGAGCTACAAGTTAGATGTACCTAATAAACTGAGTTCTCAGAAGCTTCAACACACACACACACACACACACACACACACACACACACCTGTGAAGCTGTTACAAATTCTACTGTTACTATGGATTCTAAAACATCCCTTAAAATCTATCAAAGCTATTTACTGAATGTATATTGCCACATGTTGAATTTCATAGGAACTGTAGAACAGTTGTAGATCATTCCCAGTACATCCTCCATTAGCCAGCACACTGGGAAAGTGAAAGCGCTAGTGGGATGCTTATGTTTTGCTTGCCTGGCAACCCAACTAAAATGTAACATATGTAACGATGTAACATAATAACGTATGACGAGCTAATTAGCTAGGTAAGTGAATTAATACAGTAGCTACCAAAAAAAAACTAACTTTTTTTTGTTATTTTAAACACATTTTGGTGCAGACCATCATAAAACCGTACCCCGCCAGTAACAAATGAAATGTTTTCAATGATTCACTTCAACACAGGCGAAACACTTCACCACTTTTTCTCACGAGAGAAAAAGAAAACAATGACTGGGAGAACACTAACAGCAGGCCAGGAGATATTTGTCTGTCCAACAGCTGTGCACCAATATATCTACTCTATATCAGGACAGTGATGATGTCATCTGTGTCTTATTACACACGCTAACCTTCTGACCTCAGATTAGTACATGGCTCTTAGCCTCCACGCAGAAGCACGCTGGGACTTAGTGCGCCTCCACAAGGGGTCGGAAGAGATGGCTTTACAACTAGAGAAAGCATGCGATGTTTATTAAACACTTCATCACATAATAGATCTTTCACGATAATGTTACGACGTAACGAGATAGGCAAACAGACCGAACTCAGCAAGGACAATAGCAGCTGTATTACTTAAGTCAATATTGAGTGTATATGTACAAAATGTATATGGAGTTTACATACTGTAGCTTAGATAACTTTTAAGACAGCGCTGACATTTCTTTCTCCAAGTTATTATTGGAGAATGCCTAAGGGTCTTCCAAGTGACAACCAGCTGCCGTGCGATGTCATCACATGCTCTCTCTGAGAAAATGCACACAAGGATGAGTTCTATAAAGCTGTCTTTAACACGATGGTGCCAAGAAAGCAAGAAAGCAAGAGCTGCACCACATCCGAGGAATCATTACGAGGAACCACTTTAATGTACAACCTTCACACAGCCGAAATGAAAACCACGGATATATAATAACTTGTTTATAGGGATAGTCTACTAATTGTATGCATACTATAGAAGTAATAAAACACGTAGGGGTGTGCTGTTATGAAAAAAAATAATAATAAAATAAAACCAGCTAGGTGGTATGACGTGGCCCGACACGAAGCAGAGTTACTTTTACCACTCCAAAAGTTGTAATCATCTGCCTTTCCAAGGCATAGAAAACCAGTCTATTGTCTAGTATAGGTATATTATAAAATATCAATTTTAGTAAAAACTAGAGGTCGAGTGATAGTGGATTTTACTGATACCGATAACTAAGTCGGGGAGTATTTACCTGCTGGTAACCGATTAATCAACTGATACTTTTTAAAATTGATACTGAATGAAAACATAACACTCAAAGTAAAATATTGCTGAACTTTAATACAAAAGTGACTGTACCATGAAACTGTACTGTCCTTCTTTAAATGAAATAAATAAATATTAATATTAATAACTATTTCAGTAAATAAAAGATAAACATCCAAACTGAAGCAAAAAGTAATGCTCCAAATAACAAATAAAAATAGAGAAATCCAAAATGATTCAAATAACGCAACAAAATTTGTCAGTGATAGTTTTTTATTTCGCCTCTAGAGGCCACTGTTGTACTGCATAATGACAGCGGACAATTCTCGGCCGCTCCCGCAACGGACGTAACCGGAAAAACTATCCATGTGGATTTTTGCAGATAACCTGATAGTCCAGCAACCGTTTATTGGTGCTGATTAATCAACAAAACTGATCAATCAGCCGACCTCTAGTAAAAACTATACCTACAGCTAAAGGAACACTGTATTGACCCAATATAAAATAAGGCTGTGATTCATTTTATCATATATTGTCATTCGAGAGCCAACTGAGTGCACAGCACATGCCATTTTTGACCTCACTGGCCACTGGAGGGTGGAACAAAAGAAGGCCTAGCTCACCAAGCATGAATGTTCATGTGAAACATGGAGGGTTGTTGTTGGGGGGGGTGGCAGGGGGATGAGGTGAAACTGCCTAAAGGAAAAGTGTTTGGTGTTTCATTGGTCTGCAATCATGCTGGTCACATTGTCATTTTCCAATATTCATGTAAAGGTTTTAGGGGTTAAAGTATAAAACAGTTAAATAAACACCAACAAGGTATGATGCTAATGTACTATACCATCAACATTCAATTTACAGTGGAAGTAGTGATGGCTAATGCATTTGCATAATAATGCTGAAAGTTTCCACATATCTTCAATCCTTTCAGCAGTCCATAATACATGATTGGTAGAAGTGCCGTTCACAGTATAGATGTCTCCAATGAAGCCTCATGCAGAAAGAAATTGCACTTCCAAAGGAAACTCCTTGGGGAACAATTACATCTCTTGTTTACATTGGGCAAACGCACTAAAATTAGCCATAGTGTGCAAGCAGCAGGGTGCTGTTCAAACACGTGAGGCTCAATTTGCATAATGTTGTAGGTTTTTTTTTTTATCTCTCATCCGTGTAAACGGTCTCATCCGTGGGCTTGGAAGAGCGGCTCATAGTGCAAGATCAATAAAGTGGAACAGTAAAATGTGAAAGGTTCAGTAAATCACTGATCGGCCCAAACCGCCAGGATGAGGACATAACAGTGGCATCCAAAGATGAAAACTTTAAACAGTACAATCAGGGTTGGTTTATCTACTGATTCTTAAACGTGAGACCTTTTTATTAGATCCATTTTGACAAAGTACCACATTGCAATTGCTACATATACCTTAAAGTCTTGATGGAGCTTTGATAATCATGGTTAAAAATTGAAGTGCATTAGTTTAAACAAAATTATTTCCATGTGTTGTGTCTAGTGTTGTTTCCATGTGCTGTATAGTGTGTGAACACTATAATTCATCCAATCCCCAACAGAAACTCACATCTGGCACATCTGAGATTAGTCAGGATGATCGCAAAAGTGATTAGGGACTGCATTCTTTACATATTGCAAAAGAACACCAACATGACAATGACTAGTGTACAATTTATTGGTATACTTAATATAACCCACTTCTGCAGATGCAGCTTCTTGCGTTAATGTTCTGGTTATGTGCCAATCGAAATACTGGAAACGGCAACGTGGAAATTTGTGAGGACCACACCAACAAAGGTCCTAGTAATGTTCAAGGCCTAAATCTGGCCTAAAGTCAGAACATTGAGAGGTAAAGATGATTAAACGTTTGTCCTGCAATAGCAAAAGACTATTGCAAACAAAATATGTGGAAAATGGACAGTGAAATTTGTATATACAGACAAACTAATCAACGACTAACACAGAACAAGTGAACACAATAGGGCAACAAACCAATGACAGGAGAGAGGTGGAGACAGGCCTAAAACAAAAACAAAACCTGAGCAGGTGGCACATCTTCACCATGGGAACCATGACACGAAGGGAGGATCTGTGATGGACAGATTCCAAACCAAACTAGTTATAGCTATGCAAGCAGAGGAATAAATAATTAAGCAGCGAAAACACTGTTTACTGTTCATATATTAGCCAGAAAACGGAAAGACCATGGGATTCTGAAATGGTAAAAATTTGCACCCAAAGGCAATGCAGTTGTGCTTATTAAAAATTTGTCTAGTTAATCGTTTGAACTTTGAAGAACTCTTAATTGAGTGCACTAATAGTCAAACTGTGAAGTAACTAGAAACATCTATGTCCTCGGGAGTGGATGTGTATCTTCCTTGTCGAGCTCCTGGACAGTCATGGGTCTGACAGTCAGGTGCCAATGATTTATCCGGGTCATGGCACCAATGTAATGCTAGGCAATTTGGACTGCGGCTTTTACAAGGCATTAGCTGTGCTTCGATATTTTTGTAACTCTTGAGTGACCCCTGGTGTGCAAGTTACTACAATAAATAAGAATATTCCTACAAGATTATGTTAAGTGATCATCAAGGCAAAACTTTAAACCACGAGTTTCTTCGGAACCCAAAGAAACAGCCTATTCAGCACTCTGATTTGGCTCACCGTGGGATGGTATTATTTGGGATTTGAGGGTACTTCCGATCGAGAGGCCCTTATGAAATAGCCTAACGCAGATCGTTAGGCTTGTACCAGCAAGCCGTCTGGCTTCACATTGTGATTAGGGTCAACAGGCTGTCAAACACAACCATGGACTTGCCAAAAGACTACAGGGCTACAACAAACAGAGGTTTAGCCTGGGCTTATCTTCCTGCTAGATATGAATAGAATTCCAAGAGGTAATAATCGGTCTTCATAACTGACTTTCTCAGTGGTTTGTGGTACTGTATGGTCTGCTATTTTATTCCTCATAAATGACACATCATATATTTTATCCATTTATAGGTACCCGTAATGTTGTGGAACATCTGCAAAACAAGTTGTTTTTTTTTTTTTCTTTTGAAGTTAATAAGACAGAAATGGCAGCTTGTCATGTTACTGAGGGAACAAGAAATCTTAGAGCTACAGCTTTACCTATGACAAAGTGCAGACACTGGAGATTCCTTCCAAAAGTGCTACATAAATATCACCTTACAGAAAAATACATGCTTTTAAATATGCTCGTGTCCACCATATATGTCCCTTTATACGTTTTTACTATAGGAGAAATGACAAAATTTCCAGCATGAAAGAGGCGAAACACACAAAAAAAGAATTTTACCACAAAAAAAGATCCTAACATATATCGGACAGATTCAAACGCTCCATAAACACTCTGCCCTGCACTTTGTCCAACCAACGTGAACCAACCTGTGATTTGTCTTACAGCTGGAACTAGGGGGAGAAAAATAATGTCAATATCGCTGTGAAAAATGATTTGGCCCAAAAACTGGTGTTGCATGGTCTGAGAGCCTCCTATTTATCTAATATTACAGCCAATGTTTAAAAGAAAACAGCATTGGAAAGCACGTATTCACACCGTCATTGTTACCATTTTTGGCCATGTTGGTGCCTGCAGATTAATCAGTGCTAACGAGATTTAGGCTTGCTTCAGTTATTCTAAGACTGTGTATTATCTAACTGAATAAACAGCCTTGGCTTTCAAAACATCATTGAATGGGGTTTTCACCTGCCTAATAAGAGCTCCGGATACACAGCTGACAGTTTCAAGTCTTTGCTGCAACACAGAGGCGCTCTGCGCTTTCAAATCCAGTCCGAACTGGACCGGCAACTGTGGAGGGTCTAATCCGCCCTGACGGCTTGGTAAAGGCCTTTGGAAACGGGCCCAAAAGCCCTAAAACCTCCTTCAGAGAGCTCCTTTGTGCAAATGTTCTCTGGTCCAAAAGAGAGCAGCGGACCCAGCCCGAGCTCAGCATGAACCTAATACACTTCAGTGTCCAATTAAAGAAAGGGCTTGGCATTGCTGGGAATGAAGAACCCACTGCTGGTGCATCCATCCATTGTCAGTTTGTTTTCATAAGTCCTCCATCTGTACCCAAAGCTAGCTAGCTATGCATTTATTTGTTTGTCTGTTTACGTATATATTACCATTAGTTTCTATATCTACTTTCATGGAAATGGCAAATATCACAGAAAATTCCCAAACAGTGCTGTTACAGAGGTGGAAACTGTAAAAATAAATAAATAAATATATTTTTTTTAAATTATGGAAACTCAATTTTACCAAATAAATATTGTAACTTTCTAGATTTTATGTTTCTTGCTTGCTTTTAAAGGTCCATTTTAACAGTCACTAACTTGACTATGCGTTGCAGAACATAAAATACTTGATTGAGCAGACTGAGAACCTTGGGGCGGTGCTATCACAGGAAAATAATCAATGGCGGGGTGTTGTGATGTGGCCCGACACGAAGCGGATTATTTTTCGAGTAATGGTACGCAGCGACGTGTTTTATTCCTCTATAACAAAAGCGATATTTCAATGCTAACAATTTTTTTTTTTAACATTTAAAGATTATACATAATCGTTTTTATCCATTTATAATTACAGTTACATTTACATGTCACGGAAGTTCTGCAAAAACTAATCGATAAAATCGATAGCAATCTATTTGAAATTAAAATCGTTGTCAACAAAGCTCATTATCGCGATTATCGCTCATTATCGGCACAGGTTACGTTTACTAATTGCGTTACTTCTCATCTGAAAACACAAAAACATCGGCGAATCCAGCCCAAAGTTTTGTCCTAAATGACATACTACACACTCACACTATGCACTCATGCGCTCTGCCGACTAGGGTATGAATTTTAGAAAGGTAGTATCGTCTCAGATGGAACACGAGCGTTTTTTTTTTTTTTTTTTACTAACCGTAAGTATAAGCCAGACGATGGCACATGACATCAAACGCACGTAATGCAACGCCGCTAGCATTAGCAGAATACCCAACGTTACCGTTACCTTTTATGCCCAAAATGACCTCAGTCACCATCAGACGGAGGCGTAATCGGAAAGTGACAGCGAGAAAAAGTGTGCGACCTCCAACTCCTCTAAGGCAAGGGAGCATTTTATATTAAATGCCACGAAGAAAATAAGAAAATTGTAACCTGTAAACTTTGCAAAGTGTAGCATGGAAGCATGAAAGTAATGCACAAGGACAAACTTATGTTAATATCCAAAATGCTCCACTGTGCGAGTTGCTTAAGAGGTTCAGTTTAAATCAAGTTTATTGGCTGTATTTGTTCGATATTATAACGGGAGTGATCTGTAAGTGATCTTTTAGTAACGAGGCCTCACAATGTAGACGCCATGATAGAGCAACAATGTAGCGCAAGTAAGATCTGTAATGTCTAATTAAAACGGTACGATCAATGTAAAACAACATGTCTAAAGGCAGTGAGTAACAGGAACCGTAAGAGTTTATTATTAATTAGGGGTGTAGTTTAATTATCTAGTTTAATTATGCATTAAAAATAATGAATAAATACTATTACATAAAATAAACTAATATAATGAGTCAAAACTAAGTGAGATTAAGTGTCTACTCAGCGTGGTTTGAATTTGAAGGTCTCTTTCCAGAACCTTCAAATTCACCGTCCCTCAGTGGTGGAAAGAACTTCCAACCTCAATCCGGACAACAGAATCTCTCATCTTCAAAAAACTGCTAAGGACCCACCTCTTCCGTGAGCACTTAACTAACCTCTAAAATGCCAAACCCACATTATTTTATTTCTAAATAAATAAATAATTAAATAAAAAATTACACTGGCTCTTACACTTCTACTCTGCACACTTTGCTTCTCTAGAACTCAATTATAAATCTTGTATAGTAGCACTACTTGCATTGTTCTCCGCTCGATATATTGCTTTGCTTGTATTTCCTCATTTGTAAGTCACTTCAGATAAAAGCGAATAAATGTAAAATGAAAATGTAAATGGTTTTGGTGTGAAGATTATGCTACATAAATATGATTAGAATTTTCTGTTAGGACATCGCCAGTATAAGTCTATGTAGCAGAATGAGGTGAACGCTTGCACAGTTTAGTTTGAGCCACATAAACGGGATCAAGTCCTGAGTATTACAAAGGACCTCTAAGACCATCCAGATTTGCACTTCCAAAGCAGATCAAAACAAAAACACCACGCAAGGGTGTAAGTCTTCTCACCTGTGTGTCCCGCTAAATCAAGCTTGGGTTCACACTTCGGAAGAGAGCAGTCTGCGAAGAAAAAAATAAATAAATCAATTAAAACAAAGCTTTGATGTGTGACTGAATAAGAAATGCGATTTAACAACGTGCCACATGTGGCCCCGACACAGACGGCCACATGTTACAAAACATGTCGTGCGAGACAAAACAGTGGAGTTCAAAGCCGGTTTGTGGGTGTCTTGGGTGAAAATGTACAGCAACGCTGGAAATACTTGACACAGTGTGTCAATTAAATAGCAGCGGGATGACAGTTGCACAGTAAAGGTACTATTCAAAAGTCTGGAATTGAAGTTCTCGAAATTGTAATAAAAAAATGATGAAACTTAAACTTTGGAAATTTAAATCATTTGTAGAAAGCTGAAAGAATTGCTAGATATATAACGAATATGAATATCCAGCACGATTTGAATTCAGAAAATGGTGATCACATCACATGGTGGATATTTTGAGGAGACACTGCGGTAGATAGATAATAAGAATATGTTATTTATCATTTAATAACTTTAATGTCTTTCCCTAAGAACATAGAGGTAAACGTTGGTGTCAGCCTGATAATATATATAAATTAAAGCAACATTCAGGACGTTTACATGGTTCAATAATATGATATTAATCCGATTAAGACGATACTCTGATTAAGAAGCTAGCATGTAAACTGCGATTATTGATGACCTTAATCCGACTAAAGTCACACTCGAAGTAAACACAAATGGAATTAAGACGTGTGGAGTATTCCTGTTTTAGTCGCTTTATCGACGTGTGTTACAGACATGTACACACCTTAATTACACTATTAACGTCGTGTGAGAGTTTTCACCGCATTCTACGACAGGACACATACACACACGGCAGAGCTCAACCGTTTGACGGCAAACAAGAGAGCACGGCTGCGTCCCAAACCGCGTACTTACCTGCTATATAGTATAGTATACACGTATCTCGGCTACTATATAGTAGGTAAGTACGCGGTTTGGGACGCAGCCCACGGCTTTAAGCGGTCGTCTATTAGCACGTACAGCACGACAATTAATTAACTGCACTTAAAGCTTTCGTAAAAATTACAAGTAAAAACACTCAAAACTGTATACGGTACCATAACGAAGACGAACTGTATTTCGATACGTGAAATTCTGGAGGGAACGTCGGACAGCGTGGCGTTGGACGTGGGACGTGATGGCGCGTGACGTTAATCGATCTACGTTCTATAACACGTAAAACCGGAACATGAAAGAATATTCTAAAAGTGACTCGTGTAAACACCTTAATAACAATATTGTCTTATTCAGAATAAGGTCAATAAATAGATAATTATTTCTGTATTAGACAAATGTATGACAATCTACAGTATTAAAGCAGGTGCTGAGTCTTTGAGTAGTCTGATGTAACATTACTTTACAGTTCATAAAGTAATACTAACCCAAACTACTCAAAGATTTTACAATCCGTTATAACAGTTAGATGTTATTTGACTTTTACTAGCAAATATAAATATAAATAACAATCACTAACTACTGGACTCTGAGAGCCGTTGCTTGCTAAATGAGTTAGCCAGATTAAGCTAGCTAGCTAGCTAGGTGAGCGTATCTATTTTCCCAGGGTCCTATGTTCCCCATGATGATATGGCACATAATGAACACATTGTGATTTAAAGCTGGAGTTAGGCTTCAGTATAAGTGAGAGCTGGGACATGTTCATACTTAATATTTTGCTCCTTTTATGATCCTTTACTGTGTTTTATAGGCTACAGTATGGCATTTCTTCAGTTTAGTGTATACATTTCACTATTGTTCAGGCATGGAGGTGAACTGTATGAATGTAGACTAACAGCTATTTTTAGAGCAGCACAATTCAGGTTCAGCGTGTGCAATCTAGTTCATTTCCCCAGTTCATAACCTTCATATATTTCAAGAGTGGATGAAGGATGGATTTTAAAATAGTATATGTTTTTATTCATTTAAATGCGTCTTTGCTGTTTAAAGTTAAAACGGCAATAAAGTTAATAGAGCCCTGAGGAAAATAAATCTTTGGAGAAGTTTACTTAATGTGTGTTATCAGAATATTGAACTGGGGAACATAGGACCCTGGTAAAATAGGAACGACCCCACTAGCTAGTAAAAAAATTCAAATATAAAACGGGTTTTACATGTGAAAATATAATTTTTTTAAAATAGAGATGCCACAAGAAATTGACACGGAATTTTGAAAATCCCTCTGCTTAGAAAAAAACAAACAACACCACCCACATCTGATACACACATAGCTGTATTCAAAACTGTTAAAGCACTCCTTGGTTGATTTAAACACATTAAAAACTGCATTTGTGAAAGCACCCTAAGTGGAAAGTACTTAAGTAGTAGCATGAAACGGTACACTTGAGAAGTAAAGAGGTACAAGAGGTGCTAAATAAATGATCGGTTTAGTTTTAGATACTCTAGTATTAATATGGCTATAAATGTCATTTCTGAATATATTAACGTCCTTAATGCACTTTATTACTATATATTACTATACTACATTTCCATCAGGGTTAAGGAACACAATGTCCGCTTTCTGTTAGCAGCCACGTTCAGTTTTCACACAAAATACTAGCACAGCTTACGAAAGAAACACGATAACACGATAACGTGAACCTAATTGAGAGCAGTGTTCAGCTGAGCCAGTCTGGCGTGTTCCAGGCGTGTGGGTGTAAATCCTGCTGGACAGCTATTCCCATACATACCAACACACGGATTCCAGCTGCACACAAAGCGCAAACCCTGAATGTTTTTTTTTTTTTTTTACGTTTGTTACAACACCCGCGTATATTAAACCACTCCTGAGTTAATTTCTTTGATCTGTGACTTCCTATGATACAGTAAAAAAGAGACCACCAGCGGATGAGCGCGTGTGCTGGAACGGATACGCAATGAATGTCTTTTTCTCTCAGCTCTGTCAGTGACACATGGTTACACTTGTGCACACTCCAGAGGGTGTGCATATAACATGTGTGTGTGGTCCATTTGGTTTTGTGGAACAGTTCCAGTTCCAGTTTATCTAGACCCTCGCTGGTTCTCTAAAGGCTAAACCATAGAGATTTGTGAAAGGGATTGAAACTGGTAAGAGATTTGACTTTTGGTCAGCGTTGCTATATGTAGCAAATCCATTTCGCTAAGCAAATTGGAAGCAAATCAAGTATTTTGTAGAGTTAAAATAGTTGATACCACAGCCCTGTTGAATTCTCGAATCTGATGGGACAGGAGATGTTGATTTCCTAACAATAGTTCAGGTTGTAAGACCAATCCCAAGTTTTACATTTTAACGCTATCGTTGAAATATATGAGCATTCTATAGTAACAAACACAATAAGACTCCACAATAATCAAAGTCTGAGTACACAGATTTTTTTAAATGGTTACTTAACTTATACGCAACCTAGAGAAAATCGTTATTATGTTTCATTTTACTTTGAGTAGATGTTTATTTCACATTTTCGGAGTTAAAGCTTATGTTTCCATTTTTCCAGTACAGGAGAGTCTTCAGGACAGAGGCCTCAATAACATGACAAGCTGAATGTTTTGACTTTTTTCTTATTAACTTTGAGAGAGTGAAAAGAAAGAGGCTGGTGAGGGACCGACTGTTTAGAGCTGTTACAACCTAAGTGATAACAGGAGCTAACTCGTCTCGCAAACCTTCCACAATGCTGAATGTAACTATCTGTCCCTCCAGGATATTGCGATCGCAGAAATGAGCACAAATTCAAGGAAACGCCACAATATTCAGAGAAACCTGTGATTTTTCAAAAGTACCGCATATTTTCCGCAGATTTTGGCCGAGACGCGTCATCACAACGCGCATTCAGCCAAAGCCTCTTCGGGTCCATGTTAGTACAGATAAAAGGTCTTGTTTACCAACGAACATCACTGCAAAAGACCGTGTGGAACTATTTTGTGCAATTTCGCAAATTCACGTAGTTTTCCGCAAACTTTGAGAAAAAGCCACAGCAAAATCAAGCATTTTTGGCCGCAACGATCACAAAAAAAAAAACTTTGCGAAATCCTGTACAGAATGAACTATGGATAAAATGTATGGCGCATTATTATTTAATTAGTAGGAAACTGTAATTATTGGCATATTACTGTGGTATAAGAGGAATAAAACACTTTGGCACATACTGCTATAGGTAGTGTATACACGGTATATTCATAACAGATTTTCTGTAATAAAGACTTACTTAAGTTTATTTGAATTTTTTTTTTACATTAGCTACATTTTTTAACACTTATTTCCCATCTAAATGTAACTTTCTGCGGCACTTTTTCTCCACATGACCCAGTGTGTGTTAATGTTTCATTACATCCACACATCCAAACTCACTTTCAGTTTGCCATTGCTTTTGGGGGGGGGTTATTTAATATGATCTTCTGGATATCTCAAATCAAATGACAAAATCCCAAGCACAGATATTGTTTGTAATGTTTCCGTCTTTTTTTTAGGTGTATAAAACATAAGAGAATAAGAGAAGCTCCAGTATAATGGGCTCGGGTCTGATATCAGCCTATGATCAGACGAGGCTTTTGTGGATGGCTGCTCTCGGTTCTCTTGTCCAGAACCCCAGGTGGAGAATGAATTATTCACTTTTATCCAATTTCCATCCAAATGGAACTGCAGCTGTGGGTGCAGATTTATTCCGACAGTATCAGAAAGGCACATACACCAAGCTTTCTTTATTATCACACACACACACACACTCGCACGATGACATAGTTAAAATATCATGGATAATAAAGCACAACTTCAGTCCATGAGTCGCTGCAGGACAAAGTGTTCTTGTCGTTTGGTATCTGTTTAATGAGCTCCAGCTCTGTGTGATAAAGTCCAGTTGCAGCTTGTTAAGCATCGGAGGAAAGACGCGATCCATTGTGCGTCCTCTGGCCCCATCTTTGTTTTACGAGACGCCCCTTTTTTCCGATGAAATAGATCCGCATCAAACTTCCTTTAAACAGCTGTTATTGTAGGTGTACTGTGTGACAGGGTTCGTTGGGAGATTTCAAAAAAGGATCAGAGATCGGAAGAGATGCTGAGAGAGAGAGAGAGAGAGAGAGAGAGAGAGAGAGAGAGAGAGAAACCACCAAAAACTTGGGCACCTGCCAAATACTCTTCCTCCAGTTCCCAGTGGGATGATATTGCATAGCCACTTCACGACCCATGTGTCTAGATTCCTCTGAGGCCAACTGGCGACTAGGTTAGCGTGGAATGCAGGCCAGCCGAGTCCGACCTCGTCAAGTAAATTGGCAGGGAAAAAAAATAAATAAATACAACAACAAAAAAAGCTCTGAGGGTTCTAAATATGAAGCTCTCCCGCATCCCGCCACCCCCCCACCCCGAGTCTGACATGTCGCTTGTAATCCCTCAACTATCAGAAGACCGAAGGCTTGATGCTGTTATACATGTGAAAACAAGAGTGGCGTTCGGACTTCGGATGAACTCACCAGTGAGTCTCATTCAGCATAACAAAGAAGCTTTCAGTTACTCAATTTGGGTCAAATTAGCATTGGAATTACGGTGTGGTTTAGGGTTAAGATGTGGCACTCAGCAATAATATAAAATAAAATATATAAAAAAAACACACGGTAAGATGATCATGTACCACACAATGACATCATACGAGTCATTACTTAGTCATACTGTATGTAATAGTGTAGAAAAACCCTTGGGCGGTTCCTTGGACTGTTCCATATTTTCTCATCAACTCCTGCATGAAACTTGTAATAGGTCTAAAAACCTATATATTTCATAGGCTTTTTTGCCTCGCACCTGCAGGGTTGGGGGTTGGATTCCCGCCTCCGTTCTATGTGCACAGAGTTTGCATGTTCTCCCCGTGCTTTGGGGGTTTCCTCCGGGTACTCTGGTTTCAGTCCAAAAGACATGTGTTGCTGGCTAATTAGCGTCTCTAAATTGTCCGTAGTATGTGAATGTGTGTGCGACTGTGCCCTGCGATGGGTTGGCACCCCATCCAGGAAATCCCCCATCTTGTGTCTCCTGGGATAAGCTCCAGTCTCGCCACGACGACCCTGTGTAGGGTAAACGGTACAGGAAATGGATGGATGGATATATATATATTTCATACACACCACAGAAATTAGGCAACGTGAGGAACAGCTCCAAACCACAATTGCCTCTACTCTTTGAGCTAACCCCTAATCAGACATAATAAAAGCAGTGAATAACTCCAAAAGATCCGTGGATTCAAAACCTCCACCCCAGATTACAGGAAACAGAAAAGCTCAATTATTCTACCACTGGCAAATGACGAAATGAAAGTCGCACGGGAACGTTGCTCTGACTTAGCCATGCTTAGCATCCTTGTCCTCGATCAATAACAAAGTTATTGCGCAATATTTCCTTCTTTTTTTTTTTATAGAATAGATGCAAGGATTTGACTTGCTGAAGAAGGGGGAAAAAAGTTTGTAGAGTAGTCATCTGGGAAATTCAGAGATCAACTCCTACATTGTGCTCCTGTCTCTCTCTTGTCTTCAGACTGGCTCATCTTCCCTGATTGTGTGCAACTGTTCCTTATTTCTCCTTAATTAGTTTATATATTTATATCCTCTGTGTTTTCCTGTCCTATCTTTAAGATGTTGTGATTTAGCCATCAAATCCAAGCCATGTTCCTTGGTTGCGGTTTTTCTAGTTCTGTTGATCGGACCCAGGCCTGTTTTCTGTGTTTATTATTATGGATTATTCTGTTTTAATCCAATCGGCCTGTGAGTTTCCCCATGCTATGGACTTTGATTGACTCTTGGATGCAACACCCACCCCACCCCCATGTCAATCTCATGCACTTGCGCCCAGTTCTAAAGTGTTTGTAAAATGTCGTCGTGTTCTTACATTTTTCATTGACAGAATCAACACTGACTTAACAGTCAGTACAAGAGAATCAGAGACAAATGGCCTCTCCTGGAAGAACAGCAATTGCTCACCAGGCAGACTATAAAATCTATTCACACTTCAATTAAACCCTTGATCTGGAAAACAGACCATCCATGCTGAGTGATCAGCAAAAGTTTGCATTAGATGTTGTAATGACCTCTAGGCTTCTTTCACAGTGATTTCTGTGGGCTTCTTTTATAGTACGGAAGGAGACCACAGAGCCACCACAGTGAAATATAAATATTCAGGAGCCACAGCATTGCCTTGTGCTTTTAGACATCAAAAGGCCCAGAGACGATAACGACAGCCTGCTGCTGCAGAGATTCTCGGAAAGCGCCACATCCCAGAATGCCTGGGGTTTTCTGGACTGGGTATAAAGTCTTAGAGAGGAAGGCTTGAGATGACTTTCGGTCATCAGCTGCCAGGTTGTTAAGTGGTTCGGGTAGGTCACGACAGACTCACTTAGGACATGAGTGTGTCACGTGTGGAGACTTTCATAGTAAATTAGTCACTGTCATGTAAAGAGAAGCTTAGCCCAACGGTCATGAGCTGGTGGAATTACGTTATGTACAGTACATCGTGTGTACTGTACAAGTACCAATCCATTCTTCTGCATCTATAACATTTGAAACACATTGTTCTCCCTCCAGTGGTAGGGTTACTTCTGCTGCAGTCACGTTAATTTTCCAGGTCAGACGTTCACCTGGAAGATTAAGTCTTGTATCATCTCATGGTGCAGCTGCCTGAAATTATTACCTGAGATCGCAGGCAAATGCAAACAAAAATAATAACTGCAAAAGTGGGGAGGACTGCTCAAATTTTCTGCAGGAATGGGTGGGATTGGTCAAACTTTCTGTGGGAGCGGGCGGGAATGTTCAGAGGGATGTGGGATTGGTCAAACTTTCTGTGAGAGTGAGCAAGGTTGGTCCAACTTTCTGAGGGAGAGGGTGGGATTTTTTAAAACTTTCTTTGGAGGTTAGTGGGGTTGGTCAAACTTTCTTTGGGGGTTGGTGGGGTTGGTCAAACTTTCTTTGGAGGTTGGTGGGGTTGGTCAAACTTTCTTTGGAGGTTGGTGGGGTTGGTCAAACTTTCTATGGGATGAGACCAGATTGGTCAAACTTTCTACAGGAGTTGGTCAAGCGTTCTTCAGGAGCAGGCAGGAATGGTCAAGTGTGTGTGTGTGTGTGTGTGTGTGTGTGTGTTGCAGTTGATGGGATTGCTCATAATTCCTTAAGGAGTGAGTGGGATTGGCCACACTTGCTTCTGGAGTGGACAGGATTGGTCAGAATTCCTTTAGGAGCAGGAGAGTACAGTTGGACTAATTAAGGCAACAAGAGAGAGGAAAGAGTCTGATCACACAAAACATGTTTAATCAAACTACAAGGAGGAGGAGTGTCTAAATACCCATGCCTTGATACCCAGAGCACCGTGTTTAAAAAGCTGGAGAACTGGAAATGGTTGTCCGTGTTTTCCTGTGCTAGAATGATGCAAACAGTATAAGATGATTATAAATATAAAAACCACAAGATTCTGCAGAGCTCTCTAGATCTTCTCTTATTTATTAAAAGGAAGGCCATCTGGGCACCTGAGCGTGCTATTTTGTTGGGAGATAGCACATTCATATCACAGTGAACATCCATAGCCCTGGATCCAGGAGGCCACATGTAGCCTTCTATCTGAGCAGGAAGGACCTTCCTTTATCCCTGGTTGATTGGTGCAGTGCTAGCTGCAAGCATACAGCATTATGTATACAGCATCTAGCAGTTAGGGAATGGTTTAAATCCCCGCATAACATGATTTACAAGCCATGTAAGATAGGATATAAACCAAAACATGACACCAAAACAACCTAATACTGTACATCTAAAGCTCTATGTAATGCATTACACAGTATTGATCCAGCATCTCAATGTAAGATCCCAGAGGCATAGAACCACTTTAGGATTCTCCTCATTTGTGATGGTTAGTTGTTTACCTTTCATTTAATCAGTTTTGGGATTTTGAAAGAATTCAACTCACAATGGCCATAAAAACCAAATCACAGAATTAAGCTAAATACCCATAAAAACATTGATGGTTATATACTGGTCTGAAAAATTGGTCTTTAACTTGCCAAGCTGTAGTCTTACATGATACCATTTTCTTTTTCTTTCTTTTAGGAAAGCATATATGGCTTTATTATTATTATTATTATTATTATTATTATTATTATTATTATTAATAATAATAATAATAATAATAGTGTAAGAAACATTTTAACAATTTAAAACAGTTAATTTGCTTAAAGGTTTTAACAAGTTACAAATCTACATGTTCTAGTCCCCTTAAATTTCTTTGACAGTTTACAGAATTGTTAACAATCATATACGGATTATATTTTTGTTGGCGATATTGTATACGTTGGCAAATTGCTCTAGTATACGAGCAAAACAACACATTGGGACGTGCTGTTATTGGAAAATAACCAACTTCTGAGTTGTAACAGTAACCCTGTTTTGTGTCAGGACATATGACACCACCCTGTTGTTGATTTATTTCCTAAAACAGCACGTTCCTCTGTGTTTTATTATTTACATGGAGATAATGTGGGCAGGTTATATTGAATGCGTCATCGAATATGGCTCAGGATACAATGCTTTGTAGTGTTTCGACTACAAAGCGCACAGAAATATGGCTCGTCCCTGCGTTCCTGCTTTACAGAGACAACAGACGGCTTTGCAAAAGAAACAGCATGCAGGACAGAAATAAGACAGCACTGTGGCTCTTCTCCGAAATATCTGTTACAGAAGGAGCGTTAGTACCTCGGTCCAATACAGGACAAAAGGAGTGGTGAAGGAGCTCGGACGCTGTACAGTTCAACCCTATTAGGCGAGATATTTCATCTGACATCTTTTATTACAGAGGTGAGGGGATACACCCTTGGGGTGGGGGATGGAGGGGTGGTTAGGGATGCATGAATTGCATACCTTGTATTTCATCAAATTCGGAATTCTGCCTGCTGAAGACGTTTCTGGGAATTTCTTTTCTCTCCTCAACATTCTCATGAGTTTTGGCTTGTATGTTGGCCTATATCAGGGGCATGCAAAGTCTGGCCCCAGGGCCAAATCCAAATGTTAACTGGCCCACGGGTATGTCCGGCCAACATGGTGCAATTTTCTTTCAGCTTTCACCTGAAGGTGGCAGCACACTGCGCTAACACAGTTAGCTAAAATGCAAGAGCCTTTTTTAATTTTGTGCCAAAGATTTCACATAAAAGAATCAAATCCAAAAGTATAATATTAAAATGTATTAATACATGACATTTTTTTTTTTTGCAAATGCATCTAATGAGAGTCCAATCAAAATGAATTTTTAAAAAAGATTCATTTTGATTCACACTCATTTTGCTTTCTATTTATTATTTATATTCTCATTATTTGCATTTGGAAAAAAATACACACACATCATATATATACATACATACATATATATATATATATATATATATATATATATATATATATATATATATATATATATATTACATTTTGATGACTACACTTGCAAATTTATTTACATGACCAGTCCTCTGGTATTAATCCCACTGATAAAAGTTTGGACACCTTTGGCCTACATCAGTGCATCCTAGATAGAACAAGGCTAAAATTTCCCAAGAAATAGACTGCAAACGTTTGCACCCCCTTAAAAAAAGCTGTCTTTTTCCACAGATGCTGCTTTTTGGATCATTTAATTATGGTACAACTTATATTAACAGTGAGCATCTTTGTAAATAAATAAATTACATTAAAAATAAATTCAATCAGTTCAAAAGCGCGTATCTCTTCTTGTGAGTGTGATATTCTAACAACCTCCAACAGTCATTCTATCATCTGAGCTGAGTAGCTTCTGACGTTCTTGTCAAATTTTAGCACAGGATGCACTCACATTTCTTTCTCTTTTTTTTCTTTTAACAACATGGAATTGGTAATGATAATGTTCATCCAGAAACCATCAGGGATGCAAATTTTGCACTCCGGGCTGTCTGGTGCACTTTCATTCATTCACTTTATCCTGGTCACAAATGAGGTGGATCCAGAACCCAGGAACACTGGACACCGGAATATACACAAGGTTGGAATTATGTGCAGTTTTTAGGGGTCCAAGCACCAAGTACTTTGAATTGTATTATTATTATTATTATTATTAGGTTACTGTTTTGGAAAGCATTAAAATGTTTATATATGTATCTGCGTAGCTGGAGTAAGATGTTAGATTAATATGTCAATCTACCCTGCAGGAGAACCCAAGCACTATGCAGGATGTTTATAATGATTATGTCATTCTACCCTGAAGAGACAGACAGAGACAGAGACAGAGAGAGAGAGAGAGAGAGAGAGAAAGAGAGAGACCCAAGATGAGCCTACGTCACGCATGAAAACAACTAATGCAGGAGAATGCGTGGAAGATCCACAAATATTGAGAGAAGCTCTGCAGAATCATCTCGTTTTCTCTATGCATGTTTATATTTTCTCTATGCATGTTTGTTTTCTCTATGCATGTTTATGTTTTCTCTATGCATGTTTATGTTTTCTCTATGCATGTTTATATTTTCTCTATGCATGTTTATGTTTTCTCTATGCATGTTTATATTTTCTCTATGCATGTTTATGTTTTCTCTATGCATGTTTATATTTTCTCTATGCATGTTTGTTTTCTCTATGTATGTTTATATTTTCTCTATGCATGTTTGTTTTCTCTATGCATGTTTATGTTTTCTCTATGTATGTTTATGTTTTCTCTATGTATGTTTATGTTTTCTCTATGCATGTTTATGTTTTCTCTATGCATGTTTATGTTTTCTCTATGCATGTTTATGTTTTCTCTATGCATGTTTATATTTTCTCTATGTATGTTTATGTTTTCTCTATGCATGTTTATGTTTTCTCTATGCATGTTTATATTTTCTCTATGTATGTTTAGATTTTCTCTATGCATGTTTGTTTTCTCTATGTATGTTTATGTTTTCTCTATGCATGTTTATGTTTTCTCTATGCATGTTTATGTTTTCTCTATGCATGTTTATGTTTTCTCTATGCATGTTTATGTTTTCTCTATGCATGTTTATATTTTCTCTATGTATGTTTGTTTTCTCTATGTATGTTTATGTTTTCTCTATGTATGTTTATGTTTTCTCTATGTATGTTTATGTTTTCTCTATGCATGTTTATGTTTTCTCTATGCATGTTTATGTTTTCTCTATGCATGTTTATGTTTTCTCTATGCATGTTTATATTTTCTCTATGTATGTTTATGTTTTCTCTATGCATGTTTATGTTTTCTCTATGCATGTTTATGTTTTCTCTATGCATGTTTATGTTTTCTCTATGCATGTTTATATTTTCTCTATGTATGTTTATGTTTTCTCTATGCATGTTTATGTTTTCTCTATGCATGTTTATATTTTCTCTATGCATGTTTATGTTTTCTCTATGCATGTTTATATTTTCTCTATGTATGTTTAGATTTTCTCTATGCATGTTTGTTTTCTCTATGTATGTTTATGTTTTCTCTATGCATGTTTATGTTTTCTCTATGCATGTTTATATTTTCTCTATGCATGTTTATATTTTCTCTATGCATGTTTGTTTTCTCTATGTATGTTTATGTTTTCTCTATGCATGTTTATGTTTTCTCTATGCATGTTTATGTTTTCTCTATGCATGTTTGTTTTCTCTATGTATGTTTATGTTTTCTCTATGCATGTTTATATTTTCTCTATGTATGTTTATATTTTCTCTATGCATGTTTGTTTTCTCTATGCATGTTTATGTTTTCTCTATGCATGTTTATATTTTCTCTATGCATGTTTATGTTTTCTCTATGCATGTTTGTTTTCTCTATGCATGTTTATATTTTCTCTATGCATGTTTATGTTTTCTCTATGCATGTTTATATTTTCTCTATGCATGTTTATGTTTTCACTATGCATGTTTATATTTTCTCTATGCATGTTTATATTTTCTCTATGCATGTTTATGTTTTCTCTATGCATGTTTATATTTTCTCTATGCATGTTTATATTTTCTCTATGCATGTTTATGTTTTCTCTATGCATGTTTATGTTTTCTCTTTGCATGTTTATGTTTTCTCTATGCATGTTTATATTTTCTCTATGCATGTTTGTTTTCTCTATGCATGTTTATGTTTTCTCTATGCATGTTTATATTTTCTCTATGCATGTTTATATTTTCTCTATGCATGTTTGTTTTCTCTATGCATGTTTATGTTTTCTCTATGTATGTTTATATTTTCTCTATGCATGTTTGTTTTCTCTATGCATGTTTATATTTTCTCTATGGATGTTTATATTTTCTCTATGCATGTTTATATTTTCTCTATGCATGTTTATGTTTTCTCTATGCATGTTTATATTTTCTCTATGCATGTTTGTTTTCTCTATGCATGTTTATATTTTCTCTATGCATGTTTGTTTTCTCTATGCATGTTTATATTTTCTCTATGCATGTTTGTTTTCTCTATGCATGTTTATATTTTCTCTATGCATGTTTATATTTTCTCTATGTATGTTTATATTTTCTCTATGCATGTTTGTTTTCTCTATGCATGTTTATATTTTCTCTATGCATGTTTATATTTTCTCTATGCATGTTTATGTTTTCACTATGCATGTTTATATTTTCTCTATGCATGTTTATATTTTCTCTATGCATGTTTATGTTTTCTCTATGCATGTTTATGTTTTCTCTTTGCATGTTTATGTTTTCTCTATGCATGTTTATATTTTCTCTATGCATGTTTGTTTTCTCTATGCATGTTTATGTTTTCTCTATGTATGTTTATATTTTCTCTATGCATGTTTGTTTTCTCTATGCATGTTTATATTTTCTCTATGGATGTTTATATTTTCTCTATGCATGTTTATATTTTCTCTATGCATGTTTATGTTTTCTCTATGCATGTTTATATTTTCTCTATGCATGTTTGTTTTCTCTATGCATGTTTATATTTTCTCTATGCATGTTTGTTTTCTCTATGCATGTTTATATTTTCTCTATGCATGTTTGTTTTCTCTATGCATGTTTATATTTTCTCTATGCATGTTTATGTTTTCTCTATGCATGTTTGTTTTCTCTATGCATGTTTATGTTTTCTCTATGCATGTTTATATTTTCTCTATGCATGTTTATGTTTTCTCTATGCATGTTTGTTTTCTCTATGCATGTTTATGTTTTCTCTATGCATGTTTATGTTTTCTCTATGCATGTTTATATTTTCTCTATGCATGTTTGTTTTCTCTATGCGTGTTTATATTTTCTCTATGCATGTTTGTTTTCTCTATGCATGTTTATGTTTTCTCTATGTATGTTTATATTTTCTCTATGCATGTTTGTTTTCTCTATGCATGTTTATATTTTCTCTATGGATGTTTATATTTTCTCTATGCATGTTTATATTTTCTCTATGCATGTTTATGTTTTCTCTATGCATGTTTATATTTTCTCTATGCATGTTTGTTTTCTCTATGCATGTTTATATTTTCTCTATGCATGTTTGTTTTCTCTATGCATGTTTATATTTTCTCTATGCATGTTTGTTTTCTCTATGCATGTTTATATTTTCTCTATGCATGTTTATGTTTTCTCTATGCATGTTTGTTTTCTCTATGCATGTTTATGTTTTCTCTATGCATGTTTATATTTTCTCTATGCATGTTTATGTTTTCTCTATGCATGTTTGTTTTCTCTATGCATGTTTATATTTTCTCTATGCATGTTTATATTTTCTCTATGCGTGTTTGTTTTCTCTATGCGTGTTTATATTTTCTCTATGCATGTTTGTTTTCTCTATGCATGTTTATGTTTTCTCTATACATGTTTGTTTTCTCTATGCATGTTTATGTTTTCTCTATGCATGTTTGTTTTCTCTATGCATGTTTATATTTTCTCTATGCATGTTTATGTTTTCTCTATGCATGTTTATATTTTCTCTATGCATGTTTATATTTTCTCTATGCATGTTTATGTTTTCTCTATGCATGTTTATGTTTTCTCTTTGCATGTTTATGTTTTCTCTATGCATGTTTATATTTTCTCTATGCATGTTTGTTTTCTCTATGCATGTTTATGTTTTCTCTATGCATGTTTATATTTTCTCTATGCATGTTTATATTTTCTCTATGCATGTTTGTTTTCTCTATGCATGTTTATGTTTTCTCTATGTATGTTTATATTTTCTCTATGCATGTTTGTTTTCTCTATGCATGTTTATATTTTCTCTATGCATGTTTATGTTTTCTCTATGCATGTTCATATTTTCTCTCTATGCATGTTTATATTTTTTCTCTATGCATGTTTACGCGTCGCGCGCGTGGCTGACTGTTTACATCATTCTAGCACGCAGCAAACTACAGAGAGCTACACGCACACGAATCTAAGGAATGCAAACAGCAGTATATACCCATTGCATCACCATCACCACCATCACAGCGCGTGCACGCAACCCCATCTGCAGCCTCATAGCTGGGTCATCATCCTCCTGTTCTACAGAGCAAACCCACCCACCCACCCATCCACCCACGAGCTTTTGTTAGTTTTCTCACATCAGCAGAGCACACTGAGACGCAGAACCGAACCGAACCCGTCCCTCGAGCATGCATTTCTTTTTTTTTTTCTCCTTCTTCCTTCGGCACTCACCGGCTCTGAAGTGCGCCGCTACATCGGCTCCGTCCTTACACACGTCCTCTCCTTCCCCCGAGCTCATGGCTTCCTCAAATCACGACTCAACAAAAATTTTTATTCTTCCTCGAGTTAAACGATTTTAAAAAAGAGATAGAGAGAGAAAGGTTCTGAGGTTTAAAATAGATAGAGATATATATATCCCTTTCTTCCTTCATTGCAACCCTTGCCAGGTTGTCCTGAGAGCCGCTCGGTCGCGCGCCGAGCTCCGACCCTCCATGTTGGCTCGAGCGAATCACCAATGAATCGGTTCTCTGTGTGTCTTAACGGATCAAGCGGGAATCGATTCATTCGCAAGCGCCGATAACGAATCACTTACACGTAGAAACAAAACCGCACGCGACCCCCAACAACACCCCATCCCCCCCACCCCCATCCAAAACACACACACACACACACACACACACACACACACACTCCTCCTCCTCCCACCACCACCTTTCCCCCCGTTTATTGTAACGCGTTATTATGGACTTCTGTTGTTGACTATTAAGTCCCTGAAGTTCATTCAGATCCCAATCCCAAGCACCACACTATAAATAAGTATAAATACAGTCATAAATAAGCTGCAACGAGTTTCTCAGCAAATTTATAGCCATTTTTAAAATGCACCCTGCTGAAAAAAACAACAACCCCTCATACAATCTGTAATGCTTTTTAATGGTTATAATGGTATATGGTCTGCACTTATATAGCACTAGAGCCTTAGGGGTTCTACAAAGCACTTTACACTGGTTCTCATTCACACACACCAATGGTAGCAAAGCTGCTATTCAAGAAACTTGGGGTTTAGTGTTTTGCCCAAGAATACCTGGCATGTGGAGTCATGTGGGCCGGGAATCGAATCATCAACCCTACGATTACTGGACAACCCGCTCTACCACCCTGAGCGCCTGAGCCCCGATTGTCTTGGTTTGAATGGAAACAGTAATGGTCCCTGTGGGTCTCTACTGGTACCAATAAAAGAACCAATAGAACACCTTTGACATTTGGTAATGGTTTTAATGGTTAACTTGTGGTTTCTAATGGTATTTGGTATTTGTAGTGGAAAAGATTAGAATTTCTGTGATGTTCCTATTGTTTTTATTTCAGCAGGACAACACCAGCAAATTAAGTACAGTATATTACATTGAAATAATGAATCTTTATTACATAACGTCTTCAATCCTGAATACACATGGATAGACTACGGGATGCACTGTGCATACATTCACTATAAGGCCAAACGTTTCTGAAGACCTGACCATCACACCCACACATGGGCTTTCCACAAAGGGTTGCCGCAAAGCCGAAACTACACATTTGTATAGGATGCTCAATTATCCAATCAGCCAATCATGTGGCAGCAGCACAATGCATAATATCATGCAGATACCGTTCAAGAGCTACAGTTAATGATCACGTCGAACATCAGAATCATTCTCAGCATGGTTGTTCGTGCCAGATAGCTTGAGCCAGCGCTTGAGTATTCTAGTAATTGCTCATCTCTTGGAATTTTCACACACGACATTTTCTAGAGTTTACGCACACAACGGTAAACATTTGAAACATCTATTGAGCAGCAGTTCTGCAGATGGAAATGCCTGGTTGATGAGCGAGATCAGAGGAGAATAGCCAGACTGACATGACATGTAACTCAAACAGAAACTCTTTACAACTGTGGTGGGCAGAAAAAAGCACCTCAGAATGCACAATATGCTGAAACTTGAGGCAGATGGGCTACAGCAGCAAAAGACCACGTCGGGTTCCACTCTGGTCAGGAATCTGAGACTGGGTTATTCCTATGTTCCCAGGGTCCTATGCTCTACAGTTCAAAATTCTGTTAACACACATTAAGTAAACTTCTCCAAAGGTTTGATGTAGTCAGGACACATCCCCACTTGAAATTTATGAAGGTTATGAACTGGGGAAATGAACTAGGTTGCACGCGCTGAACCTGAATTTGTGCTGCTGTAAAAATAGCTGTTAGTCTAAATTCATACAGTTCACCTCCACGCATGAACAATAGTGAAATGTATACACTAAACTGAATAAATGTCACACTGTAGCCTATAAAACACAGTAAAAGGAGGGTCATAAAAGGAGCAAAATGCAAAGTATGAACATGTCCCAGCTCTCACTAATACTGAAGCCTAACTCCAGCTTTAAATCACAATGTGTTCATTATGTGCCATATCAACATGGGGAACATAGGACCCTGGGAACATAGATACGCTCGCACTGAGACTACAATGAGCGATGGCTCATCAAAACATCTATGGAAGGAGTCTCCAGTGCCAGCACTTTGTAACAGTTAGAGGTAAATTTGTCATTTTTTTCCGTTTTCTGATACGAATAAACCGTCCGGTTTGGAACGACACGTTTTCACTTGAACTGAAATGTGCATGTTGACTGACCCGTGGCTCACCTTGGACTGAAGACTCATGACATTTCAGCCTGGATGAAGGAAAAAAAAAAATTTTTTAATTACTAGTTGCAATTATGGAGGGGCGATATCTTATCGTTCGTGATATACCAGTAGAAATTCTCCTCTAGATAAGAATTAGTCTTCCCGCGATAATAACAATAAAGCTTTGTTGATGACGTATTTCTGAGTGTGACGGTCTGCGACCAACAAGTACGGCGGACGGCGGACGTGAAACTGAGGAGGCGTTTATCGCTAAACAAAGAGCTGCCTGTACAATCTGGAACTGGTTACAGAAAATCCGTTTTACTTTTAGATCAATGTTTGTGTTTCTGAGGCTCTCAAGATCACAGCTATTACTTGTAGCCAAAAACAGTGGTGAACGTTACTATATCTTTATCGTCACTGATAACGTTATCGCAATAAATACCAGAAAATATTGTGATATAGTTTTAAGTCCATATCGCCCATCCCTAGCTGCAATTACTAGCTGAATTTCTGGATTTTTCTCTCTCATAAGCAGTAATATCAGATTCAATATCAGGAGTGTTCAAGGGAAAAAAAATTATTAAAAAAAAAAAATTGTTTATACAGTTTGTTTTTAAGTTTTTGTTGTGGTCTGAGTATAGTTTAGTCATACTGTAAGTCTTTATGGCTTTGATTTGAACAGTAAATGAAAAACATTATATTTTGCTCATTGATTAAAACCATTCAACTGGGAATGTGGTCCCAGGGCCAGATTTAGGTGGGACACAGGGAACCTACTGATGTGTAAAAACAGGTCAAATCATGTGTGATTTTTTTACACAAATAATTCACAACCATCATTGGTCACGACAGCAAAAATTGGCGCTGTTCTCTGGATGGGAAAGATGGCATTACCTTCTCCCCTGTTGATTACAACAACAGTAGCCAATCCTGTCTGTCTCTAAGCTCATGAATACAAAAGAAGACAGTTAGCTCTCTCTTACAAATGGTGGCTCGTTTCTATGGCAAGCCATTTGATCATAAAATGGGTTTTACCTGACTAACCATAATTACATTTTGGATATCTATGAATAGTTTTTGACTGGTAAGAATTACAAATTGCTTATTCAGAATAATGACTGAAGATATCTTAATCTATAGTCAATAACCACGTTATCCTGGTCAGGGTCGTGGTGGATCCGGAAGCTATCATTGGAAAACTAGGGTACTTACCATGGCCAATCCCCCTACAGACATGTTTTTGGGAGGTTGGAGAACCTGAAGGAAACTCGTACGAGAACATGTGAAATGTCATGGTATTAACAGTAACTCTGCAAAACCAGTCCACCTCTCACCATCCCATTGTTGATTGAACACACAACTCTTCTAAATTAATTGGACATTAAAGTGAGTGTGGACATTCTCAGACAAACTACAGCCCAAGATCGACCCCACAACGTCTAATATTTAAACCTCCTGCAAGCAGTGAAACTCGGTGGTTCCTGCTAAATGTATTTTATTGCATACATTTATAATCTAAAGTCAGATTTTTGAACAGACAGAGTATAGTGTCTGACTACTTTTTGAAATTGTTCCAGAGTTACCAAAGATGAAAGAATAAACGAATGAATGAATGAAATGATCCAGAGTTAATGAAAATGAATGAATAAATGAATTGATCCAGAGTCACTGAAGATGAATGAATGAATGACTGACTTAAATGATCCAGAGCTACTGATAATGAATGACTGAGTGAACGAATGAATGAATTAAATCATTCAGAGTTACTGAAAATGAATGACTGAGTGAATGAGTGACTGACTTAAATGATCCAGAGTTACTGAAGATGAATGAGTGAGTGAGTGAATAAATAAATGAATGACTTAAATGATCCAGAGTTACTGAAGATGAATGAATAAATGACTGACTTAAATGATCCAGAGTCACTGAAGATGAATGAGTGAGTGAATGAATAAATGACTGACTGACTTAAATGGTCCAGAATTACTGAAGAGGAACAAATGAATGAATAAATGACTGAAATGACGAATGAATGACTGAAATTATCCCGAGTTACTGAAGGTGAATGAACGAATGAATTTATCCAGTTACTGAAGATGAATGAATGAATGAAGTGATGAATGAATTAAATGATCCAGAGTGACTGAAGATTAATGAATGAATGTATGAATGAGTGAATGAATGAAATGATCCAGAGTTACTGATGATAGATAAATGAATGAATGAATGAATGAAATAATTCAGAGTTACTGAAGATGAATGAGTAAGTGAATGAAGGACTGACTTAAATGATCCAGAGTTACTGAAGATGAATGAGTGAGTGAATGAATAAATGACTGACTGACTTAAATAGTCCAGAGTTACTGAAGATGAATGAATGAAAGAATTAAATGGTCCAGAGTTACTGAAGATGAATGAATGAAATAATTAAATGGTCCAGAGTTACTGAAGACGAATGAATGAAAGAATTAAATGGTCCAGAGTTACTGAAGACGAATGAATGAAATAATTAAATGGTCCAGAGTTACTGAAGACGAATGAATGAAAGAATTAAATGGTCCAGAGTTACTGAAGATGAATGAATGAAATAATTAAATGGTCCAGAGTTACTGAAGATGAATGAGTGAGTGAGTGAATGAATGACTGACTTAAATGATCCAGAGTTACTGAAGATGAATGAAGGAAAGAATGAATTGATCCAGAGTTACTGAAGATGAATGAATGACTTAAATGATCCAGAGTTACTGAAGATGAATGAATGAATGACTGACTTAAATGATCCAGAGTTACTGAAGATGAATGAATGAATGACTGACTTAAATTATCCAGAGTTACTGAAGATGAATGAGTGAGTGAATGAATAAATGACTGACTGACTTAAATGGTCCAGAATTACTGAAGAGGAACGGATGAATGAATAAATGACTGAAATGACGAATGAACGACTAAAATGATCCAGAGTTACTTAAGGTGAATGAATGAATGAATTGATGAATGAATTAAATGATCCAGAGTGACTGAAGATTAATGAATGAATGTATGAATGAGTGAATGAATGAAATGATCCAGAGTTACTGATGATAGATAAATGAATGAATGTATGAATGAGTGAATGAATGAAATGATCCAGAGTTACTGATGATAAATGAATGAATGAATGAATGAAATAATCCAGAGTTACTGAAGATGAATGAGTGAGTGAATCAATAAATGACTGACTGGCTTAAATGACCCAGCGTTACAGAAGGTGAATGAATGAATTGATGAATGAATGAAATGATCCAGAGTGACTGACAATAGATAAATAAATGAATGAATGAAATAATCCAGAGTTTCTGAAAATGATTGAAAGAATAATCCAGAGTTACTGAAGATGAATGAAAGAATGAACCAGAGATACTGAAGATGAATAAATGAATGAAAGAATGAGCCAGACTTACTGAAGATGAATAAATGAGTGAATGAAATGATCCAGAGTTACTGAAGATGAATGAGTGAGTGAATGAATGAATGACTGACTGACTTAATGATCCAGAGTTACTGAAGAGGAATGAATAAATTCATAAATGACTGAAATGATAGAGCTACTGAAGATTGATGAATTAGTTAGTTAATTAAATGATCCAGAGTTACTGAATGTGAATAAATTAATTAATTAATTTATCCAGAGTTACTGTAGATGAATGAATGAAACGATCCAGAGTTACTGAGGATAGATAAATGAATGAATGAATGAAATAATCCAGTTTCTGAAGATGAATGAAAGAATGAGCCAGAGTTACTGAAGATGAATAAATGAATGAAAGAATGAGCCAGAGTTACTGAAGATGAATAAATGAGTGAATGAAAAGATCCAGAGTTACTGAAGATCAATGGTTATTTAAATGAATCAGTTTGATGAATCAGTTTGATTCATTTGATTCGTTCAAAAGAATCAGATCAGTGAAATGACTCATTATTCCCTTCACTTTAAGGGAAAGGGGTTGGGTTTAAACAGAGGGTCTTATGGAAGACCTCTCTACACACACGCCCAAGAAAGCGTTTTATTTATTTATTTATTTATTTATTTATTTATTTATTTATTTATTTTACACCATATTCAATGTTCTTAAGAATGTAATGTTGATGAATTGTCTACAATGCTAAAGAAAATCTATGTTTAACAAAAAGCACCTTATTAACCTAATACTGACCTCAATGTTAGGAATATGCTGAAAGGGTCATAAATGACAATTAATTACTCAAATCTGCAAGCATCTTGCAGAAATTAGAAACAAGTTAGGATAAAATAAACATTCATAATTTTATATAAATTTTCAACATGCCATGCTTTTGCAATATCTAGTAATCTCGAGGTAAATGAGGGGGTGGGGTGGGGCTTGGGCAGTTTATTGATGCAATTTCCATTTACCGAGTTTGGGGAGTTTGAATGAAGTTATCAAACGTCGCCCCCTGCTGGTTATGATTGAAAATCACACACAACACACAATATACAAAGTAGATCATTGATTTACATTGAATTCCATCAGAATCCCCCCAGTTTCGCTTTGTCTCCCCGCTTATAGTCTTTAATTATTTATTATGTGTGATAAATAAATAAAAAAGTGAATTTACTTTACTTACTTTAGTTATTCATTCATTCATTCTCTCTCTCTCTCTCTCTCTCTCTCTCTCTCTCTCTCTCAGAGACCCGGCACGTGCTTATCCATGGTAACCACCAACAACATTTTCGGCTCGAGCGCGGAAAAAAAGAAGGTGCGCAGCTGTGCTCGCGCCGCACTCTACGAATAAGGAATTTGAGTGAAATAAAAACAGCGCGCGCGTTTCAGTAACTTTTCGATGAATTTAATTAGGAATTAAAACTTGTTTCTCCGAGTGTCCAGCGTGGGAGGATGGCGTCCGGTGTGCGCTCGTTGAGGACGAACCTGAGAGGGCGAGCGACTCAACCCGTGACTACCGGAGAAAGCATCCGGGACATACAGGTGAATATTCTATTTATCTTTAACTTCAGAGAGTCTTGTACATCGTGGAAAGACACTAAAAGGTACATCAGAGTTAGGGCCTGTTTTAGTGGGTCTGTCTGCCTTCTAGGGGTTTTTCCTCCTATGTAGGTTCCAATTATACACCCGTTTTTAATAGAGAAGCACTCTATTAAGGTTCTACATAGAACCTTTAATGGGAGGAACAATAGGAGAACCTTTCAAGAACCATTAACCAGATAGTCCTACATATCTGGGACTTCCTGTAGAAAGACTATCTATCTGTCTGTCTGTCTGTCTGTCTGTCTGTCTACCTGTCTGTCTGTCTATCTATCTGTCTACCTGTCTACCTGTCTGTTTGCCTATCTATCTATCTATCTATCTATCTATCTACCTGTCTACCTGTCTGTCTGTCTGTTTGTCTATCTATCTATCTGTCTGTCTGTCTGTCTGTCTGTCTGTCTGTCTGTCTATATCTATATCTATCATTGTCAGGGATAAGATCTCTGTAGAGGTGTTCATGAAAGTCAGGAGATGCTGGGTGTTGTATGGGTCAGTATTGGGACTATGCGTACTTACATCATTGTCAGATACTGCAGCACACGTTGTTTTATTGCTCCCACATTGTCTCATCACAAGGGTGTGAAGGATTTCACTTCCTTCCGGTTTCATTATTCTCTGCAGTACAGTCAACAAAATCCAACACCAGTTTCACTATAGAATCGTACACGTACAGCAAAGTACAAATGCTCTCTGCTCTTCTCTGCAACTTCGATACGAGCATACAGATGGAAAGCTCACAACACTGTACAGTATACTACTGTGTAGTGCACACCCGTAGCCCTCATACTGGTACAGCAGTTCTTTTTCTGGACTCTAATCCAAATCAAAGCTCACGTACCCCACAAAACAATTCAATTAGCATGCATTTGTTGCGGCATCACGTAACATATAATCATTAACTAGAACATTCCGCGTGATTTTCCACACGAATGCCTAGTGCTCGCCGCGTGTGCAGTACTTTGTTTGGTGTCTAGAGTGAGACGGACTCCGGGGTTGTTAGACGTCTAAGTGTTTCTGTAATACCGCATGTGTAAATGTCTTTTTTAATCACTGATTTTAAAGTGTCCTTCAAAAACAACCTGCTGTATGTAGGTACCAAGTTTCAGGTAAATATCATAAATATTAATCATTAATCAACAGCATTTATAACTGACTTGAAATATGATTATGCAAATATACTACTTCAAAAACTGTATTATTATTGTGACGTTTTTATATATATCCAAATCGGTTTTAATCTCATGCTTGAATCATCCTTTTCTCATTATACTGTAGGTCATTAAAAATGTATATTTGAGTCACATATACTCAATTTGTTATGCTTAACATCCAGATTTCCTGAAGATCTTGTGAAGAAGAAAATTGTCGCCGTATTTTCTTCTTCTATTTACAGAGATATCGTGATATCGACTGACTCTGGAAACACAGTACAACCCCATCAACCAAACTACAGACTGAAAGTAAATTATTAATAATGTTTTTTTTTTTTAGTAAATCATTTATATTCTTACTCATTTAATGGCAAAATGCAGTCAATGGGCCTCATTTATCAGTCATTTAGTAAACAAGCAAACAAAAAAAATTTCTTTGTACTCGCTTGCATAAATAAGTCCATCACTGACACAGCTCATTTGCATGTAGGACCGCCCACAAAATTCCATATAAGGTCAGGTGCACAGACAGCTTAGAGCACGATTTGAACAATCAGGGTAAAGTCTGAAAGGCAGAAATGGAAGCTGTTTAGACTCACTTCCACAGCAAAAAAAATTTAATAATATATGATATTAATCATCCTACTTCTTATAACATTCGAATGCTAAATATTCCATCAGCTAAGGCATTTGTTTACGGCAACAGACCGACCCATCCTCCGTTTATACAGCGCCAAATCTTTTGTCATGATTGAATATTTTGTTTTATTTCTTACAGTAATTTATGGGTTTGTGTTGGCTGGCTTTCTTTATTTTATATTTGTTTAATGAATGGCATTAATATAAAACGACTGTTTTTTCCCTGACCTCAGGAACTAGCATGAGGATGTGTTTTTGATGGAGACTCCAAAGTACTTCTGTAAGTCGCTCTGGATAAGGGCGTCTACTAAATGCTGTAAAAGTAACAGGAAATAAGCCTTTTAAACTCGACGGTATATTCCAGATTCAAAAGTGCTGTAATCCATACAAATTACAGCATATGATTTGAATACCTTCTTGCGTGTAATTTTACACACACCGAGGAGCACGAGAAGGATACGGACGTTTTTCCGAATTTACAAGATTTTCATGAATACCAAATTTTTTTGCGTAAACGCTCCTACAAACGATTTACAGATAAATCCCTTCCTATCCAGCTTGAATTACTATAAGAGATACTATGGCTAAATTGCAACACAGTCATGGAATCAGCCATGATTCAGTAATTATAATGAATTTTTCAGTGGCTGCACTGAAATGAATAGGAAAAGTTTACAGGTACAGTGAGGAAAGTAAATCTGGACCCACCTCATCAGCTCATGAGAGGTTAAGGGGTTAAGAACCTTAAGGTCTGGCAGTCCTGGGACGAACTCAGCACCATTAATATCTCTTTGAATAAGATCAGATTCATGAACATGGTGCTGTAGGCCACTAGGGGGTGCTACTCACACATTAAAAAAAAAAAACCCAACAGGTTTTCATTACACAAACATTATTTGCTTTTGCAAATGCCAGACAATTTACATGTAAGTACCTATATGCAGGGTTGGGAGGGGCTAATTAAAAAATGTATTTCGTTACCGTTACAAATTGCTTCATTAAAAAAATGTCATCAATAACATAAGTAATGTAAGTATCACAATATGAAAGTAATGTAATCTGATTACTTTTGGATTACTTCAAGGTCACATATGTAAATAAAGTTGAAAGAAAAGCAATATGATCTAAAATACTTTTATTTTGAGCTTAATTTAGAGCTTAAAAACATGTTTGGATTTGTTTTAGTACAATGAAATAAAAGCATTACATTAACATTAACATCCTAAAAACAATTTGTGTTCATTTCTACCAACATTAACCAAGATTTATTTGCGCACGCACCGGGTTGTTGCTCACGTGAGTCACGGCTGGTGAGAGAGAACTATAATCAAGTAGCTGTCTATATTGTGTTTTGTCAAAAGATAGGGTGACCATATTCTGGTTTTCCAAAAAGAGGTCACCTTTTTCTTTTTTCTTTTTTTTGGTGGGGAAATCACGTTCAGAACAGTGTTACTATGAATGCAAACGTTAATACGTTGGTAAAGACACACTGTTAGCATCACAAATATATAGATAAAAATATATAAAATTGCTTTTAAATAAAATTGACATTTGTTTCCTACATTCTTTTGAATGTCTGTGGAAAAAAATAAAATAAAATATCAGATGCCACGAGTGTACCTTCTGCCATCATTCACACATTTGCACGGCCATGTAATAAGAAGCAATGCGATAACATAAAATTAAAAATGACCTTATATGGTCATGGGCATTATTTCGACTCAGGACAGCTGGCATTTGCAGCTACTGTCAAGCAACTGGTTGACACCGTACACAACATCACTTCACCTTCACGCTTTCTCTGAGAATAGGCTAATGGTTGAGAGGAAGGAATCTGGCCAATAGTTGTGGCACGCCTTTTATAATTGACCAATTGGTGTGCGAGAATGCGGGAATTACAGAGAGGACACATGATGTAGTACACATGATGTAGTATTAGACCATAAACACATCATAATGAAACTAAAGCCGAATCCTGGACATTTTCTAAAATATAGAAATCCCAGCTAGACGCTTTTTTTGAGGTCCGAAAAGAGGATATTTCAGGGAAAAGAGGATGAGAAGATTAATTCCTTTGATTTTAAATGTGAAAAAATTGTAATCCTGATAGTATTCCCTTTTATTTATTTATTTATTTATTTTACAAAATGTACCTGTAATCTGATTACTTTGTTTTTTTGACATAACTTTAACAGATTACAGTTAGCAGTTTTTTTTGTATCCTGTTTACGTAACACAGTTACCTGTATTCCGGTACTCCCCAAGACTGTCTATGTGATATCAACAGGATTTATGCATGGTGGCCGAAACCTTTTTAGACCAAAATGTGGTGCTTTGACACCTTTAATAAAGCATAATTGTATTTCCCTAAAACTAGGATTTTATTATTTTATTTAGCAAAAATCAGATTATGTAAGTTAAACAAGATGCTTTCATTCCTAGCCTGCTAGCTAAGAGTGTTTTCCTCACACAGAGGCCCACTGGTTTCGTTTTGATATGCTAGCATTTCTGAGTACATCTGAGGTGAAGTGTGGTAGTTTACGTTTGATATGCTAGCATTTCTGAGTACATCTGCGGTGAAGTGTGCTAGTTTACGTTTGATATGCTAGCATTTCTGAGTACATCTGAGGTGAAGTGTGCTAGTTTACGTTTGACATGCTAGCATTTCTGAGTACATCTGAGGTGAAGTGTGCTAGTTTACGTTTGACATGCTATTATTTCTGAGTACATCTGAGGTGAAGTGTGCTAGTTTACGTTTGACATGCTATTATTTCTGAGTACATCTGAGGTGAAGTGTGCTAGTTTACGTTTGACATGCTATTATTTCTGAGTACATCTGAGGTGAAGTGTGCTAGTTTATGTTTGGTATGCTAGCATTTCTGAGCACCCTCGAGGTGAAATACACCTGTATTCAGTGAAATTAATCAGCGCAATCTGTCATTTTATTTACTCTTGGACGTGTTTATGAAGTATCTTCTTTCTTCCCTTTAGGATGATGGATTGAGGCAGAATGTTGTTTGTCCAGATGTTACGTGCATATGGAAATGTGCTTGTTGATTCTTTCATCGAGCAGTCGCCAGCTGTGTGCTAATCAGCACACCGGCACAGTTCGCATCTGTGTGTTTTATGTGAGCGTTTACTTGAGGCAAGGTTGAGTACATTGCTACATGCTCTCTGAAAGGGTCTATGCAGAGTTTTGATTTATCCCACGACTGTGTTCCAGTAGTCTTTTCAACACTCTTGTCATCTTCTGTCAACTTTTTAACATGGTTTGGAAATGTGTAAAGTTGGAAGTAAATTGTATTCTCAATTTGATTATATTACAAATTTATCCAAGTTTACTAATGTATACTTGGGGAACAATGTACACTAACTGTAATTACAGCACTCGTTTGACATGCACTGGCAGAAATGTCCAAATTACAAATGCTAAGTAATAAATGTAGATTTAAATTTGCAATTTAATTTAATGTCACATTATCTCAATGTAAATACTACCTGGAGTATAGTATACAGTACCTAAACATACTGTATCATGAAGACCAGTTGCAACAAAAAAGTTACATTTTGTGATAAAGGTGGTACCACATCTCCTCATGTGGTAGGTTCTCTGGTCTGATAAGACCAAAATGGAACTTTTTAGCCTTGACACAAAGCACTATGTTTGGTGGAAACCCAACATTGCTGGGAATGGTGTTTCTCAGGGTGATGAGAAACACCATTCCCAGTGTGAAGCATGTTGGTGGTAGCATCATGTTATGGTGATACTTTTCATCAGCACAGAGTGAGCAACTAGCCATGGTTCAAATCAAAAACCTGGATTTGTTAGTTTGTCCCAGTCGACTTCTATCCAATTTCGAATCTGTTGGAAAACTTCTGTGGAAAATTTCTCTCCACCAACGTACTCCATCTAATCTGATAGAGATTGGGCAATTAAATATCACGTTCTTTTATGTGCAAAGCTGACAGAGACTCAGCATGGTTCTACCAAGTATTGAGCTGCTGGGTGAATATTCACGCAAGCAACAAACAATAAAATATTAGACATATTGCGTCAATGGTCAAAATCCATTCCAGTTCCAGATCCAGCACCACTACAAAATGTGGAAAAGTTCAAGGCGGGTTAATACTTGAGGAAGACATTGTATACTAGCATTGCAGAGTATACTTGTTGATCAGATGAAGTCACACTAGAACAGTATACCTTTTTTTTTGTTTGTTTATATATATATAATATGGTTATCATACAGCATTAACAAGTGCTTCTTGAGAGGGTTGCCAGGTTTTTCCACTTCTTGTAACTGGGTGATTATTTATTTATTTATTTAGTGCCACAGGATTCAAGTTTAGGGATTAAGTATTTAGTACACCGAAGATTAATTACACCAATCTTGAAGCAAAATAGATACATGGATAGTCTATTTTTAATTAAATTATAGTGTAATTGTTGCATGCCAGTGAATGTGTCTACGCATTCTCTTTGTTTGAGACAATAGGTGTAATAACACACGACCAACACAAGACAAGTAAGCTCAAATTTGCTGTAAATATTGGCCAGTGTGATTTATTGCCCCAAAATAAGAATATTTTAAAAAAGAGTGATGGTGCGAGACTTGGCTTCAAGTCCCATGCACATTATACTGATTGGTAATCGTTACTCATTTTGCTCTTTTTGTGCATATTATTTTAACTTTTAACTTGCTTCATCTCTGTGTGCATATTCTCTGTTTGTGGGGACCAAATGCCTCGTAATGACAGTTATACGTGACAGTTTAAACACTGAGTTGTGTGTGTGTGTGTGTGTGTGTGTGTGTGTGTGTATCTCGTCACCAGTTTTCAGTCCTTCTGCATAATTCATCATGGGTCTCTGGTTACAGGAGCCCTTGCTAAAAGGCAGCTCAGTGCAGCAAAATCAGCCATGATGCTTTGAAATATTGATAGCATCAAAATGCCTTTAAAAGCAAAGCTTCACAGTCGGTTTTTTGAACGCCAGCCGCAACAGCTCACACACTCTTTTGGCGCAGTTTACGTGCCCGGACGTGTTCCTTTGAGGCTTTTTTAATTGGCCTAATTGGAAAGTTGAGGAAGGGGCCAGTAATAAGAGGTTGTCTTTTGCTTGAGTGAACTTTGTTGTCTTGTGGTATCCTGGGAGCCACTGTTTTTACAATTTCTGTTTCTGATTAGCATAAAAAAATATTTTATGTGCACCCCACCCCCCATCCCCCCGCATACATCTGCAAGTCCGTGTTTTGAAACGTCATGTGCTCCATGAATAAAGCCCTGTTCAGGCTGTGAAATAATGATAGTGCGGGACATCTATAATGATGACAAATTCACACGTGATAACAAGTCAATGACCAAAGTGGAAGTGTTGACACTCGACGTGGCCTAGCTAAAATATCAAATCATGATTCTTGAAAATTGTTTACGGTATACAATATATGATGCGATATTTAGGTTTGCTAGCGAAGTCTTGCCACTAAAACCAGAGTTTTAATGCATACTAAAAATGAATGATTTAACACTAGAATGGAGGGAAAATGGAGGGAGTTTATGTCTAATCAGCTAAAGCAGTAAGAAAGTTGTTATTCAGCGTCCTGAATTATTAATAAACAAACGTGTTTATACCACAGCTGTGAATCACAGGTTTATATTAATGCACTTGCAGACCGTAAAGTCTTCAAGACCGTTTCTGTGTAACATTATAAACTGCATTTTGTTTTTGTCTTACTAAGTTGTAGAGAGAAAAAAAACATACCAAAAAACCCCCTATAGCGTGTCATATTACCAAGAAACCAGAAAGTGGATGCTCCCTGCAGAAGAAAAGCACAAACACTGGAGACTCCTTCCTTACACTTCACCATATCAACAATTACACATGTTTCTTTCTTAATCAACAACACATGTTTAATCTGTTTATTGTTAGGCTAAAATTATGCTGACCCGTCATCATCAAGTCCATGTGATGTAACCGTTACTATAGAAACAATTGAAAATTAGAAATTAGAAATTAGAAAGAGCACATTGATATACACCTGTGAATTGCAGCTGGAACGCCTGTCAGAGCTGCTATTACAGGAAATTTAGAAGCTTCTGTTTTAAAATCAGATATTGTATCTAATCATAAAGCATCACATGTAGCCTTACATGAGCCTCAAATGATTACTATTACTATTATACTAACATTCCGCCATTTCGGTCAGCTTCCAAAATGAGAAAGCGTTAAAACTGAGAGCTGCAGTAGCGTAAGTTTCGCTAACATGCTAGCAGCCATGTAAAAATGAAGCATTCGCTGTTATTTTTGTTATTTCTGATTATCAACATTGGAAATCCTGGAACAAAATTTAAATTAGCTTTAGAAAATATATAAAGGCATGTAATTATTTCAAATACATAGTGATATGTACAGTACAAGCTTTGATATTCAGTTCAATTTTATTTGTATAGCACTTTTTAACAATGGACATTGTGTCTCAAAGCAGCTTTACAGAAACATAAACACGGGATACAGATTTTAAGTGTGTGAATTTATCCCTATTGAGCGAGCCGGTAGTGAAGGTGGCGAGGAAAAACTCCCTAAGATGATATGAGGAAGAAACCTTGAGAGGGACCGGACTCAGAAGGGAACCCGTCCTCATCTGGGTAACAACAGATAGTGTGAAAGTAAAAGAAAGTTCATTATGGTTTCAACATGAAGTCTCTTTGTTGAACTAGTCCACTGTTTACCAAAAGAGTCCTGAGTGCAAAACTGCAGGTGGTAATTGCAGTCCAAACTTTACCATCCTAAGCAATCTCCAGGCTGTAGCCTCCAGTTGATGAGGGCTCCATCCAAAGGTAGGGCATCAGGATCATAGTTAGCAGCCTTGTAGCAGCTAATACCTGATTCAGTTAGTCTAGAAATCTGTGTGGTTTGATTATTATTATTATTATTATTATTATTATTATTATTATTATTATTTTAGAGTTTTGTGTTTTTGTTTCCCTTGGTATTAGAATCAGACGTATCTTACTTTCAGCTCATTAGCATAGAAACTGCTTTTCACAATGCCATTCACAGGTCCATCCATAACACTTAAGGAGTGTGTATTGAGAAACGCTGCACTGTATGGAGTGACACAGATGTTGATTCCTTTTTTTTTTTTTTAAAAAAAGAGACATGCTAACAGCAGTAGTCCAATCAGGTACATATCCTACATTTGATATGTGAAAGGGGACACAGCCACCTTTTGTTAATCTCCAAGCAGAAACAGATGGTCACCCTAGACTAAGCTAGCTCATCGAGGAGCGAACCAAATATGCTCGATAAAACATGAAGGTCAGCTTAAGGATCTAACCATTTGGCTAACGACCTCGGAAATTGCTGTATTAATTAAGAAGAGGCTTATTTAGGAACATGGCCGAGATGCTGAGCAACGAACCAGACTTTCAGGATAAGGTAAGCCGAACCTACAGGTCTCAAGTTTATCTTCGGTCTAATCAGCGCTTCAGGGTTATACAGCTTTTAACATCCGAGCAAAGTGTGTGTCTTTAGCCTCACAAAAATGGTATTCCATGATAAGTAAATCAAAAATATTTCTATAGTTAACTGTATATTTTTAAAATAAAGGGTTCTTTCTATAGAAAGAAATCATAAAAAAACAATTTCTGGCAACATTTTTGGGAAGACTCATGTATGGGTGTGATAATCAGGTGTCTACAAACTTTTGGCCATATAGTGCATGGTATGTTGACTAAACTTTGGAGAATACTAAGTGCCTTGAGCGTATGAGCTTGTGAAGTTGAATATTATTAGCAGGTTCCTTTATCTAGTTTGTGGTAGCTTGTTAGCTCCTGCTAACCAATTGCTATAAACACATATGTATTTACATTCAGCTGTTGTATAAAACAGTGTCATGAAACTGTGTTAATATGTACTGTAGTTTCCCAGCATCATCTTCCATTCAAGTGAATATGTACATACTGTATACTGTATGTGCTTAAGTTAAGTGGTAACTGTGTATACTACTTTCTTACATTAGAAGTTAAGTTACTTCACGTAGCTACTGTAGATGGTCATACAGTGTTTCCAAACACCTGAATTTGTGATCAATACACCCGCAGCCTAAACTATTGCCACTGGCTTTTGGCCAAAATGAGAATTAGACACTTCACCAACACTGTGTAACATCACCTTCAAAGGTGTTTGCAGCAATAATGTTTCACATACACAATTTATGTTTTACTAGATCCAGGTGTGTGTGTGTGGTCTGTAAAGGTATTTAAATGCCAGAAGTACAGGTAGAGTTTTCGTTCAAGGTGTGAGCATTTCCTGCTCCAGTACTGACATCAAATATCTATCTAGTACAGTGCTGTTTCCTAAACCTGAGACACTGGCGTCAGGATCCATGATGTCTCATGTGTTTAGGAAGCAGCTTTGGAAGCAAAGTGTGTCCAAGGTTCTGAAGGTAAGACCAAGATATGCGTTAGACACTTTTCATGGTGACATTCCAGACTTCGATTTAGCTTGTGTTCACCACAGGAAGCCTTCATACTTGCATGATGAAAGGTTTCGTCTTTCTTGGTGTGTCCAGATATGGTGTGTCCATGTGTGTTGTACTTTTTCGCTTTCATTGGTTTTAGTTAATATTGGCTTGGAGTAGATCTCTATGTCTTTTGCAATTATAGTATTTGTCAAATAGTAATTGGTTGATATTGCCTGTGTTTCTGGTTTTCTTGGCTATTTGTCGCATGGTCAAACAGTTGAAAAAAAAAAACCTGATGTGAAATTGGTGTAAATTTATGCAATATTGGTTTAGAGCACTGGTCACCAACCTTGTTCCTGGAGAGCTACCTTCCTGCAGGTTTCATCTCCAACCAAAATCTAACACACCTGTTTTAATGGTAGTGGTGCCTCATGGGTTAAGCCTCTGGGTTACTGATCAGAAGGTTGGGGGTTCAAGCCCCAGCACCGCCAAACTGCCACTGTTGGGCCCTTGAGCAAGACCCTTGATCCTCTCTGCTCTAGAGGTGCCATGTCATGGCTGACCCTGTGCTCTGACCTTAACTTCCTAACAAGCTGGGATATGTAAAGAAAAATAATTTTACAGTGCTGTAATATATATTTGACTCTTCTTCTTCTTCTTCTTCTAGTTAATCAAGAATTTCTTAAGGCAATGATTAGATAGTCAGGTGGGCATGATTATGGTTGAAGGAATAGGGTTGAATGTGTTTGTTTCCACTTTCAACCATTACACCACTCTATGCCATATCCTCTGTTGGCATGGACCAGTGTGTTTGTTTGTGGTCATCAAGTTTCAGGGTGTTGCGTTCTTGCTTTGAGAAAGCCACCTTGACATGGGCAGGTTTACTAGGCAACAGTTGCTGCTGTGTGATATTGTTTCTTTCTAACTGAAGAACAAGAGGAGTTCCACAGGTCAGTAACTGGGCTTGCTTCCGCTTGCTCAGGCTTGTCTTACCGTTCCCTTGGAGCATGACCTCAAGTTGGACCATAAATCTTCACTCTGCTGTCTTGCTGTTTGACTAGATGTCTCTCAGCTCAAGTCAGCCAACCATGTTTTGATCAACTATGGGAATACTAAAAATGAAGGTAAATCTTGAGGACATTGTATGCGAATGCAGACCGCATCATCAATTTAGTAGACTGTGGCATGAAATGTGAAACTCTACAAAGCAGAAATCTCGGAAAACATGGGCTAGAGTTTTGAGTAACTTTTAATTTATGCTAGAAGTTCACACCATCTTGTTGAAGATCTAGGAGTGGACTGTAAATGGAGAAAATGGAGGAATGAGATATCCTGGCTGGAATCACCACAGCAGACGCTCAGCTTTGGAAGGCCTTGGAAGTTGCAGGAATGTGTTGAATACAATGACATATATTGGTGACAATGTACTAGACATGGACAATATGTAAGAAATAAACCATTTGAGGGGCATATAGTTGGAGGCAAATTATTGTTTCAACCCCAAAGTTGATTATTTTCCAATAAACGTAATAAAAATAAGCAGTTTAACCTCACGGTATATTCCAAATATAAAAGTGCAGCAATCTATGATTTGAAGTCGATCAAGCAAGGTTTACATTAGTTAGTCTTTTTATGCATATATTTATACAGGAGCACGAGTAGGCTACGGATGTTTTCCACCCCTGAATTCATTTACGGAAAACTCTGTCCGTATAAAGCTTGTCCGTATAATTGAGGCTCATTGTTACATTTAAGTTAGTTCCTTACGTTAAAACAGCTATAAAAAGTAATTCCCTGTCTGTCGTGAGTCTAATAATGCAACAAAAAAAAAGTTACTTAGAAACAGCAAAGCCTTGGAAAACAAGTATCCACACTTATGGACAGTCAATTTAAGTTGTTTTTTAAATTATTTTTAAAAATATAAGATGTAAATAATCTCTAAATCTCTATTGTGATTTATGGCATATGACAGATGCTTTTATCCAGACTTACAACTTGCATTTACCTCATTTATACAACAGAGCACTTGAGAGTTAAGGGCCTTGCTCAAGGTGGTGGTGGTGCTGGGATTTGAACTCATGAACTTCCAATATGTAGTCTAATGTCTTTAATATAATATTTTTAATATAAGTGATATTTAGAAAAAGCCATTTATATGATGAGCAATTTTAAATAATATAAAACATCTAAAGAATCTGCATAAGTTTTTTTTGTTTTTTTTTAATTATCCAGGAAAGTGTTAAAATTACACCCTTTACAAAGCACTGCCAACACCTGTCGACCAGTCAGAATTGAGTATTCAACAGTGCTGTGGTATAAAGGACAAAATATCATACTGTCATACTGAAAAATGTGACCTCTGTAGAATATTTACATCAAAAATATTTAGTTTTATCGAGATGTCACTAACAAAAGAGTTGTTAAATGTTAAATGTTATAACCTGCGAAAGGTTTTTTAACAACATTTGTATATATATATATATATATATATATATATATATATATATATATATATATATATATATATATATATATTAATAAAGCATTTAACAAGAAAAAAAAGACATGATTGGTACAATAAATATTGACTTTAAATTCGAGTTGCTCAGCATTCAGCGTACAGTAGACATTTTTACGGGCATCCAGCATGATGGTGTTTCTATTACTTCAGAAAATGCAGATCCACATCTAGCGTACAATATACAGGTAGATTTATTGGCTTGCTGTTTTTTTAAAAAAAAAATTTAAACAGTGTTTCCTAGCAGCCCAGGCAAGCAACTTTTACAGTCTCCGTCTTTTAACGAGAGGCCCCAATGAGTCTGGTCGGCCAGTTTTCGGTCTTTGTCCTATTGTGTCTGTCTGTCTTTACGACGTCCTAAAATCCACTTGCAGAAGAATCCCAAGCAACCGGTCAATGAGCTTGTTGAAGTTGGAGCAGAAAACAGGCGCTGGAAGCTAAAACACTCATGGTTGCTCAGTCGAGCAGAGTTTCAGAACGTGTCCGCAGCGTGACTCGGAGGAACCTGTATTGGATGAAAGGAACCTGTATTGGATGAAAGGAATTGGATGTCTGAGAGTTTGATTTTTTTTTTCTTCACCTGGAGTTTTTTTTTGTCCAAACCCGTGTACGATGAGTGACTCGAAAACAGTCCAGCCTAAAGTTCAGCTTCAGTCGTCTCTGATTTCGAACAGTCAGATTACAGCAATTAAAGTATGTAGCCTGTCTTTGCTGTGTTCAAACTTGAAACACTGCTAACTGAACAGTTCCGACGAGAAAATTTGTTGTTTATTTGTATTTGTGATTGATCGAACCTTTCTGAGTGGAGAATGAGCGTCAGCATTTTTTAGCTAGCTTCTTGCGTTTTATCTTTATTTATTTATTAATGTATTGTCACACATTTGCTGTTAAATTGCACTTAGACTTTTTTGCACTTAGTCTCGCAAACTAGACTTTTAGCGTTCTAGTTTTACAGAAAGACGCCATTTGACTGACAAACCATCAAGCACAGACGCCATTTCCTCACCACTAATGGCTTCAGACTGAACTTTCTAATAACTTTGAAAGAGTTTTAATGTGGATGTTTTACCAGCGACTACATCCTGCTCTGAAAAGCTAGAAACTGACACACAAGTTGCTAATGAGATGCTTTTTGGCTGTGGACGAGGCAGCCCAAGTGTTAGAATAATGACAAATAGCTGGCCTTGTTAGAGGTTGCTATTTACACTAACTTCACCCAGCGTTACGCAAGGCACTGCATGCTACTTTAGTAATATTTATTAAAATGATCCCACTGAGATTAACTTCTACTTTTATTGTGACCTTTCATGTTCCTTTCAAAATTGGATGTTAGAATTGCACACCAAATCCTCATTATCCTCAAATAAATACATTTTTATTAAGAATAAAACATTTGATTAAGAATGTTAAAACAAGCAGCCTTCAGTTGCAAAAAACCCCAAAAAACAAGACTGTAAATCCAGACTAATTAGCATGATCTCAGTCACATAATTCCCACTCGTGTCCACAGCAACCGTGTTTCGGATCACCCGAAACCTTCCTTTGGAGACGTTGGCAAGCCATCTAGATTTTGTGTTCTTATTACTTTTTTAATTCTGTCTCTCAGCAAAAGCTGAAGGAAGAGCGCGAGTCGAAACGAGCACGACTGGATGGCAGACACGACTACGCACTGAGCATCGTGGCTTCCTGCACGGGCCTGGAGAAGGCGGAGGTGGAGGACGCCATTTTGGAAGGTGCTCAGGTGCGATAATAATGACTCCCAGTGTGTCACCGAGTTGCTTTCAGGTCTGTCCGGTCCACAATGCCTACAATGACTAAAACTCTAAACCTGTTTCAATTCCTTTTCAGATTGACCGGATGGAGCAGTTTTTTGCTGCTGATGGTCTTCCACACCTCATGTTTTATTATCAAGACACAGAGTCCACGGAATCAGGTTAGTGCATGATGTAAAGTGTGATTACCTAATAATATGGTTAATTATTGGGATATACGTAGTCCAAACTTAGGCGTCCTTTTCCGACAGCTGGCTTGGATGGCTAGGAATGATCATTTTAATTTCAGCTTGTGCTCAATCATGTGGTCATATGCAATGTATTTTATTGCCAGGTTTAAAATACTTAATTAATTGCGGACTAAAATAAAGTATTAGAATGTATATAAACTTACAGGAACACTTGATTAGCTTTATCTGTCTTTTCACGTCCGGTAGCTGTTGCTTCCCCTGCGATCCGCAGCAAGAAAGCGAAAGTGTTTGTGACAGAGGGCACTGACGTCGCTCTGACCGGTGTGTGTGTTTTCTTCACACGGGCAAGTACTTCCAAGGCCGTCACTGCCGAGAACATCCACAGGGTACGTATGAACAGTCCAACACTATTATTCATTTTGTTTTCCCTTTCAGAAGCACAAATTCAGTTTATTTATACTTCTTACTTACTTCAGCTTCAAAATGTGATCATTTGAGATGTTTTCCTTGATTAACGTAGTTCTGGAAGACATCGGCGCGACTCGAATCAGACATGGCAACTCAAATCACTGTTTAATCCACCATTTGAGGTCTTTGGGCATACATTCTAGACTCCATGCTCATCATCGAGTTTTGCTTGTGATGCTTTGTTATTTTTTTTTTTGTATAGTAAAATCTAAAAAATGTTGTAATAAATACAAATAAACGAGTTCATGCAACTCAAAAAAGGAAAGGATAGAAATTTTCCATTGCATTTTGAGTAAAACTGGACTGATTTGATTTTGATTTAAAGATTCAAAAATATAAGTCATCTAACTCATGACCTTTGATGACCCCATGAACATCATGAACTTTGTTTCTTTTAATTAAAACATACAAAATCCAGCAAAGTACCAAAAATTAACCAAGGCAACTCAAATAGTAACGCAACATAACTGGTCAATTTCCTCTTTTGAGTAATCTGAGCAAATTGCTTTTTCAGACTATATGTTAGGTTGTGTATAGATCTTTTTTTAGTCATTTTCTTTTATTTTTAACATTTTCTTTTTTTAATTTTCATTTAAAACTTTGCTACATAACTGAAATGGGAAATTTTCCTTTTTCTATTTGAGTAAACTAAACATTGATCATTTCTAGACTTCATTTTTGGAGGCATATGTGTAATCTTTGTCATTTTCTTTTATTTGTAGTATTTGTGTCATTTTATTTTAAAGCTGAGTAACTAAAGTGCTAATTAACAACCCAAGACTCAACTCAAATGGAAAACGGATATGATTTTTCTTTCTTGATATGAGTAAATTTGTATGTTGGACTATATTTTTAGAAGTAATTTTCTATTCTTTTCAACCACTTGTAAAGTTCTTTGTAATAAAAAAAATACCATAAAATGAAACAAAGCAGCTCAAATGAGATAAAATACAAACAAACAAATAAACTCTACAGACTGCTCTTTTTAAATTTTTGCGCTTTGGTCTTGTTTAGGATGTGAACTTCAACATGTTGGACACGACCGGAGTGGGTTTGCTGAAGAGTGTGGAGCAGCTGCTCTCCGAGATCTTCATTCCCACACTGAGGAAGATGAACCATGGCTGGGGTGAGCTGTCCAGCCCTCAGGCTCATTCGGTTAAACAGGATTTTATCAGCTCTCTAGAGAGCTTCGTCGCTGTGCTCACCGGGGCACAGGAGAGCCTGGAGGAGAAGGTGAAGCATACACACACACACACACACACACACACACACACACACACACACACACACACACACACACATATGCCTATTATGCTGATATCGATCCACTTTCTTCTGTGGAAAGAATTTGAAATGTGAAAGATTGGAATCTATCTATGAGGTCATTTTTCATACAGCTTTTAGCCCCATAAATTTCTATACTGTAAAATATTGATGCAGATGGTAGCCCAGGGAATACACACACACACACACACACATACACACACACACACACACACAGATTAAATCTGCCATCAAGGACAGCCATATAGACAGCTTCAGTAGAAAAATGCTCATGGGACTGTACCTATCACTCCAATTCAGTAATTCACCATGGACATGAACAGTGGGAATGTTAAAAAGGCCTTTGGTAAAAGTCACATTTGCAGTAAAATGGCCTTTTTTCCCCCCTGATCTCCCAGGTGAACCTCAAAGAGTGTGACACCTTTGATCTGAAAACCCTTAAAGGCCCCTCAGACTACACAGCAGTGGCCAACAGCACCGAAGCTATGGAGAAGATTGAAGCCTGTATGAAGATCTGGATCAAGCAGATCGAGCAGGTAAAAGAAAAGAGGGAAATTAATGTGAGCAGTGCGTTGACCGATCCGAGATGGTCTCATCCATCGCAACGTTCTTGTTCTCGTTCATAAGGTTCTAGCAGAAAGTGACCAGCTAAGGAAGGAGGCTGACGATCTGGGTCCTCGAGCCGAGCTGGACCACTGGAAGAAGCGCATGTCTCGCTTTAACTACCTTCTGGACCAGCTTAAGAGCCCCAACGTCAAAGCCGTTCTGGGCGTCCTCATGATAGCCAAATCCAAACTCATCAAGGTGGTAATTCTCCAAAGCTCAGCTGTAATAGTTGTTCATTCCTGGTGCTTAATTACGGGGCCTACTCACCGGCTGCCTTTATTGGTTTGTTCTTCCAGGCTTGGAGGGAACTGGACATCAGGATCACAGATTCAGCAAATGAGGCCAAGGACAATGTGAAGTATCTCTACACACTCGAGAGGTTCTGTGACCCGCTGTACAACAGTGACCCTGTAAGACAAACAATAATGTTACACAACCATTTATCCAGCCAACAGGCCTTTCTTATTCATATACTATAATCTCTTATACTGATACTTCATATATATTTGTTTCTTAACACAGGTGTCAATGGTGGAGGCCATTCCTGGGCTCATAAACGCCATCCGGATGATTCACAGCATCTCCTGTTATTACAACACCTCAGAGAAGATCACATCCCTTTTTGTTAAAGTAAGAGACGGAGGTGTATTGTAACGTTTTGTATTACTTTTTCGATCCAGTCAAAATATAGACCATCGCTGATACTGTACAAAACCATTGATTTAAAAATGATATTACATGGTATTATGTCACTTGGGGCAAGTATATGATGATTTGGCAATGAAAAAAAAGTTTTATTGAAATACACCTTCTATTGTGATGAACCGTTTCCCAGTGCAGCGAGAGCTTCTTGATTTTATTTTTAATCTCCATGTGCTTTTCTTTATGATATGGCCATATGTTTTATTTTTAGTGCCAGTCCTTTCCCTGCCCATGTCCTGTCAGTGGTTTGTTTCTCTAATGTGTGCACTTGTTCTGTGTTCAGCCCTTAATGAAGTATTTAACCCTGTTGTTTCCTTTCTTCTTTGCAAAGTCTTGCCAATCACATTCTGAATTTCTGAGTGTTGTTTCTTGTCTATCGGTTTCTGACTAGTGCCTATGTTGACATGTTTTGAGTATGGATTATCCTTTTTAATATTGCCCGTCTGTGTTTTTATAACCACACTATGAAGCGATTGCCCATAGATTAACCATAATAAACACTGAGTACACGCATTCTGCCTCTAAGCACATTAAATAAAGTCTATCTCACCCAAAAGCTGTGTAAATGGGGGTACAAAACATTGTGTAACATAGATTTAATTTTTAATATTTGAGCCATAAAATATTCTGGTCTTGCCAAAAGACCTGGATAAACTGTTTTTTATTTTATTTTATTTTATTTTATTTTATAATTGATTCTGATACTCAGACTAAACCATAGCTTGCTATATTCAGGTCACAAATCAGATGATAACAGCTTGCAAGGCCTACATCACTAACAACGGTTCAGCCACAATATGGGACCAGCCTCAGGATGCGGTAGCAGAGAAGCTCCGAGCAGCCATTCGTCTAAACCAGGTAACAGAATATTGCATGGTAGATTTACTTATGGTGATGGTGAATGTCATTTACTTTTTTAACCAGTACATTTTTTCAAACTACGTACATGTGTAATTCTTATGAAAGCATGCAATTGTTTATCAGGAATACCAGAAATATTTCCACAAGACCAAGCAGAAGCTGGAGCAGAGTACATCAGAGCGCCAGTTTGACTTCAGTGAGATGTACATATTTGGCAAGTTTGACACTTTCCAGAGACGCCTGAACAAAATACTCGCAGCGTTCAGCACCATCAACACCTACTCAGCCCTGCAGGACTCTAAGATCGAGGGTCTGGAAACAATGGCGACCAGATTTCAGGTTTGCCCGTTGAAGATAATTGCAGTGTTTTATTTTTGATTAAATGTTTTCTTTTACCAGTCTGTATGAAAATGTGTGTAATCATTTAATGCATTTTAAAATAATTATTTCCGAGTTCATACACCCACCACACCATTAAAGAGCATTTCAGTGTGGGGTCTAACCTTTATATTTGTCTCTTTACTGCCCCTAATGGACAGACTGCAGAAATGCAAGGAAAATGGGAGGTAACCTGAGGAAAAAGAGTACTTTCTGTTGGTCATTAGATGTAGTGCATGTCTCATGCTGTTTCTAATGCATGTCTTTGCATGGTAAATGGCACTGCACTTATATAGCGTTTTTTTAACCTTAGCAGTTCAACAATTCATTCACCCATAAGACGCTAACTTGCCATTGGGAACAACTTGGGGTTCAGTGTCTTGCCCAAGGACACTTCGGTATGTGGAGTCATGTGGGCCAGGAGTTGAACCGTCAACCTTATGATTAGTGGAGAGTAGTACAATTAGTGGACAGCCCGCTCTACCACCTGAGCAATAGCCACCCCATGGTGTAACCAAGATGACAAAGATTCAAATGTGTCCTTTTACCTTAGTCTGAGCTCACTACTGTGCTCTTTTTTATAACATATAGATTTATTTTAGTTAGTTTTCTTTTTTCTTTTTTTTTCTTTCTTTTTTTTTTTTTTTTTTACAGGAAATTCATTTGAAAGAGCCACATAAAAGGGCAGTCTCAATAGAGAGCTAGTTACAGTGTACCGTTATATTACCTTCAGGCCATTAACATTCATCTCATCTTCCCATTACAATGCAGAGTTTATTCACCTCCAGCTTTTAAATTTTTAGAAAGACGTTGCGGAGGTGTCTTGAAAGGCAGTGGACAGTATGCTTGGTGAATAATTGAACAAATGCCGATTAAGACCTAATGCAATCTTCTGTCCTTTGTAAAAGCTGATAGTCTGTAACAGACAATGAATATTTTATAGTGGGTTGCTGTTCTGAGCAACCATATACGGCTAGATAAGCTAATATACAGTTTAACTTTATTAAAACCAATAACCCTAATTAACCAGACCATGAGCTAATGGTAGACTACATGCACTAACATGCTAATAAATAATGAAACATGCAACTGGTTTAAAAGCCTAAAGGAATGGTATGGGAGGAAATGAAACTTGCTTCAAATGTCATACATCAGTCAAGATGTCTACATTTGGTGTCTACATTTAGATTTAGAACCAAAAGTTTAATGTAGCTAATAAAAGTCACATTTACCAATTTGCAAACTGATATGTGGCAAGTCAATCTTTTCTTTGTTCTCCAAAGGCAGAATCCTTATTGTCCATATAGCAGGGTTTTTTTTTGTTTTTTTTTTGACAAATGACGCCATTTTGACCTGACCACATTAAAAAATAATAATTTCCAGAATTATAATATAGGGGTACTGTAACATTTGACCATTTTATTATGTCAGTAACCTACAGAACAGTACATATATGTAACATAAGTGACCTAAAACCAAAGGAACATACAGTCATCAGGAAATTGTTGGCTTTTTATTTTATTTTATTTATTGATTTATTTTGACATATTTGGACAATCAAACATTTGATCTTGTTTGAAACAGTGCCTATTAATAAAGGTGATACACTATCTAGTAGCATAAAATTTACATTTTGTAGTAATTTTTACAATATAATTGAACAAAAAAAAACGAGGTCAGTCACATGGAAAATGTATGTACACATCTACATTTATCACACCTTCAAATCCATATAATTAGAATCAGATGTTCAAGATTGGGTGCCAGTGATTAGAACCTGCTTAGGGAGTGCAAGTTTCTTATTTATACCCCTCTCATATCTAGTGTCTGGTGTTCCCTTTGTTATTGAGGTGTGTGGTGCCATCATGCCGAGATCTAAAGGGTTCTGTAAGACCTTCAGAAAAAAAGGTTGTGGATGCCTATGAGTCTGGCAAGGGATGTAAAAAGATCTCCAAATTATTTGAAATACATCATTCCACTGAAAAGAAAATCATCTATAAATGGATTTCAAACGACTACCAATTTGTCCAGGACTGTCCGTCCAAGCAAATTCAGCCCAAGAGCGGACTGTCTAATGCAAAGAGAAGTCTCCAAGAACCCCAAAATTTCATCACAGGATCTGCTAGTAAGTCTTTCAACTGTTGGTGTCAAAATGCATGCGTCTACAATCAGAAAGAGATTGCACAAATTTGACCTGCATGGGAGGCGAGCCAGGAAAAAGCCTTTGCAAGACTACAGTTTGCCGATGAGCATATAGGCAAAGAGCAGGCCTTTTGGAATAGTGTGCTCTGGACAGATGAATCAAAGATAGAGTTGTTTGGCCATAGTAACAGCAGACATGTTTGGCACAGACCAAAGTCAGCTTTTCAGGAGAAGCAGCTCATACCAACTATGAAGCACAGTGGTGGAAATGTTATGGTTTGGGGTTGCTTCGCTGCCTCAGAGACTGAACAGCTCGCATTCATTGATTCAACTATGATTTCTGCATCATATCAAAGAGTGCTTGAATATCATGTGAAGCCATCTGTCCGAAAGGATTTGAATCCCATTGAAATGTTGGGGGGGGGGGGGGGGGGGGGGGGGGTGTTGAAACAGGCAGACATGCAAGAAACATGCAAGAAAACCCTCAAACATCTTGCAACTGAAAGAATATTGCATGGAAGAGTGGTCAAAAATTCCCACAAGCCTGGTGGACATTTATGCAAAACACCTACAAGAAGTTATTTCTCCTAAAGGAGGCAATACTAGCTTCTGAGACCAAGTGTGTGCTTACTTTTGATATTTTTTCTATTTATACAGTGAGGGGAAAAAAGTATTTGATCCCCTGCTGATTTTGTATGTTTGCCCACTGACAAAGAAATGATCAGTCTATAATTTTAATGGTAGATTTATTTGAACAGTGAGAGACAGAATAACAATAAGAAAATCCAGAAAACGCATGTCAAAAATGTTATAAATTGATTTGCATTTTAATGAGGGAAATAAGTATTTGACCCCCTCTCAATCAGAAAGATTTCTGGCTCCTAGGTGTCTTTAATACAGGTAATGAGCTGAGATTAGGAGCACACTCTTAAAGGGAGTGCTACTAATCTCAGCTTGTTACCTGTATAAAAGACACCTGTCCACAGAAGCAATCAATCAATCAGATTCCAAACTCTCCACCATGGCCAAGACCAAAGAGCTCTCCAAGGATGTCAGAGACAAGATTGTAGACCTACACAAGTCTGGAATGGGCTACAAGTCCATTCCAAGCAGCTTGGTGAGAAGGTGACAAGAGTTGGTGCGATTATTCGCAAATGGAAGAAACACAAAAGAACTGTCAATCTCCCTCGGCCTGGGGCTCCATGCAAGATCTCACCTGGTGGAATTGCAATGATCATGAGAACAGTGAGGAATCAGCCCAGAACTACACGGGAGGATCTTGTCAATGATCTCAAGGCAGCTGGGACCATAGTCACCAAGAAAACAATTGGTAACACACTACGCCGTGAAGGACTGAAATCCTGCAGCGCCCGCAAGGTCCCCCTGCTCAAGAAAGCACATATATATACCCGTCTGAAGTTTGCCAATGAACATCTGAATGATTCAGAGGACAACTGGGTGAAAGTGTTGTGGTCAGATGAGACCAAAATGGAGCTCTTTGCCATCAACTCAACTCGCCGTGTTTGGAGGAGGAGGAATGCTGCCTATGACCCCAAGAACACCATCCCTACCGTCAAACATGGAGGTGGAAACATTATGCTTTGGGGGTGTTTTTCTGCTAAGGGGACAGGACAACTTCACCGCATCAAAGGGACGATGGACGGGGCCATGTACCGTCAAATCTTGGGTGAGAACCTCCTTCCCTCAGCCAGGGCATTGAAAATGGGTCGTGGATGGGTATTCCAGCATGACAATGACGCAAAACACACGGCCAAGTCAACAAAGGAGTGGCTCAAGAAGAAGCACATTAAGGTCCTGGAGTGGCCTAGCCAGTCTCCAGACCTTAATCCCATAGAAAATCTGTGGAGGGAGCTGAAGGTTCGAGTTGCCAAACGTCAGCCTCGAAACCTTAATGACTTGGAGAAGATCTGCAAAGAGGAGTGGGACAAAATCCCTCCTGAGATGTGTGCAAACCTGGTGGCCAACTACAAGAAACGTCTGACCTCTGTGATTGCCAACAAGGGTTTTGCCACCAAGTACTAAGTCATGTTTTGCAGAGGGGTCAAATACTTATTTCCCTCATTAAAATGCAAATCAATTTATAACATTTTTGACATGCGTTTTTCTGGATTTTCTTGTTGTTATTCTGTCTCTCACTGTTCAAATAAATCTACCATTAAAATTATAGAATGATCATTTCTTTGCCAGTGGGCAAACGTACAAAATCAGCAACACTTTTTTTCCCTCACTGTATTTCTGTTGAATAAATGATTGAAAAAAGCTAATTTTCCTTGTGGTTTTGTTCAAGTTGACCAACTTTATTAATAGGCACTGTTTCAAAGGGGATCAAATGTTTTCTTGTCCAAATATGTAAAAAAAAAAAAAGAAAAGAAAAAAAAAGCCGACACTTTCCATGGGGTGTACTTATTTTTTTCACATGATTGTAACTTGCTCTGACTTAGCAGTCTAGTGGGAAGTGCTGTGATGTCATAGGAATATCCACACTGGGGTGTGGAAATCATACTTGATGCATGATTTTGCTTGCGTGTGCTGCGTGTGTTGCTGCGTATCTTAAGTAAACCTGCAAAAAATTCAAAAGCAGCATTCACTGAAGGGCACGTCAGAGCCAAAACACCCCTCTCCATCAGGATTTTAATTTGAACTGTGAAATGTTTAAAGCACAGAGACATTAAACACACTGGTGAGCTTTGTTTCTCTTACAACCTTCTACAACTATCATGATTGTTGTCATGATTGTCTCAGATCAAAAACTCTGACCTTTTTGAAGAAGTATTTTTTGAATATTGAAAATAAAGAGGTCGGGTATGCGAAACAGACCTATTGGTACATTTGATGGCAACATGAGAGGTTTTTAAAATTCAAACACTGTAATAGGAAAAAAAAGTGTATTAGGAAACCTGGTTAGTTACGCCTCTAGATCGTCTAGAATAGTAAATAAGTACGTGATTTGAGACACAACACTTGTTCATTTAAGGGAGAAGCCATTTTTTAACATCACTAGCATGTCAGGATAGTGAAAGTTCCAATCATTTGCAAATCAAGCGACCCCACAGGGGGTCACAATCCCTAGTTTGGGAACCCCTTCCATAAACTCTATGCAAAGTTTGGGTAAAGTACATTAGCCTTCTAGATCTAGTACAGAACTATGACTACAAAATGTGGACCCCGAACACTTAGCCGTTCAGAAAATTTGTGTATATATAATTTTCCTCCAGTCATTCCTTTAAAATGGTGCTATTTATGCCAATGGCAGTTGAAAGAAACCAGATTTATTTACTGTCTGAGTCAAACCTATGTTGTCTTTATCCAGAATATCGTGCTTGCGTTGAAAAATAAGCAGTACAATTTCTTGGACCAGAGGAGGACTGATTTTGATCAAGACTATGAGGAGTTTTGTAGACAGACCACCGAGTTACATGTAAGTAAATCTTTAAGGAATACTTACAGAGAACCACAGAAGTTTGTGAAGGAAACATTTAAACTGCAGCCATTTGGTTCCAGAATCAACTAAAGACATTCATGGACAACATATTTGACAAAATCCAGAGTACTGAGAGAGCCTTGAACGTTCTGAAGAAATTTGAAAGGTGAGATATCGTCATTGTACACCATGTGAAAATATTCACTATTATTTACCAGAATATATACAGTTTTACTCTGGTATCTACAGGCATCAAACTCTAAACCGTGATGCTATCAAATTTCTGTCAAATTACTATCTGATTTTGTTGCCCAGACTTGGCATCCCAGACCTGGGCATCGGTGAAAAGTACCAGAGGGTCCTGCAGAACTACGGCCGCGACATTGAGATGGTGTCACGAATCTACAACAAGCAGAAGATGGACCCGCCCATCTCCCGAGGCCTCCCTCCCATCGCAGGGAAGATCCTCTGGGCTCGGCAGCTGTACCGGAGAATCCAGCAACCCATGGAGCTCTTCCAGCAGCACCCAGGCGTCCTTGATACAGCCGAGGCCAAGCGCATCATACGCAATTACAACCGTGTGGCCAAAGTGCTGCTGGAGTTTGAGGTGCTTTACCACCAAGGCTGGATGGCTCAGGTTAGATTTACTGTTATGACACCAGTCAAGGTATTGAATGAAACGCTGTAGCATCGGTGTTAGATTCAGCTATATGTCTTTTGCTGTCAGTTGTTTTGTGAGTTTTATTTTCAAACATAAATCCTGGACATTGTTTTTTTGCTTCGCTACTCATACATGAAGTCAAAGCACATAACTGTTGTTTTCTAGATTGAAGTGGCTAAAGTAGGCCTGCAGGCTTCTCTGCTGGTCAAGTGTGCAGAAAGCCGGGAGTTGTACGTAAACTTTGACCCCCAGATCTTGACCCAGATCCGCGAGACGGACTGCATGAGCCGGATGGGGCTTGATGTCCCACCGTTTGCGACAGTCTTACAGCAGCGACAGGATGTCCTGAAAAAGAACTACAACAAACTCCAGGTTTGTTGGGGCAGGGTTATGGTTTATTTGATGCTGTGAGGCCTGGCTGTGGTTGGGTGGTTTTTGAGATCTCATAAATAGCAAAAGAGTCTTCTTTTCCCCTCCAATGAAAACTGCAGATGAGCCATTCGACATATGAATCAAGAATGATTGACAGTTGCGCAGGTGTTTTGAACTCTCTGATTTTAACTGATGACAACCTGGAAGCCCCACCCCTTCCTGCCATTTTACATTAGTTATCTCTCAGTTTTCCCTGCTTGAAAGATGCGCTGATGTAGCACTCCTGATTTCTGTCAAGGTGAATGGAGAAATGTTTTGGGTTCATTAATGTAAAAATAAATAAATCGGTGTAAGTCTCAAGACATTTTGGACTATTTTGAGATTTTTATTTGTTGGCATCCTTAATAAAAATATTTAACTGATGTTAAATATATACTGAATTTTTCTTCCATGTTTCTGTAGTAACAGGCCAGGATATAGCTAATTGATGTGTCGTTTTGCACTCTTAGTTGGTACTATCTGAGAACTCCAGAGTTAGGGCGAAGATCCAGCCTGCTTTTGAGCAGCTGCTCACACCACACGTGGCTAAAGTGGACGAGGTCATCCAGCCAGGCCTGACCTCACTCAACTGGGTCTCGCTGAACATCGACAAATACTATGACCGCATCACCATAGCGCTCGGTAATAAAGACCAATAATAATCCTCAATAAATGTCCAAATATATATATATTTCCACATGTTTTACATGTCCCATATATTTCTCCTACATATTCCCTGCATGTCTGATACACAGTATGTCTCAAATGTTCCATATACATTATGTCCCCTCATATGTCCTATATGGCCTCTACATAGGAAATGAAAGCTGAAATTCTGATCTGTCAACTCATATTAATGTTGTAACCTCAACAACATACCCCCAAAAAAGAGAATTGGCGTTTCTAACCCCTAACTCTGTTCCAATAATTTCAGAGGGGACTGTATGTACCCTACATTATATGCCTTACATCTCCTACAGAGATAGAATATATGACATAGTACATATATAACATACATTATACAAGTACTATAAGTATTACACTCTGCACTATAGGCCATATAGGACTATAGGATATACATTTCTGATACATATCTCCTCTGACTGTGGCCAGAGGACTTGGAGCTGCTCCTGGACCGGGCGAATGACTTAGTGCAGTTCAGGATTGACGCTGTGCTGCAGGAGATGAGCGGAGCCACGCTGTGTGCGCTGCCTGAGGACGAGCCTGTCACATGTGAGGAGTTTGTACAAACCACCAAGGTACGTCTGTCACATTTCCACACATTTACCTGCAATAAAATACCTGCAAGAGTACCGTACCAATGTATTTCCAAATTCGTTTAAATCTCATTCAGTTCTTTGCCAATTTGTATTTCTTAAACACCATCACACTTTCACTCATACTTTTGAACATTGCACAGTCAAATAGTACTAGCATTTTTAGCATTACCATTCAACATGTTCTGCATATTTTGTTAGTAGTGAGTTTTAACCGATAAAGTGGGTATGTGGTTGTGTTTTTATATTGGCACAGGAGCTTTGCATTAAAGGAGCCCAGCTGCTGCACCTAAAGAGTTCTCTGGTTGAGGAGGCAGCCAATGAATTGATAAACATGCTGCTGGAAATCGAGCAGAAAGATGAAGAGGATGAGAAGAAGGGTACAGACGAGAGCAGAGCTGAGAGCAAAGAGGGACCTGCAGACAGCGATGGTGAGAGATTGGATCACTGAGCTTCATGGAAGTGAACAGTAAACTTCTGTATGATGTACAAAAAAAAATAAATAAATAAAAAGAGGAAAGGCATTCAGACCAAGAGACAAAATTCAGTGAGAGAAGTTTTAAATCCAAAAAGGAAAGCTCCTTGTATTCAGAGTTGTGTCACACACAAAATATGACAGATGATGTCCAGAGTGTTGGACAAAATGGCACAGGTGGTATACAGTATGTTGTACATACATGACTGTACCAAACAGCAGATTGCATACACATTATGACGGACAGAATTGAACAGACACCTTAAAGAGTATGATAGGGAATAAAGGAAGATTCATACAGAACATGAGAGACAATACAGGGCTGAGAGTGGGGGGGCAGTATTTCAGGGGGCAGTATATTCAGGGGGCAGTATTTCGACTTTTATTAGTGAATGTTGTATAGAATATGGTGGACAAAATGGTATAGACAGTGTTCAGAATATGTTGGACAAAGCAGGACAGATGGTGTACAGAGTATGGTGGACAAAATGGAATACACGGTGTACAGAGTGTGATGGACAGAGTGTGGTGGACAAAGTTGAATACATGGTGTAGAGAGTATGATAGACATAATGGTGTACCACGTATGTGGATAAAATTGAAGAGATGGTGTACAAAGTATGGTAGATGAAATGGGATAGACAGTGTACAGAGTATTGTAGACAAATTTGGACAGACAGTGTACAGTGTGTGGTGGACAAAGTATGGTGGACAAAATGGGATAAACAGTGCACAGAGTATGGTTGACAGAGTATGGCGGACAAAATGGGACAGACAGTGTACGTCTGTAACCGTCTATAACCTAATCTATAATCTGTTTTTGATAGATAGTGTAGTGAACGTAGACAGCGGTGGGCTGAGCACAGACACAGAAGAGGCCATTTATGGGGCAAACGTGGAGAGTTTATTTAAATTCTGTGCGGGTGCACTATAGCGGCAGTCACGGGAGGAGCGCTCTTTCCCTTTTGTGCACCAGTCGCCGGCCTGTCGTCACAGTACCCCCCTACAGCTCCGAGCCTACTGCTGCTGTATCTTGGGCCCACAGTGCATCACGTCGTGAGAGGCCATGTGCGTTCCCAAGTTGGTCCCTGCCCTGTGTTGGACCTGAAAAGAGAAGTTCTGCAACGAAAGGAACCATCGCGTTACCCTGGCGTTAGTGTCTTTGCCCTTGGCCATCCACTGCAGTGGAACACGGTCTGTCGCCAGAATGAACTGCCGACCGGCCAGGTAGTAGCGCAGCTCCTCGATGGCCCATTTTATTGCCAGGGCCTCTCTCTCCATGGCAACATATCTCCTCTCAAATGGGGACAGCTTCCTGCTGATGTAGAGGACTGCGTGTTCTTCTCCATTGAAGGTCTGCGAGAGGACGGCGCCCAGCCCGGTCTCGGATGCATCTGTATGTACTGCGAACAGAAGGGTGAAGTCTGGGTTATGCAGTACTGGGGCGCTGGTGAGAGCCTCTTTCAGAGCTTAGAACGCCTGCTCCGCTTCTGCAGACCATTTTACCCGGTCTAGCTGGCCCATCTTTGTGAGATCTGAGAGGGGGGAGGCTACAGAGAAGAAATTAGGCACGAACCTGCGGTAATACCCTGCCAACCCCAAGAAGGCGTGTACCTGTTTCTTTGATGTAGGCCGTGGGTAGTCTTTAACCGCCTCAATTTTCTTCGCCTGTGGTTTTAGTAGGCCCCGGCCAATACGGTAGCCTATGTACTGTGCCTCGGTCAGCCCCAGGTGGCACTTTTTGGGGTTGGTTGTCAGTCCGGCCTTCCAGAGCTCCTTCAGGACCTCCCCCAGGTGGAACAGGTGATCTGAACAAGTGGAGGAGTGTATGACGACATCGTCCAGGTAGGCTGGCTCACCAACTCCATCAGCTACTGTCTTTGTGTGGGGGTGAGGTCTTCACCCTGCTGGACCAAGGCACCCTCATTGTGATCTGTTTCTAGGGCAGTGAACGCAGACAATACTGGAGCTGGCTCCATCCACTTCTTCAGCAGGTTTATGTGGTACGTTTTTGTCTCTGCTCACTTACCGGGCTGCTGCCTGTCGATAGTTTACAGCGCCCCTCCTCTCAAGGACTGTATATGGGCCTTGCCACGGACTAGGAACTTACAGGAGCTGTTTGGTACTAGCAGGAGTACCCAATCGCCAGGCTGGAACTCCCATGGTTGCGCTGTGCGGTTATCCACTCTTTTCTGTTCCTCCTGGGCGGCTCTCATATGTCCCTGGATGATTGGGGCCACTTGGTTGATCTTCTCCTGCATCTCCTGTACAAAGTCGATGACCGAGTGGAACGGGGAGGGCTGTTCTTCCCACGCTTCCCGTGCCACGTCCAGTAATCCTCGAGGCCACCATTCGAAGAGGAGCTCGAAGGGTGTGAAGCCCGTGGATGCTTGGGGGCACTCCCAGATGGCAGGATACGCAGGGACGTAGGGCAGGAGGCGGTCCCAGTTCCTTCCTTCCTTGTCTACCACCTGGCACAGCATCCGCTTCAGGGTTTGGTTAAACCATTTGACGAGCATATCCGTTTGTGGGTGTTAGACGGACACCTTCAGGTGTTTTACCTGCAATAGCCGTCTCAGATCAGATATTCGTTTCGACACAAAAGGCATGAGCACCAGTTGTTTAACGATGTTGCGGGAGGTGGCTTTATGTAGTGGCACCGCCTCGGGGTACCTGGTGGCGTAGTCCACTTTGACCAGTATGTATTCATGACCCCGGGCGGATTTTGGAAGTGGCCCCATGAGGTCCATGCTGATCATCTTGAAGGGGAACGCCTATGATGGATAGAGGGATAAGGGTCGCTGGTGGGGGCTTCCTCTGGGCAACACGTTGGCACTGGGGGCACTGTTGGCAGAAGCCCTGGACCTCTGTGTCCATTCCCGTCTAGACAAAGCGGTCCTTCAGCTTTTCCAGCGTGTTTTGTGTCCCAGGTGGCCCCCGAGCAGATGGGCATGGGCCAGCTGCATCAGTGTTTGGGTTCTGGTCTTGGGGACTACCAAGAGATCCACAATTTCCCCTCTGAGGCTGGTCCGGTGGTAAAGCAGGCCTCCCCTGACTAGAAAGTAGGCAGAGGGGAGCCCCTGGTCTGGACTCTGGTCGACACCTTCGATCTGACGCACCTGGGCCCAGCAATGCTTCAGGTGGTCGTCCTCTTTCTGCTCTCGCCCGAAGTTCTCCTGCCGGTTCACCTGTTGGAACACAGACGATATTGGGTTAGTATATGTGTGCGGCTCACCTTTTTCTGAGGCGTCCCCCTCGTCTTAAGCCAGGTAGGCCTGCTGAACTCGTGCCTCCTTCGCTCACTGGGGCACCCTCCTGGCCTTGGGAGCTGGGCTGGCCCGGAACCCAGGCCAGTCTCTTCCCAGGAGCAGTGGTACTGGGAGGTCATGGATGACGCCCACTAGCTGTGGCCAGGTGCCTGCTCTACCTTTATTTGATCCATGGCCACCTTCTCTGCAACCTCGGTGGTGGTGTACTGGTCTCGTTGGAGCCACCGCTTGGTGTTGCGCAGGAGGGCGTCCATCTGTCTGTGTGGCTTGGCTCCAGGCCTGTAGCTCCATTGGTGGAACTCCACCACCGCCTGGTGGGGGGTTCACCCACACCATGCCAGGATCTACCTCTTTACTTCTCCGTAGTCTGCTGCTTCCTCCACAGGAGGAGGAGAGCAGCAGGCTGAGGATGTGTGGCCACTCTTCGATGCCTCAGTCTTCTTGGTGAGCGACTTGTTCGAAGGCCTCTAGGTCACCCCGGGGTAAGGCGGGGAAGAAGGCGCCGGGCTTCTCGGCCGGGGTCAGGGAGAGGTGTGGTGGCAGCAGGGGTCATTGTTTTCTGGGTTTTCCAAGATTGTTTTCAAAGCTCCCGGGTTGTGACCTGCAGGCTTTGGGCGAGCTGCTGCGTCATGGCCTGCTGCTAGAGATTGGTCTCCACCAGGTGCTGCAGCATAGGATTCTTTTTTTTTTCTCCGATGTGGGTTTTTTAACATTAAAAAAAAAAAAATTAAGTGGGTGGGTCTGTGCTCATGCCCGCATCCTCCACCAGTATAGCGAACCTAGACAGGTTGAAGGCTGAGCACAGACACACAAGAGGCCATTTATGGGGCAAACATGCAAAGTTTATTTAAATTCCGTGAGGGTGTGGGGAGCAAAAGAGGTGCAGTGGGGTGAAGTGCTCAGGCGCTGGTGTCATCCGCGGGGCTGTCGGGGCGTTCCTGAGTGCCTGATATCCTGTTCTGCAGTCAGGCAACACCGCAGGTGCAGCCAGGGGGCGAAATCCGTAGTTGAGTCTGAGTCATCTGCAAGAAACACAAAACAAATTGTTATGCGTGCCTCGGGATTCCTGTCTCCCTATCGGAGGATGGCCCTTTTATACTCTTCCGGCGGCTGCTAGATGGTGGTCAGCGGCCGCGCTGATTATTTTCTGCCAGCTGTGCGTATCGGCGGCCCCACCTCACAGCCACACGCTCTCCGGCTGTCCAAAACATTGGTGGCGCTGAAGCGGAACTGTCTCTTCAGCACCATAGCTGCAGTCACGGGAGGAGCGCTCTTTCCCTTTCTCAGCCACTGGCCTGTCGTCACAATAGACAGATATATAGACAGACAGATAGACAGCTTTTGTGTTTTTGTACTTTTTTAAATTACTTTTCATAACTTTTATGATAAAAAAAAACCTTTTATGACTTTTATAAAACTATATAACAGACAGGTATGGAACATGAATGATCAAAAAATGATTCGGAACATTATAACTACTTTGAACAAGAGAACTAGGCTGTAAAAACATGGACTAATTTACATGTAAAACATGTTGCGTTCCATTTGTCTTACGTTCTAAAAACAGTCGCATGTGAATGGTGTAAATTGGGAGGAAGGGCGCGTCTCGTTATCCATGACATTGTTAAATCTCCGGCTCTCGGCTCCACATTGAACAGAGCAGATGCAGAGAGAGGTGTGAGTGCAGCGGGAAAGCAAAACCTTGCGCTTTCAGGAAAATACTGCCAACATTTGGAAAGCTGCTAAAGTTTGTCCAAAAAGTCACTAATAATAGTACCCAAATAATGCCCTGTCTGTGTTTGTTTTTCTTGAAAACATTTTGCGCCCGCCTTCCGATCTCTCAGTGCTCCCGAGAACCACTGGTGTACAGAATATGATGGACAAAATGGGATAGAAAATGTACAGAATATAGTGGACAGAGTATGGTGGACATAATGGGACAGATAGTGTACAGAGTAAGGCAGACAAAACAGTTAGTCTATATTAATAATTATATATTCATTTCATTAAAAAATGCAGTACATTTTCATGGTACAGTAAGTATTGCTTATTTGTTGTAATAAACTTCAGCAATATTTTACTTTGAGTATTATGTTTTCATTCAGTATTAATAAAAAAACTATCGGTTGATTAATCTGTTATCAGCAGGTACCTCGGTCCATCGGGCGACCTCTAGTACAGAGTATGGTGGACAAAATGGGAAATGCACTGGTGATAATGGACAAAAAAAGGACAGATGTACTGGATAGACTTTGGTGGACAAGATGTGACAGATGGCATGCATAGTAGGCTGGAAAAAACCCCAACTGATTGAGTATAGAGTATAGTGGACAAAATGGGATAGACACTTTTCAGAATATAATGGGCACTAAAGGGACAGGTGGCATCAGCTGACTGCATTACACTGACTCAGAGTTTTGGACTCGGACATCCTAAATTGGGCATAAACTCCTTTTAGGTCTTACAGGAAATTGTTTATTTTAATTTGAACTCTCGTATTCACTTTCTCCCCAGCAGATGAGGAGAGTAAATCTGACATGCACGCATTGTCCCGTAACACAACCACCCTAAGCGCAGGACCTTCCTCGCCTCTGATGAGGAAGAAGAGGAAGCGACACATGATGGAGGTCATGGAGGAACAAGCCCAGGAACTTCTGTCGCACTTCAGCCACCGCAACTTGGAAGCGCTGCTCCGACTGACGCGCAACACACTGGAGGCACTGCGCAAACGCATCCACACTTCCTCGCTCATGCACTTTCTGGGTCAGCAATGTCAATTCCTGTCCAGATCTGTCCATTTTTGGTTAACGTAGGAAAACTTTATCATTAGAACAATTGAGTCCAAAAAAACAATACAACTGTACTAATATTAGTCAAACGTGACAGTGATGGACTCTTGTCTGACAAATCTAATTGGGATAAAAAGTTGAATTTATTGTTACGGTGTTAGAGTTGTGATTAGATTTCAGCTGGAGTTACTGTAAGATCAACAGTGCATTAGATCCATCATCATCTAATAATCCAGTATAACGATTGGGTGGTTCTGTGCTAAAGACAGAAGGCTCATTTCTTCTTAAACATTAATACATTCTGGGTGAATATCAGCCTATTAATGTTTCATAACATGGACTGCTTTTTTTCTTACATTCCACTGGTGGCTGACTGGAAGCGTGCAACATTAATTTTAACATCACGTCTGAGCAACAAACTTAAAAGAAAAAAAAAAGAATACCACAGGTTCAGTTTTCCACTTTCATGAAGTTTGCTGTACTTTTTCCAAGCATTTAAATTATGGAACTGTTCCGCAGGTTGTGTCACTTCTCTTATTCCAGAACGTCCAGTGCTCTCATTACTCTCACAGTGCTGACCTCCATTCCTCATTTCCCTATGCAGCAGAGGCTGATACTACTAGCAGGCAGAAGAGCGGCAGGCAGCGGCCAATCTTCCGAGCGGGAATGTGTCTCTCCATCCCCAACATTGTCATGATGCCGGCTTTGGAAGAGATCCAGCAGGGGTTAAATAAAGCCGTAGAGTGTGTGGTCAGTGTCAGCAAGGGTGTCGGCCAGTGGAGCAAGGAGAGAATATCGAAGGTAGTATTGTTTCCTTTGGCCAGTTAAAAAAAACAACCTAAAAGTTCTTCACTTATGAAAAAGAATTGATAGTACATTGATAAGTTGGGCTATGAATGGCAGTTTGGTCAAAATTATTCGCAAAAGCCTTTACTCAGTTAGACAACGTCGGTTATACAATATACTAGCATATTTAACATGCATAATGTTGTCACTACTGTCATTAGTGGTCACTGCCACCGCTACTGTCAATAGCATCGCTACCTTCAATAGAGTCACTACCATCAATAGCATCACTACTGTCACAACTGTCAATAGTGTCACTATCACCATATCTCCATCTTCAGTAGTGCTATTATTGTCACTACTATAAAAAATGTCAGTACTGTCAGTACCTTCAGTAGTGTTATTACTACTACTACCATCAGCAGTGTGAATACTGTCACTACCGTCAATTGCACCACTTTCATTAATAGTAGCACCACTGTCAGTAGAGTCACTGTTGGCAATAGTGTCACTACTGTCACTACCTTCAACAGTGCTATTACTACCACTACCGTCAATAGTGTCACTACATTCAGTTGCTTTATTACTTTCACTACCATCAAAAATGTCAGTGCTGTCACTAACTCACTACCTACATACACACGGCAGCAGTGAACCGTTTGAGGGCAAACAAGAGAGCACGGCTGCGTCTGAAACCACATACTTACCTACTATATAGTAGGTGAAATACACGTATTTCGGTTACTATGTAGCAGGTAAGTACGTGGTTTCGAACACAGCCCGTAGCTTCAAACAGTCGTCTATTTGCATGTATAGCATCAAATTAAAATTGAAACACCCAAAACTGTATACGATACCATAACGTAGACGAACTCTATGTCGATACGTGAAATTCTGGAGGGAACGTCGGACGGCGTGACGTGGGGACATAATGACGTGTGCCATTAATCCATCTATGTTCTATAACATGTAAACAATATTCTAAAAGCAACTCATGTAAACACCTTAATCAAAATATCATCTTATTCAGAATAAGGTCAATAATTAGATTACTGCTGTCCATGTAAACATCAGTGGAGTCACTACCGTCACTACCTTCAATAGTGCTATTACTACCACTACTGTCAATAGTGTCACTACCATCAATATTTTTACTACTATTACTACCCTTAATAGTACTTCCATTAACAGTTTCACTATCATCACTACTGTCAATACTGTCACACAGGTAAAAGCCAAACAACCATTTCATTTTGTTGATTTTTCGAAGTGTGTATAATTATGCTGAAGGAAATCTTAAAACCTGTGGGTCAAGAGTAGAGATCGACCGTTAATCGGTTTTGCCGATCTTTTTCCCAATATTTAAGCATTTTTCCATAATCAGTTATCGGTTTTTGTAATATCGTGTGGGTGAACAAACTCACGGAATCACGTAATGTTACCTCATTGAAGCTTTTTTAAAAAAATTTTGCACTGGTGTATAAATAAGAAAATTTGTTACAAATAAAATGGCTTGTTTAGTTCAGTGGTGTTGTTATCATTGTGTCAAAAACAGAAGTAAAACAATTAATAAATATCGGTTCTGCATATCGGTTATTGGGCACATGCAAATAATCGGTATCGGTTATAAAAAAATCAATATCGGTCGATCTCTAGTCAAGCGTGATTTCTATGTTTCACGCTGGCTGAAAACTACCATCGCTTCGGACAATCTGATGAACCACTTAGGTGTCTAAAATGTCGTTTTCTTTCCAAGCAATGGAATGGAGGATGATAATTATGATGCTGAAGGAAATCATGAAAACAGGAGTCAGAAGGTGTTGTTCAGTTCTAATGTGATGTGGCACGCCTATGCTATTGCCATATTTACATGGCCAGTTTGACTGTATTAATATTCAAAAGGGTTTATAAAAGCATTTAAAAAAGCCACTTTTGGTTGTACAGAAGAAGATGAGCGAAAGGCGCATGGCGGCCCTGCGGCAGGACAGCAGAGAAAGCGACTCCGAGGAAGGAGAGACAACACTCCGCAGCCTAGCCGGTCAGCCATCGTTGTAATTGATTATAGAGCGTTATATTAACCGATATAATCAGTCCTTTAGATCTTGTGTTTTGTTGTTTCTTTTCAGACGGCAGTGCTTCAGACGTCTCGGCTTGCAATAACCAGGCTGTTCCTGTCCAAGCGAAAAACTACTACAAGAGTGTCTCTGAGAACAAGGAGATCATCAAGCTGGTGACTGTCCTCAGCACTTCAATCAACTCCAGCAAGAAGGTAACAACGACACGGTGAGGGTATCGAACCTGACGCCTGTCTGCTAGCTAATGGGCTAATTGACCTACAGTTAAGTACAAAAATGTGCAAAAGCAGACAATATAAATCAACACACACTTTTAGTTTAACCAGATGAGAAGCTATGCATTATACAGTAGTTTAATGAACATCAGAGAAACGAGCGAGTTCCTGTCACTGTCGTGTTTTACAGCAGTGCTGCTTTTCCTCTGATACAGGAAGCGATGAATGCCTTCGAGCACTTCAGCCGATATCATCACATCTGGAGGAAGGACAGAGAGAGCACCATCCAGATGTTCGTGCAGGGAAACCCTCTGCTGGCAGAATTTGAGTCTCAGATCCTCTTCTACCGAGACCTGGAGCAGGAAATTAGCGCCGAGCCTGAGTTTATCACCGTGGGGGCGCTGGCTTTATACACAGGTGAGCTCATCCTGATCACTTCACTGCTTTTACAGCCTAGCCATTATGAGTACACACACCAAATATGCTAACCTTCCTGTCCTGTTCATTTCTTTTCAAATACTCAATAGATCATATCTTTATTTTATCTAATTATCTAATAAATGTCATTTATTGAACATAATATGCACACGCTTCTGCTGGCGAGCGAAATCTAACACTCTAATATCAGCATTTTTGATATTCAGTGTGTCACGGTTCAAAGGTAGATGTGGGAGCAGTCGCAGATTTCAAACATTTAATAAACAAACAGACAAAAACAACAAAGACACAATAACACGAGGCAAAATACTGTGGCAAAACCAAACATCGCCGCATGGATAAAAGCATGGAAAGACAATTAAGTGAGACAAAGAAGCAGTGCGAACAGTGGCTATATATATGAGTGCTCGTTAAACAAAAACATGATACAGGTGCAGGTGGTCATATGACAGTAATATGGTGCAGTGGCTGCTGGGAAATGGAGTCCAGAGTTACGTCTTTGATATATGACACAGTGGATATTAAAAAAAGTCTGCACACCCCTGTTAAAATGGCAGGTTTTTCTTTATAATTGTATTTACAAAGATTACTCTAACCCTTATTATTTCACATTGTTGCCCTCAAGCTCAAAATGATCTGTATCAGTATATGAAGGTAAAAATTTTAATTGGAAAAAAAAACACCCAACAACCAACATTTGTATTTTGTGCACCAAGTTAAAACAAAAAGACTAAATTAAATAATAGAATTATTTAAATAATAGCTTTCTTTCTTTCTTTCTTTCCTTCATATTAATGTATTACTTTCTTGGTCATTTTTCCCATGTTTACTTGCTTATTTATTTATTCATTTTTCTTGTTATTTTTTATATGTTTCTGCGTTTCATATAATTTCTAAATTATACACGTTCTAAGTTATAGCATGGGATTTTTTTTTCTAATGATGCATAATAAATCTAAATACAATACACTTGTTGGTAACAATGCAAATAAAAAAAATATTTAAAAAACAATATTAGCACATGTTCATATGATCAGATAGGTGATAATCATTTTGGGGTGTAAAAGTTTATGAATGGTAAAATCTTGAATTGCGAAATGATATTGTCTGAAAGAAATGCAAAGTTTAAGGCTGAAGCAGTGACTACGAGTCATAAATGTAAAGCTTCATGAAAGTTTTGTAAAAAATTTAATAAATAACATTATTGAGTCAACACATGTAATATGTTCAGACGTACTAAAATACAAAGGAAAATACGTAATATCAGATCCAGGGCGAGATGAGTGTTTAAGATTAGATTTCGTTTCTGTTTTTTTGACTGGCCATCTGCATCTTAACTGGCTTTGACAAAATTTTACCAGAGAGTCCAGGAAATCCCAGAAAAATACTTGCTGTTTTTTTGCAGAATAATTTGATTTATTACTTTGATTTCTGTAAAATAAATGCAGGGAGCCAAAAACCTTAGGAAGTATAGACTGGTTTAGAAGTGTAGCTTCATGCATATACATGTTATCCCTTCACCCATCGCTGGTTGCACAAATTCACAGAATTTTAACCCTAACCCCAACGCCAACCCTAACCCTGCACTAACACTAACCCTAACCCTATTAATAAAAATAACCCCAGAATATTGTACCATTCTTATGCCTTATACTGAAAACTTAGCTTACTGAGAGCAGGAAAGAAGCTAAGTTTCGTTGTTTCATTGAGATTATTATGATTCACGTTATGCTAATCGAATTTGGATTCTTTCGCTGATAGCCGATCTAAAGCTGGCCCTCATGGCCGAGACCAAGTGCTGGATCGTGGACTTTGGCCGCCACTGCAACAGGAAGTACCGCGGTGAGATGGAGCAGATCCTGGTGTTCGTGGACGAGGCCGGCAAGAAACTGCATCGGCAAATCAAAGACCTGGATGACATTCGCATCACCATGGCAGCGCTGAAGGAGATCAGAGAGCATCAGATCTCCATCGACTTCCAAGTAGTACCCATTGAGGTAAAGAACAAAACACCAAAACAGGATAAACACATTTCCTAATAAATTGTAAAGGCACACTTTCTTTAAGAACATGCTAGAATTTTTTGGTGTTAATATTATTGTTATTAGGGTGCACAGTGGCTTAGTGGTTAGCACGTTCGCCTCACACCTCCAGGGTTGGGGGTTCGATTCCCACCATGGCCCTGTGTGTGTGGAGTTTGCATGTTCTCCCCGTGCTGCGGGGGTTTCCTCTGGGTACTCCGGTTTCCTCCCCCAGTCCAAAGACATGCATGGTAGGCTGATTGGCATGTCCAAAGTGTCCATAGTGTGTGTATGTGATTGTACCCTGTGATGGATTGGCACCCTGTCCAGGGTGTACCCTGCCTCGTGCCCGATGCTCCCTGGGATAGGCTCCAGGTTTCCCTGTGACCCTGAAAAGGATTAAGCGGTATAGAAGATGGATGGACGGATTATTATTATTAGTAGTAGTATTATTCTCCACTGTCCTGTCCATGTCTCCTCAGGAGTCCTATGCCATGCTGAATAAATACGAGCTCTCGGTGGCGAAAGAGGAAATGGAGAAAGTGGACACGCTGCGATACGCCTGGGAGAAGCTTCTGACCCGGAGTGCTGAAGTGCAGAACGAGCTCGTTTCTTTGCAGCCCAATTTCCGGGAAGAGCTAATCAGCAACGTGCAGACGTTCATAGACGACTGTGAGCACTTCTATGGTGACTATGAGAAGGTCAGTTGACAGAGCTGGCGCATACAACTGCTGTAGCATCACATCAGGTTAAGCATGAAAGCTTTTCAACTCTTAACACACTGTAGCAATTGCAAAACTTGTTTAAAAAAAAAATTTTTTTACTTTAATACACATTGCTCAATGACATATGTGTTCTTTCTAGGATGGACCCATGGTGGTGGGTTTGGCTCCCCAGGACGCCAGTGATAGACTCATTATGTTTCAGGTAAAGTCACATGACCACGATCACGTTAGCTTTCATGAAAACATTATAAGCACATTTACATATTAATAACATTTTGGAATGGGATATCCAACAATCTCATATACATTAGGTGTATATGAGCTTGTGTATTTATTCGCATCACATCGATTTTCGTATCAGAACCGCTTTGACAACCTCCACCGCAAATACATCACCTTCACCGGTGGGGAGGAGCTCTTTGGCCTGCCCGTTACCCAGCATCCTCAACTGCTGGATATTAAAAAGCAGCTGGCACTACTGCAGAAGCTCTACGGCCTCTACAACAACGTCATTGACACCGTCAATGGCTATTACGACATCCTCTGGGCCGACGTCCACATCGAGAGGATCAACAACGAGCTCCTGGACTTTCAGGCACGGTGAGTGACCAGAAAAAATATTTCTAATGTAATGCAAGAGAATATGTGATAATATGCTGCATTAAAAAGGATGAATTCAGAAGTGGATTTCAGTCACACTCGCCGAATCTTGCGCTCCAGCAGAATGAAAGGCAGATCTGGAGAATTTTAGTTTGAGTCCACAACCAAAAAATGTTTATTCATTTATCAAAATGTTTATTTATCGGTTGTCAAAAATGAAGCAGAATTACAAAGGCAATATTAAGAAAAGTACATTAATAATACATCTATCTATCTATCTATCTATCTATCTATCTATCTAATTATTAATTTATGTAATTATTTATTAATATACTTTTCTCAAAATGACCCACGGCCATGTGTATGATAAACGATATGGAAAATGGATGGATATCAAAATGAAATGTAAGATTGGATTTTCTAAGAAAATGTAAAGAAATAAAAAATGATAATAAAATTATGCATACAGATTAAGCAGTAGATTTCCCCCAAAAAAATTATTTACCAAAGAATGTGTCTGGGCTGACTTTCATACTGTATAACCATTTAACAGAATATTATTTCATGCAGATATTTAGCAAATTATGAATAAATATATATTTTAAAAAATATTTAAGATATTAAACAAAACTCCATGTTAAGAGTGTCTTTATTATGTAGATATTTTTACATTGGAAATTGTCAATAATCATGACATTCATATCAACAAACCAACAGAATCCCCAGAAACTGTTAATCTTTGTGCATATAATAATTACATAATGGAAATTGATGTCTATACATGGGGATCATAACATATTTTCTTAAATTTTCCAACAGTATACAATTGAATATAAACACAGATATATATTTAAAAAAAAAAAAACACTTGTTGAACATCTATCTGAAAACTTATACACGAAAGGTCTAAAAGTGATGTTTTATATTAATAATTGTCCATGTTTTTACCTGTTTAGAATGAAAAATCTATAATCAAAAAATTAGAAAGTGTACAGTCATTTATAATAATTTGTGTATAGATGCCGTAAGCTGCCTCGTGCCCTAAAGGAATGGCAGGCCTTTTTGGATCTAAAAAAGAGCATCGATGAGTTCAGTGAGTGCTGCCCACTCCTGGAGCTGATGGCCGACCGTGCCATGATGACGCGCCACTGGAAACGGATCACCGAGCTTACGGGCCATACCTTCGAAGTGGAATCTGATGCCTTCAAGCTGCGTAACATTATGGAGGCACCTCTGCTCAAGTATAAAGAAGAAATTGAAGTGAGACCTCAATTTTCCTAACTCTTAACATTCGCAGTAATGTTAGGACTATACGTCATTTTTATTTTTGTGTGGTAGGATATCTGCATTAGTGCCGTGAAAGAGCGAGACATTGAGCAGAAACTGAAGCAGGTGATCGCCGAGTGGGACAACAAAACGTTCACGTTTGCGCAGTTTAAAAGCCGTGGAGAGCTGCTGCTGCGTGGAGACAGCACATCTGAAATAATTAGTAGCATGGAGGACAGCCTCATGGTTCTGGGATCACTCATGAGCAACAGGTGAGAGCAAAAATTCCTAATTGTGACAGTTAGCTATCAATTTAGAAACAAGACCTGATTAAGAGTCTTGTATAGCCATGGCTGGCTGGTATAGATTTCCCATTAGAGCTAATACATAACACTAAGGCATAATTTTTGGCATCCAGATTATCTTATTTGCTGTTAAAAGTGGATTCTTTTTTTTTTAAGAAAAACTTTTGTTGAACCATGATCAGCAGCACCACCAATAGATAGTGGCTCAGAGATTGGGGCTGGTTTCTTTCTAGCCCAGACTGTAGATTCATGCAGCAAATAATTGACAGTCCTGTCAAGTGATTTACACAGAGTGAAATGCCTCCTAGATTTGTTTTCTGGATCTCAGCATGTCTGGCAAACATCAAGGATGGCAGCTCATCAGCTGAAACCAAATTTCAGCAAGACTTCGCTGTTGTAGATCCTTGTACATGCATCCCTACATCAAGATCTTGTGATATCCCTGAAGAATTGTTGGGTCACGTCTTCTTGCACTGCACAAAACCTTGGGGTAGTTCTAGACAACCAACTACAGTATCATTCTGTCCTCATACTGCTGACCTGACTCAGTCAGGCACGTTTCTCATTCAGAACATCATGGAGGATCTAGCCATTTCTATCCATGGCTTGTTCAGTCTCGCATTTCAAGATTGGACTACTGCAACTTGCTTCCTGCAGATCTGCCCCTGCGTACCATCCAACCCCTGCAGCTGATCCAGAATGCAGCTTGTTTTCAACCTGCCCAAGTACTTCCACATCAGTCTGTGCCCACTGTAGCCTCCTGGGTGGAACCCAGCATAGTCTTCTGCTGTTGTAGCCCATCTTCCTCAAGGAGTTGTGGGTTTTGAGATACTTTTCTGCTTACCACAGTTGTAAAGAGTGGTTATTTTAGTTGCTGTAACCTTCCTGTCAGTTTCAACCAGTATGGCCTTTCGCTTTACTCATCAACAAGACATTTCCACGTCCAGAACTGCTACCCACTGTATGGTGTTTTTTTAAAAATGTTTTTCACACCGTTCTGTGTATACTGTAAACCCCCAGAAGATCAGCAGTTTCTGAAATATTCAAACCAGCCCTTCTGAACCCAACAGCTATGCCATGGTGAAAAATCACTAAGATCATATTTTTCCACATTCTCATGTTTAATATGAACAATCACTGAAGCTCTTGACCTGTATCTGCATGGTTTTATTAATTGTGCTGTTGCCACATGAATAGCTGTTTGGATAATTGCATTAATGAGCAGGTGTACAGGTGGGTATATGTAGGCATAATGTATGTGCAATACTATGTCCTTGATGGGTGTATCTACTAAACTGGTGACACAGTGTATGACGCCTTAACAAGCAAGATTACAACGAAAATAATTTTCACCCCAAACACATTTCCAGGTACAACACTCCATTTAAGGCTCAGATCCAGAAGTGGGTGCAGAATTTGTCCAATACCACTGACATCATTGAGAACTGGATGACAGTGCAGAACCTCTGGATCTACCTGGAGGCTGTGTTTGTGGGTGGAGATATAGCCAAACAGCTTCCCAAGGTGCTTTGCAGTTTTATCACTTTTCTTACATATTTCTGTGCATGCCCATGTTTCGAAATGCTGTCTGATGGGCTCAAACAAGAAGATCTGTTTTTAATACCAATATATTTTAGAAGTATTCTGCCTCTGCCAGTGACACTTTTTGCCCTGCACCCTAAACAGGAAGCCAAGCGTTTCTCCAACATCGATAAATCCTGGGTGAAGATCATGACACGGGCGCACGAGATGCCCAACGTTGTGCAGTCATGTGTCGGTGATGAGACAATGGGCCAGCTTCTTCCCCACCTGCTCGAGCAACTTGAGATGTGCCAGAAATCCCTCACTGGGTATGTTATTTTCCATGGAAACCCAGTTGAAGATTATTTTCCTATAACAGCACAGCCCCAAAATGTTCCCCAAATTCCTTACTTATGGAATGGCGACAGGTTCACATTCAGACATGAGCAGATGTATTGATTTGCAGGTTGCTGTAGTTGATGTGTCAAGTTACAGGTTAAAGGTCAAGTGAAAAAAAAAGAAAACAATAGGCAATAGGAAATTAAATGACAATAAATAGTAAAAAAAAAAAAAAAAACAGCAAATATGTCAACATTGAAGCCTTTAGTAGGTCATAGATGTACAACTTTATCCTGTCAAAGTTCTGCTAAACAGGTTGTCATCTTTTGGTTGAAGGTATCTGGAGAAGAAGCGTCTGCTCTTCCCTCGTTTTTTCTTCGTGTCTGATCCAGCTCTTCTGGAGATCCTGGGCCAGGCGTCTGACTCTCATACCATCCAGGCTCACCTGCTTAACGTCTTCGACAACATCAAATCTGTCCGCTTTCATGATAAGGTACAGCTTTATTGCGGCTTCAGATCTGTTTATTAATCTGTTACCTAATACTACTTCAAGCTGAAAAAATCATCTTAACACAACATTTACTTCATTTATTTTAATGAATTTACATTTAAAATTTTAAAAAATAATTTATTTCCATCTCCTGCTACCACTTAGTAACTCTTCTTTATGTGTCGATTTCATTTACATTTAACCTTAATTTGTGTGAAAAGTGGTTGGATAGTTTGATATAAGGGTGAGGTTAGCATAAATACTTTATTATTATTATTATTATTATTATTATTATTATTATTACCTTTATTAATGAACTACAAGTAGCCATGAAATTAATACAGGCATATAATTCGAAGTCAAAAAATACTATTGTATTGTATGCGTTTATGCAATTTCTTCACATTCTGATGAAAAATGACTGAAAATGTTACCTCAGATGTATGATCGTATCCTGGCCATGTCATCACGTGAGGGTGAGACGGTGGAGCTGGACCGGCCCGTCACCGCCGAGGGCAACGTAGAGGTGTGGCTTAACGCCCTCCTCAAGGAATCCCAGAGGTCTTTGCACCTCATCATCCGTCAAGCGGCCATGTCAATCCAAGACCCTGCCTTCCATCTGATTGACTTCCTGGATTCCTTCCCTGCACAGGTACTCCAGGGTTAAGCCTCTGAAATGTAACAAATAATAGATATTTAACAGGGCAGTTGCAGTACTCTTCGTTGGCATTTCTTATATCTGCTTTTAAAGTTTAAAGTTTGTCTAAAAATGATCTCACCTGGACACTTCGTACCATAATTTTTTATTTTTTTTTATGACATCCTACAAATTCTTCCAGTAAAAAGCAATTATCATTGTTGCTATTGTTGTTTTTAATTTGTTTATCTCATATTTCTTTAGGTTGGTTTGTTGGGAATCCAGATGATCTGGACTCGAGATTCAGAAGAAGCTTTGACTAATGCGCGTTATGACCGTAAAATTATGGCCAAAACCAATCAGTTCTTCCTGGATCTCCTCAACACTCTCATCGACATGACCACCAAGGACTTGAGCGCAATGGAACGGACTAAATACGAAACCCTAATCACCATCCACGTCCATCAGAGGGACATCTTCGACGACTTGGTGAGCGAAATAGACTTCGAATGAGAAAAATATTCATATTTAATTGGAAATTAAAACACATTTTGCTTGATACAAAAACCTGCCCATACACACAGACACAACACACCCCCTTACTTTGTATCTTGACTCATTAGCCATTTTTATCAGGTAGATAGAAGCTTTATGGAGCACTAAATTCTCAGCCAGGTTTCAGCCGGTCTTATTCATATGCAAACATTGTACTTCGCCGTTTGCATTTGCACCAATTCCATTTTAGAGTTTGTATGAATAAGAAATTGCTGGAACATTCAGCTTCCTAAAACTTCAGAACCTTCAGCAAATAAACCTGTGTTTATATAGTTCTGCACAAGTTAGAAGGCAATCTCTTGAACGACTGCAAACCAAATTACTCTGCTTGGCCTGTTCCAAATATAACACAACTCTGTTTATCCGTGCTTTGAACGGAAGCCAGATTTGCAATATTGAGTTATGTAAGTTTTTATATATTTATATAACTGCTCTGCACCAGCTCTGTCTCACACACTTTTCTAACTGAGTTTCAACTTTCACGGAGGAGTAATTGTGCCACTGTTGCATTTTACCTTGTTGAGGCTCACAAAAGTCTCACAGTCAGGAAATTTAAAAGAACATGAAAAAGATAAATATACAGCATTGCTAACTTGGTTATTGATTCAATTTAGTGATTACATGTAGACAAAATCATTACCGAAATTTATCAACAATAATTATAACCATTTTTAAATTATTTATCACCTTTTACCCTTCTATACATACAATCCAGTCGACCCTAATCACCTTCTGCAAGCTTTCATTCATTATTAGCAGTATGTCAATATGAATTCATAATATTTGCTAATATTCCATTACCATTCCTCTGAGATTCCTGAAGGTAATATTCCGCTAAAGTTTTTCAAATATTTCCTCTGACATTTCTTTAATGTTCCTCTTACATTCATTTAAGGCTCATCAATGTAATGCTTTTAAGGTTGTAAAGTTTTTGTAATATTCCTCAGATGTTCCTTTAACATTCCTCTAACAGTTCTTTTAAGGTTTGTCTATGGTTCTTGAAATCACTTATGTTTCTCTAAGGTTCCTCTCAACTTCCTGCAATGTTCCTTTAAGGTTCCTCAAGTAGGCAACTAGCCTTCATCTAATGTTGCTCTAAAGTTTCTTTAAAATTCCTCTTATGTTCCTGTAATGTCTTCTAACATTTTGTTTGCTGTTTTTGTCTTTTGTTCTTTTCTTCTAGTGTCGTTTGCACATCAAAAGCCCCGCAGACTTCGAATGGCTGAAGCAGTGTCGCTTCTACTTCAACGAAGATTCAGACAAGATGCTGATCAACATCACAGATGTGGGCTTTGTTTATCAGAATGAGTTTTTGGGCTGCACTGACAGGCTTGTCATCACTCCACTAACAGACAGGTAATCCTGGGAGCAGGGGTGTTTATTTCATTAGTTAATTAAACTAACAGTGTTGTCCAATTATATTTCTCAAGCAAGACTCAGCATTGTTTTTTCATTACCGTGAGTTAAAATGCTGGTTACATATTGAACTGTGGTTCTGTGAACAACAGATAACCAACATATGACTACCATATGGTGTAGAATTTGAAATAAATAGTGCTGTCATACAGGCATTTCTCTGGAACCTTCTCTAGATCTGAATGGCAAGGACACAGTTTTCAATGTTTAAAGAACCATGGTTAGATATACAACTAGAGCTGTATTTCACCCTCTGAACCTGGGTGAGAATCACATGGATTCTTCTGGGTGAGGAACTGACTCACTTTAGGACAGACTGGAAAGGTCTTTGGAAATTACCCCCTACACTTAAGCCATAATGAGAGCCAATGTAATTTTTGTAGATCCTGTAGAAGGTACACGGTGATGCCCAGATTGGAATATAACAGACTATCTGGAGCATTATGCCTCTAAGTAATCCCCATGAGTAGGAGACACTCTGTGTAGAGTTCCTGGGCATCTGGCACACCTAAAGGCTATGGTGATGACGTCCACTACTCACTGGCCCAGTCTCACTGTTTAGACAGGGATGCTCCTTGTGTATTTACTCTCTGACAGTTCAGTTAATCTAATGATTGAATCACTGTTGTTCAGTCAAAAAGGTACTGCAGATTATGTACTGGCCAATCAGTTGGTTAACAAAAATAAATTAAATAACTTTGGGTTTAATGACTTGCACATGGTCACCCCAGAATCATCTGGCCAGTATCCCATGCAAGGCAACGTTTCACCAAGCCATGCAGTTCTTTTTACTCAAATTATTTTTACTCAAAGCAGTATTTAAGGAGACCCATTTCAGTTTGTCATCCTTCATGGGTTTATAAGCGTGGGTTTTAATAGACATAAGGGACCATACAAGGACAAGATCCCACACTGGGCTCTTGGGGAGTGTGGTGGAGGAAGGTACCTTGAGTAAGGTGTTGACAAGTTTATGAGCCCCCAGCCGTTCACTGATCATTATCCTCAACCTGTACATCACTATGAAGCACCAAACCCACAGCTGCACATAAGCTAACTGAGGGTGCCAATTGTATCTCTCCATTTGGGACAACAGATTTGTTCTGAGCAACAGTGGAAACTAAAGTGGGTGGCTGAAATTTGTGCAACGTGGGCAGAAATGTGTACAGTGAGGACAGTTGTAGGCCAGTGCATCCTGACCCAGTCTAGATCTACCAGGGTGAACCACAATCAACAATGTTGATTTGGCATCACTGTGCCCTGTCAATCCTTTCCCTGATTTGGGCTACCACTTCTCTGTCTCAATAGAGCATCCACTGTACCATTGCTCCATTATGCAAGGGAGTTGCTGTCAGTGAGGCTAACCATGAGTGGGCACACCTGTGTAGATTTTGCACCATCCAAACTTCTGCAACCCTGGTGATAGATGTATCCAATAGCCATGGCCCACCAGCATCTGGTAGTCTCTCAGAACTGGTAGCAAGAATTTTGTTGCTAGATAGAACACCCTCAGTTCAGATTGGTTCTACTGTCACACTGCGGCTCCACATCTTGGTAAGCATGAAGTTGGTTCTTATTGACTGAAATAGGTAGAGACGATAATGCATAACTTATAGAGATGCATACAATTGTTGTTTTTTTTTTTTTTTCCTGATTTAGGTGCTACATTACTTTAGCCCAGGCTTTGGGGATGAGTATGGGTGGAGCACCAGCTGGACCGGCTGGAACTGGAAAGACAGAAACGACCAAAGACATGGGCCGCTGTCTGGGAAAATACGTGGTTGTCTTCAACTGCTCTGACCAGATGGACTTCCGAGGCCTTGGCAGAATATTTAAAGGCAAGAATAGTTTTTCACTGGGTGTTTTAAGCTAGCTACATATGTCTCTTTTTTATCCATATTCTTGAGATACAATGTGAGTGTGAGAAAATACAGAAATACTGTAGTTTTAAGACTTGGTTTTCAGTGCTGTACCTCTAGCAGGCAGTGAATACACACACACACACAGACACACACATTATATATTTATATAATTCAAAAAAGTTGGGACGCTGTATAAAATGTAAATAAAAACAGAATGCAATGATTTGCAAATCTCATAAATCCATATGTTATTCACAATAGAACTTAGAAAGCATATCAAATGTTTCAACTGAGGAAATGTACCATTTTAAGGAAAAAATATGGTAATTATAAATTTGATAGCTGCAACACGTCTCAGAAAAGAAAGGCAACAAAAGGCTGGAAAAGTAAGTGTTACTAAAAGAAACATCTGGAGGTTAATTGGCAACATGACTGGGCATAAAAAGAGTGTCTTAGAGAGGCAGAGTCTTTCAGAAATAAAGCTGGGCAGAAGTTCACCAATCTGTGAAAAACTGCATCTACAATTTAAATATTAGGAACATATAGATAGATAAAAATAAACTGTTTCATGAAGTAAAATGATTCAATAATTATCATGCTTGAAAACAAAAACAAAATTATTTCTGTTGCATGCAGCATTGACCATGGTGTATCCCAATTTTCATCAGGTATAGAGATGAGAAGTTGTCTATATGCTAGCAGTCACTAGGCTATGATGTAGCTACTCTATAAAGAACGGCTAATACAGTAATGTAACTTATACGAGAAAAGTTGGATGTATATTGAATTTTCTAGGACTTGTAGCACTTTATTTTAGAGTATATTAAGTAACATGTAATTAATAGGTAAGTAGTAAGTAGCTAGTAATAATAAGTAAATATCTGGTAAGTAACTAGTAATAAAAAGTAAGTATTTGGTAAGTAGGAAAATTGTTGGTAAAGTAAATTGTTACTTCTATGTATAATTGATATATTATGTAATATTTATTATTATTAGGTTATTATTAGGTTTAGATTATGTGAAGTGTCCACCATAAGTCCCTTCTTTTCCTAACTGAATAGAAACTGAACCAGTTGCTCGTCTGTTTGTTTCTGAAGGTCTAGCTCAGTCGGGTTCCTGGGGTTGCTTTGACGAATTCAACCGCATCGAGCTGCCAGTGTTGTCTGTTGCAGCACAGCAGATCTCCATCATCCTCACATGCAAGAAGGAGCGAAGAAAGAGCTTCATCTTTACTGATGGAGACTCGGTAGAAATGAACCCTGAGTTCGGCCTCTTCCTCACCATGGTGAGATCTTGTAGTGGGGGATTATACCGTGATCCAAGGATATCTGAGAGGAAAATGTGATATAAAGAAAACCATAATATTGTGTTGTATTATAATCATACACTGTAAATTATCTGTTTAATATCATACATATGTCTGAGTTTCATGCTGACTGCTTTCATCCTTTCCAATCACATGCTGATTCATTACTCAAAAATGGTTGTTTATTTTGAACGTGTGACTTTTCCCCATGGAGAGCACAAGCAGTGCGGATGAGGGGTTTTTCTGTTCTCCACCTGAGGAAAACAATAGCATTGTCAGATCATTCGGACAGGATTGCTTTTCATTACAGCCGATCACACCGTGCTACTTCCACTTGTTTTTTCCCCCCAGATAGACAAACATGGGGAAGTTTGAACAAGGGCAAATTTGAAACCTTATTATCTGTATAGTATATGGTGGAGATAAAAAATTAATAAATTGATGCCTAGATGTAGATGCAGATTTTTATGTGTCTATATACAAAATAATTAACAAACAAACATATTTATATGAATGTATAAAAAAGTGTGTCTGTTTATAAGAAAATACTGTATAATACTATAAACACAGTATATTTATATAAGAAAATGCTATACAAGTATAGTATTACAAATATTATAAAAAATATAATATATATAAAATATAAAAAATACCTACTATAAGTATAACACAATAAATATTAGAAAATACTATAGATACATATTGTACAATAAATATAAAATTCTATAACAAAATAACTATACTGTACAGCACTCTAAATACTATAAAATTCTATAAGAAAATACATACGGTATATTATGCAGTATATACTATATGTGTAGTACTATAAATATTATCAAATATTTTAATAAAATTCAATATAATAAATATAGTACTATATAGTTCTCTAGAAAAAATACTTCACTAAAAAGATATGAGTTATAGTAAACTATTAAAATTCTACTGAAAAATACTTTTCTATAAGTATAGCACAATAAATACTTTATTGGAAAATACTATATAGTACAATTAGAGTACAATTAATATAATACAACTATGACTATATAATGCAAGTATGATACAATTAATAGTCTACAATTTCTTTAAAATATACTATACTATAGGTATAATACTAATTACGAAAAAACATCCTATACAAAAATGTGTAGTACAATTAATACTAGAATATTCTGCAATAAAATGCCATACTATAAGTATATTACTGTAACTAGTATAAAATTCTACAGGAAAATACTATACTACAATATAGTACTATAAAGCATGTGAAATTCTATAATAAAATACTAATATAAGAATAATAATATAAATATATTGTAAATATTTTATAAGAAAATGCTATACTGTAGTGTAGTACTATAAATACTCTAGAATTCTATAGGAAATACTGTATAGTAGTATAATTAGTAAATACTGTAAAATATTGTACTATAATTATGGTACTGTAAATACTATATAACTCTATAAGATTATATATTATCTTCTGATAATATATTATGTTTTAAGTATATACACCAAAAATACTATAATATTCTATATTCTAAGAAAAAACAAGACATATAGTGCAATAAATACAGTACTCTAAAAAAAATTATGTAAAATTGATTCTGTTTAAAGTTCTTCGCTTCCTAAGGAAGTTGAAAACCTATACTAAAACTTTTCTGAAAGGGAAACCCATTGTTGTAGGGCTCTATGTAGAACCTGGGAGGGCGGCATATACTTTGTATATAATTTATATCCAAATTGTGTACCTTGAAGCTCAAAATATTTGTCATCGTTCATATTGTATTTAGAACCCTGGGTACGCGGGCCGTCAGGAACTCCCAGAGAACCTGAAGATCAACTTCCGCTCAGTAGCCATGATGGTTCCGGATCGGCAGATCATCATCCGGGTGAAACTGGCCAGCTGTGGCTTCATCGACAACATCGAGCTGGCCAGGAAGTTCTTCACCCTGTATAAACTGTGTGAGGAGCAGCTCTCCAAACAGGTACCAAAGTCCATTTTTTCAATGAAATATTCCAGAAGCTTCAGTAACTAAAGTGTTTTTCACACCACAATACGATAATAATAGCTTTGATTTAAGGGTACAGGATAAATAACAGTTCTGATCAACTGTGTGTGAAAACTGCAGACCTGTCTCAATTTCTCAAATTTCTATTTCATTACCTTTATAATATGATCAACATAGTTTGTTTTCTCCTTGATCTCTCAGGTTCACTATGACTTTGGTCTGAGGAACATCCTGTCCGTCCTGCGCACATTAGGCGCAGCCAAGCGGGCCAACCCCAATGACACCGAGTCCACCATCGTCATGAGGGTGCTGCGGGACATGAACCTGTCCAAACTTGTAAGAACATCGACTCGGTCCTGTACAATCATACATTTTAAAAATAATTTTTCTAACACAAACATTTTTCAAAACATTCACGTTGCCATTAATGATTAATTATTAGCAACGGTTCAGCGCCACTTCCCAGTTTGTTTTCACCTTTTGAGTATTTTCCATACTGATGTTAAAAATTGAAAAAGTTTGTATACATGTATCTTTTTTGGACATGCTGCTTCAAAGCACTAAATGTTCACTGAGAACTTTGAAGAGCATGCTTTATTAGGAAAACTAGCATTTTCATTTTGTCCCTTAGTATCGCTCTATACTTTTTCTGGGTTCTGCCACCAGATTGATGAAGATGAGCCGCTTTTTCTGAGCCTGATCGAAGACCTTTTCCCCGGAATACAACTGGACAAGGCGGGATACCCTCAGCTGGAATCAGCCATAGATAAGCAGGTGTGGGTCAGAGAAATGTGTCTTGTGGTACAAATGTCAAGCTAGAAAAACAAGTGCACACTCGTTCTCAGATTTGCAGAAGGGAATATACGTGAAAGCAGAGAACATGAAAGAAGCCCACAAAGACACAGGGGAGAACGTGCATCTCCAAACAGGGCTCAGGATCGAACCCTGGAGGTGTGAGGCTACTAAATTTTTAAAATTGTGTTAGTTTGTCATAACTGATTTGTGTGAGTGTGTGTGTGTGTGTGCAGGTCACAGAGGCCGGTCTTATTAATCACCCTTCCTGGAGGCTAAAGGTGATCCAGCTGTTCGAGACGCAGCTCGTGCGTCATGGCATGATGGCACTGGGCCCAAGCGGAGCAGGAAAAACCACATGCATCCACACACTCATGAAGGCCATGACGGGTAAAAAAACAGACACACACACACACACACACACACTCACACACACACACACACACACACACACACACACACACACACACACACACATATAGAATCACGTACAACCCATCACATATACTGTGAGGCATACACTGTGTGTGTGTTTGTGTATGTATGTGTTCAGATTGCGGTCAGCCTCACAGAGAGATGAGGATGAACCCGAAAGCCATTACGGCGGCGCAGATGTTTGGCCGACTCGACGTCGCCACAAACGACTGGACTGATGGCATTTTCTCCACCCTCTGGAGAAAGACACTGAAAGCCAAAAAAGGTGCTTTTTGACCGAATTCCCACTCGTCTTTTTGCCCTCATTGTGGTTTTTTGTTTGTTTGTTTTCTTAGATTTTTTAATTATCACATGGTCATGTCATGCTGGAGTTTCAGTGTTAAAAAAAAAAGGATTCAATGTTATAAAAAAAAGAACTGCATGATAGGACGTCTGAAAAACTCAATCGATCTCTAGAGCTTCAGACAGAATTAGAAATCAACAGAGCAGCAGAAAGCAGCGCGGAGAGACTTCGCTTCTCACACGATCAGATCACATCTTTAATCAGACAGAAACTCGAGTCTGAGTTCAACCTGAGGGCGAAACATAATCAAACATACGCAACTGTGTTATGGAGCTTTGTAGTGAGGACGCACACACACGCTTCTGAAGACAACCCTGAATAATAAACAGAGAGCAGACACAACAACAGTGAAGAAAGTATGCACAGTAGTATATCATGAGACTTTCACTGATCTGATCTGTATTTCTCATGTCCAGCTCTGCCTTAACGGTCTGTCTTTGTCTCTGTTAGTCTTCAAGTCCTGTCTCACTCACTAATGTCTTTATATTTACATTTTATGGCATTTTGGCAGACACCCTTATCCAGAGCGACTTACATTTATCTAATTTATATAACTGAGCAATTGAGGGTTAAGGGTCTTGCTCAAGGGCCCAACAGTGGTAACTTGGCAGTGCTGGGACTTGAACTCCTGACTTTCTGATCAGTAACCCAGAGCCTTTAACCAGTGAGTCACCACTATTTATTGTCCAGCCCTGCCTCAGCACTGTCTAGCTCTACCTCTTGCTTTTTCATTGATCTCTCATTTCGTTAACTCGCCACACCCATCCCCGTTTGTCTCAGGTGAACATGTCTGGATTGTGTTGGATGGCCCCGTCGATGCCATTTGGATCGAGAACCTGAATTCGGTGCTGGATGACAACCGCACGCTGACACTAGCCAATGGCGACCGCATCCCCATGGCGCCCAATTGCAAGATCGTTTTCGAGCCGCACAACATCGACAACGCTTCACCCGCCACCGTGTCGCGCAACGGCATGGTGTTCATGAGCTCCTCAGTGCTCGGCTGGAGCCCCATCCTCGAGGTGAGGGCCAATCATTTAAAGATTCCCGAGTAGAAGTACAGCATATACTATAAAATGAATAAGAATTTGAAATAATTCTACTAACAGTTCTGCAATATTCACGCATGCAGGGCTGGCTGAGGAAGCGCTCTCCTCAGGAGGCCGAAGTGCTGCGTGAGCTCTTTTCTGGATCTTTCCCTGAGCTCTACCGTTTCAGTGTGCAGTGTCTAGACTATAAGATGGACATGCTGGAAGCCTTCATCATCATGCAGTGCATCAACGTGCTGCAAGGCCTCCTGCAAGTGCCCAAGGTATCGCAAACATATACAAAATTTTCACACCCCTACTCTTTGCCATTTTAGTGTGTATGCCATGAATGCTGTCCAAACTTTTCACACTTTTAAAGTCAACTGAATTAACTAGAGCACGTCAGCAGGAGTGTTCTGTTTTGTAGATAATCTGTAATATACTGTAGATACCAATATTTATTAATTCACCCCAAGAACCCAAAAAAAGGTGTATGCAAACTTGTCGATATTCAATTCAATTCAATTTTATTTGTATAGCGCTTTTAACAATGGACATTGTCTCAAAGCAGCTTTACATAAACATTTAAACACAGGATACAGATTTTAAGTGTGTGGATTTATCCCTATATTCTTCTTTTCATACTGTATATACATATAATTCTTATGAAATACTTGTATAGTTGGTCAGTGTTCTAAAACTACTATCAATACCCATAAAAAAACAGCGAAAATGCCTGTATAGCATCATCTTTCATATCATATCATGTCACCTGTTTTGTTTGAAACCCTCTCTTTCATTTTCCCAGCATCCCCATCTCCTTTTGTTAGAAACTCCTGAATACAGTCTGGAACAAAATGCCACATGTCGTCTTTTGTACTGTCATTCAAAAAGTATTTTCTTTCTGGAGGTACAAATCGCAAATTTGCACCCCGTGGGCTCTAATGGGAATGCATGGACGGTCTGTTGTATGCTGCACAGCTCGGCAGAATCGAGTCTGTCACCTCTGGTTGCACCTCCTGGGTTTTCAAATAATGCCGTGATGCATTTGTGTCAGCGTTCACGCCAAATGAAAGAATAATCAGGATTTCTAAAGACGTGGAAGCTTGAGGTTTTATGAACAGGCTAGGTTTTAAAACTGTAACAACTTACTAAGTAATTAGAAATTATATATATAATTATATTAGTTACTAATATATTAGATACTTACTAACTAATATAATATTGACTTAGTTTGGTTTCTTGTAATGTTTTGGAGAACCATTAAGAAAATAAATGTTCTGTCTCTAAACAGAGTTAGCGTTACCACCACAAAGTGGATTATCTTCCAATATCAGCATGTTTCATAGTGTTTTATTTCGTTTATACCGCAGTAATTTACTAACTACTTACCATATACTTACTTTTTTGTAAACACATCTGCTTACTGCAAAATAAAGTTCAACCAGAATTTTTAATTAATTAAAAGACAGCACATCATACTTTAAAACAAACAAACAAAAAAAAACATTTATAGTTACATTTAACGTTGTGGAACATCATGGGAAAGTAGTTAGTTCCTATTATCACATACATTATAACAGCTATAAACAGTCATTTTGTCACCAGTGTCTTATTTTCTCTCACTTGAAGTAAAAAAAAAAAAAAGCCAAAGACAATAAAGTTGTTTAAAATCAAGCTTGTCATGTTACTGAGAATACAGAAAGCTCAAAGATTTTCCTGTGTTGGAAAACATTAAAGTTACAGCTTTACCTCCTACTAAAAACGTAACGTTTCCTTGAAGAAAACTTCACCATATTAAATATTGGACTTTTTTTGTATTGAAACGGAGGTTGTTTTAAACAAAAACTGCTTCAACATGGGGTGTAACTGGCTCAGTGACATTAGCTTTTTCTGTGTAATAATTTCTGATTATTTGTGTGTGTGTGCGTGTGTGAAGGAGCAGGGTGGCGAGGTTACGCGTGAGCACATGGAGCGTCTGTACGTCTTTGCCCTCATGTGGAGTGTTGGTGCCCTCCTCGAGCTGGACGATCGGAGGAAGATGGAGAGCTGGCTGCGTCGCCATGACAGCATTCGTCTGGACCTGCCGGACGTGTCGTCCCGCGGCGAGGACACCATGTTCGACTACCATGTCACATCTGACGGTCCGTGCCTTAAAATAAACACGATTACACGCACTCTTTCTTTCACTGTCTCCTTACTGTTCGTTTTGTCACTCCGCCTCACACTCAACTCTTCTGTCTCTGTTGTGCTCCTTCTCTTTTTACTTCACACACAATCGTCATATATAGTCCCCTTCCAAAACTATTGGAATGGCGAGGCCAATTAATTTGTGCCTCACACCAAAGACATTTGGGTTTGGGATCAAAAAATGGATATGAGACGAGAGTTTAGTATTTCAGCTTTTATTTCCTGGTATTTACATCTAGATGTGTTAAACAACATAAAACATGCAACCTTTTTGTATCAGACTACCAAGCTTTTAGGCAAGCAAAAGTATAGGAACAGATACGTTTTGAAGTAAATTAAAGTAAATACCACTTATTATTTGTTTGCATATCTCTTGCTTGCAATAATTGCATCAAGCCTGCGACTCACTGACATCACCAAACTATTGGTTGCTTCTTTTGTGATGCTTTTCCAGGTTTTTACCACAGTTTCTTTCAGTTGTTGTATGTTTCACGGGGTTCTCCCTTCAGTCTCCTCTTCAGGAGATGAAATGCTGCTCAATTGGGTTAAGGTCTAAAACCTTCCACTTTCCCCCTGATAAAGTCCTTTGTTGTGTTGGCAGTGTGTTTTGGATTGTTGTCTTGCTGCATGATAAAGTTCCGCCTGATTAATTTGGATGCATTTCTCTGTAAATTATCAGACAAAATGTTCCTGTAAACTTCTGAATTCATTCTGCTGATACCATCATGAGTTCCATCATCAATAAAGATTTAGTCTTTTCCAGAAGCAGACATCCAAGCCCAAGCCATGACACTGGCTTGTCACTGGCATGACACACCATGCTTGACTGATCAGCTTCTAAGTTTTGGATTATGAGCAGATCCGTAATTTCGCCACACTTTGGCCTTTCCATCACTTCGGTAAAGGTTAATCTTGGTTCCAGAACTTTTGTGGCTCATCTCTGTATTTCTTTATGAATTTCAATCTGGTTTTCTGATTCTTACTGCTCATGAGTGAGTGGTTTGCATCTTGTGGCCTCTATATTTCTGCTCTCAAAGTCTTCTTCGAATGGTGGATACCTTCACCCCTGCCCTCTGGAGGTTGTTGATTATGTCACTAACTGTTGTTTTGGGGGTTTTCTTCACAGCGCTCACAATGTTTCTATCATCAGCTGTTGTTGTTTTCTTTGGTCTGGTTGTTAGTACACCAGTGGTTTCTTACTTTTACAGGACATCCAAATTGTTGTATGGCTCTGATACATTTTCCCTCTTTTCTCAGCTTCAAAATGGCTTGTTTTTCTCCCATAGACAGCTATCTGTTCTTCATGTTGGTTTATCCTTTTTTATTTTTAAAACAACAAATACAGTCTTCACAGGCGAAAACTGGGGCCCAAACCAATAGTAGACATTCAGAGCTATTAATTCTTTAAACAATCAATTCAGCAGGGCACACCTCATATTCTTCTTTTGATGTCAAACCCAAATGTCTTCAATGTGTAGCGAAAACAATAAAATTGGCCTTGCTGTTCCAATACTTTTGGAGGGGACTGTGTCCCATCAAAGTCCCCCCTTTTGTCTTTCGCTATAGATTCAGGATTTTCTGCCTTGTTTTCCACCCACAAACACTGTTTACCCTAAATCATACATGGGATATAAGTTTGTCAGCACAGACATAAGTAAGGAATTCAACAGGATGTGTGTTTTATTGTTGTGTTTTTTCCCCCTAACATAACGTATAACAGAATATAAATCATAAACACTCACCAGCCATTTTATTAGGATAATAAACGAATAATAACCCATGCAATTATCCAATCAGCCGATCATGTAAGCATGATAGCACGTAGGCAGCAGTACAATGCCTAAAATCATGCAAATACAGGTCAAGATCTTTTGTTAATATTCACACCACACATCAGAATTTGATCTTGGTGATTGTGGCATGATCGCTGGTTCCAGAAGGACTGCATTGAGCTGCTGATACATAATTGGCTGATTGGATAATTGCATGAATGATTGTATATAATCAGCATATACTATTAAAAACAATGACGGTCATTCTTCATTGCTCTCTTTATCTCTCTTGCTCGTGTATCTATTTGGTCTATTTATCTGTTTTATTTTATGCTTGACCAATTAGCTCACCACCAATGAAAGTGCCAAAAATACATTTTATACAGTCAGAATTTATAATCAAATTACGTCTGAACCTGCTTTCTTGTTTTCCTCGTTATTGTTTATAGTTAAGGTGAAGTGAAGTTTATAGAAATAAGGTGAAGTGTTTCAGTCCTGTCAGACTGTCTGTGTTTGAGATGAGTCAGCTTTGTTCAGGCACAAATTGCATATTCCTGAGGCTAATTTGGACTTTAAATTGGCTAAAATGGACTTTGATGACTTGATTTGATGTTGGTTCATATTTAATACTACTTAATGACTCTGAGTCTTTGTGCAGGCAGATGACTGGGTGGTGAAAGTTGTCAGAATGTCTCTTGTTATAATGTTTCTCTTTTGAAAGTTCAAGTCAGGCTAGTCTTCTTGTTTTTAGGGTAGGGTTATTTGGGACTATGATTCCCATGACTTTTTCTTATTTCTGCTCCTGTTCAGGGAAGCTGCAGCTAGTTTGGCAAGTGCAAATTTTATTGAGTATGGTTTCTCCTATGCCTTCTGGATCTGTTTTACCTGCCAGTTCCCTTCTCCTTGTCTCTTCACTCCCTGCTGTTTTGTATCTCTTTCAAACTTCCATCTAATACACCCTTTCCCATTAAATGCCTGGCCCCTTTTAAAGGATCTTGTCTCTACTCTTGAATTGTTGCCTTTCTTTCCTTAAATAACATTTCATTCTGACTTTGAGCATATATCTCAGGTTAGTTTTATGGTTTTTAAGCTTTCATCTATGCCTGCTCATAGCTAATCCCCACCCCACACATACAACCAAATTGTACAAATGGCACATTTTAGGTCAACCAACAACTTTTTTTTAGGATCATTGTTTTAGTGTTGACTTGGATTGAGTTTGCTTGTTCCTTGTTTCACTCATTTGCTGTTTGGCAAATTTACTTGTAAAGAATCAGACAAGGACACTGTCTTACATATACAGTGCTGGACTGGCTATACCTGCCTCTGGTGATCCATTGTTAATTGGTAGGGACTATTTGCAAATTGATCATTGAGGGGTATTGGGGTAAGGCTTTTGAATACTAACAATTGTTATCTCATTAAACCAGTATTGCTATCATAGCCGTATCCCTCATACTGTTATTTTTATATTCCCTCATCATACCAGTGTCTCCACTTATCATAGTATTTTGTCATATCAGTATTTCCATCTTAACAAGGTATTCTGTCATACCAGTATCTCCATCTTGCAAAGGTATACCATCATACCAACATCTGTACCTCTCATGGTATACCAGTGTCTGTACAACATCAAAGTATTTTATGTACTTCAGATTGAGCTCATAATTTGAGTTCAAAGCTTTATTCCATTGGTTTGTATTTTTAGGTCAGTGGGTCCACTGGAGCTCTAGCGTAGAAGAGTACATCTATCCACCAGACTCAACGCCAGATTATGGCTCCATCCTGGTGCCCAATGTGGACAACGTGCGCACAGACTTCCTTATTCAGACCATCAGCAAGCAGGGCAAGGTGAGAGAAGCTTAACAAGGGTCTCCAATAATGAAACTTGGTCTAACATTGTTTCCATCAATATTATTAATCAAGACGAAGATACAATATATATTGACTAGATTAAAATCCTTTTTAAAACAACTTTTTCTTCATGTCTTCCAGGCCGTGCTCTTGATTGGAGAGCAGGGTACGGCTAAGACGGTCATCATTAAGCGCTTCTTGTCCAAATATGACCCAGAATCACACACCACTAAGAACCTCAACTTCTCTTCAGCTACCACTCCGCTTATGTTCCAGGTTCCTGTCCTTTTTATTTTTTTGCTCACTTTTTGAAATATTCATTTCACTGACAGTGATTACACAAAAGAAGGAAACATGAGATATTCGGTTTAAAGGTTTAAACCACAAATGCTAGATATGATTACAAATAAATTGTATTTCTTTAAGAAAAAAAAAAACATTAACTGCCAGGTAATACTCATTACCTGGACAGTTAGAAAAAAATAGCATTGAGCCTTGCTGATATTGGCCACAGGTGTTGGGATTGATTTTGTTGGAATTTTTTATTGAATTTTTTATTGGGATTTTAATTGGTTATTTATGGGTTGCCAGCGCTCTGTGGAGAGCTACCTAGACAAGCGGATGGGTACCACATATGGCCCGCCAGCAGGCAAGAAGATGTCCATCTTTATTGATGACATCAACATGCCTGTCATCAACGAGTGGGGTGACCAGGTATGCTATGGGATACTTCAGTGAAAACCTTACACGGCATTCAAATATCTCAGAATTTTCACAGATGTAACGGTACATATGGCATTTTAAAATTCTTTAGTTTATTCTAATGTCTAATTCAGGAGGTTCGTCAGTTTTGCAACCAGTTATGACAAAAACATCAGTCAAGGTTGTACTTCTTCTCCAGAAACAAGCGAAAGAGATGAACATATCTACAAATTGACAATTTTCTACTACACAGATTATTTATAGATGAGTGAGGTTTTGTTTGATAGACAAGCCTGTACTGGTACTGAGATATACTGGTACAACAGTACGTTACATTTCGGTACGCAGTGTTAAATAACCCGTTAGGCATGACTTGATAAGCGTAGTGTCTTTTAATAGCTATAATGCTGTCTTTTATTCATTCCCCTCCCTTTTTCCAATCAATTGGAATTGGCACTTCAGAGATTTAACCTACTATGTATGGTGGTGCCACTCACCTATTAGATTTCTGCTGGAAAAATATATACATAGCTTAGGCCATACAAAAATGACAACTGTAGATATGGCATGACTTATGCAACTCTGCTTAAGGGATTTCTAAAGCAGGGAAATAAATTCATACTGTAGAATGTTTTCTCCTTCTCTAAAGGTCACGAATGAGATTGTACGCCAGATGATGGAGCAGAAGGGCTTCTATAACCTGGAGAAACCTGGCGAGTTCACCAACGTGGTGGACATCCAGTTCCTGGCGGCCATGATTCACCCCGGTGGAGGACGCAATGACATTCCCCAGAGGCTCAAGAGGCAATTCTGCATTTTTAACTGCACTTTACCCTCCAACGCCTCTATCGACAAGATCTTCGGTCAGTATGTGCAACATTTATAATTGTGTAGGTTTGTGAGAATAAGAGCTTGCCTTTAGCTAACACTAGCGATAGGATGCCTGACAGCAACTCAAGCATAACATAAATGATGGAAAAAAAAACCCAAAACACGCTCCGTTTTAAGCTGATAAACTTAAATGCTCATTAACACCATAGCTATTGTGCATATGTTGCTAATATTGTATAATATATTTACATTTTTGAGCTGAGTTCCTCGCACCATAACACTAACACAACATTCAACTTCATAATATAGAAATATGGGAACAGGGGAGCCTTGGGATGCTCAAAAACAGCTTGAAATTGAATGACATATTTGGCGAGAATTTACAGTGGACTATATGTCAACGTCCCTAATAAGGCCAAATCAAGAGACAGGTGAGAGGGAGATAATTGGTTGACAGTGACAGGTAAAAACTAATGAAAATGGGCACAAGTAAACAGGTACAACTGACACAATGGTATCATTTTATACAACTAATTAAATGAAATGTGTTCACAATTTCTATAAAGACTACTTGAATATCTCAGTCTCAGAATTTAATAAAGGTTTCATATCTTGTCCTTGTTGCTGCGAATTCATATAATTACATATTGATCGGTTCTCACTGTTCTGCATGTTTATACTCCTGGCCTTGAACTCAGATCATTATATTGAAGGCCTTCGTCTTATTATCTTTTAGAAATTGTTTTTCAGCCATGACCCCGCAGCCCTTCATTCTCCACCATTTCGTAGATCCACTGTGGTTGCTTCAAGTCCTATTCAATGATTTATGAATGCTTTCGCCATTTTTCTATATAAAACCAGGACCCTATCAGACAGTGTCACACTCTCTTTTTGTCTGTGTATAACCAGACAGGATATTATGCAATCACATCTATAAAGCATTGAGACATTGGTGTTACAGATGGGTTTAAGAAAACAGCAGACAAAACAACATCCTGAATATCCTGTAATGTCTAACGAGGTTCCGATCTTGGCTCGCGCTTTCATGCACAACACTTAAAAGCTCCTTTATATACTTAGGCTTGTGCATGTATCTGCAGTCTACAAGTCATATCTCATTTTCAGTATGGTTAAATCCAGAGACTGACACGTTTTATGATCGATTTTATGCCTCACAACCATTTCTACATTTATTTCAAAGTTGTTTTTACTTCAGACTTTTGAAACTTTTAATTATGGCAACGATTGTGTTTAATGGTATTTTTAACTGTCTGTGTATTGCTTTATATCGATTTCCTGCTTTGTGTAAGTAATCAACCATCTGTCACTGTCTGTCTCTGAATACTCTTTTTGTTTCTCGCCCATGGCGGTTGATGACAAAGGGAATTTAAATATGTGCAACCCCATATTGATAGCTCATGGAAGTGGCAACAAAATAGTTCCTGGGGACTGTGAGCAATTTAAAAAGAATGTAATATTTTCAGAGTTAATGCAAAATGCACTACGTAAAACTCAGTAATTCATTTATTTGGGCAAATCTAAGAATCGGTGTGAGAGTCCATAATGGAGGTCAAAACATAGACAGACAACATCAAACAAGAATAAGCCATAATCTTTGTCAAAAACAGGCAATGAAAAACAAGGTCTGAAAAACAAGGCTTGAACTAAAATGAACTGATTTCATGATAAGAATTCACAACAATACTGTACATGATACAACAGGGTATTCATAGACAAACACTGAACAGGCGATCACAATAAGGTAACAAAAACAAAGACAGGACTAAAACAGAAACAAAAGCAGATGGGGAACCCAAAACAAAACGCATGATGCGAAGGGGGTATTTCTGCCAGATTTGCATTTATTTAAGATATTTGTGAATGGCGTCAGTAATTTTCACATCTTTGAGATGAAATATTATTTTGCAAAAGATGTCTTAGTAGAGGATCTTTAAGTATCTCTTTTCCTACTAAATTGTACACAAATGACAGTCAAAACAAACCAGACAGAAGTATACAAAGCAATTTCGAGTAGTGTCAAGGGCAGCGTGATCCAATCAGGAGCTATGGAACAGTCTTAACGAGTGTTTACACATGCAATCCTCACTGAAAAAACTTATTTTTCGGCAATCTTTGCTAATGATTTAATAAAGGGTGTCAGCTACTCATGTAGCAATCACTGTGAGACATAATTATCTGCTAAAACCTTGCTGGCACCAGTAAAAACCTTAAATTTAGCCTTCACAACAATGTTTTAATTTTCTTTCACACACTATTTCTGTTTTAAACAGGAGTGATTGGGACGGGTTACTTCTGCTCCCGCCGTGGTTTCTCCGAGGCTGTGAGGAACACTGTTGTCCATCTCGTACCCCTGACCCGCCGCCTCTGGCAAACCACTAAGCTGAAGATGCTGCCCACGCCGGCCAACTTTCATTACATCTTCAACCTACGTGACCTTTCCCGTATCTGGCAGGGCATGCTGAATGTCACGGCTGACGTGGTCCATTCACCCAATGTAATGTCTGATACCAAGAGTTTTTACTAAAGACCAAAGCATTGTTTAAATTACATGTTCACACAGTGATAAACCCTGATTCATTATGCATACGATAAGCAAACATTTAGATATATTACACTTTCACAAGTATTTCTCGGATTAAAATTATACTTAGTTCTTGATGATGACTGATGGAAAAAGAACTTCAAATAGAGAATACGCTTAGCATCAAGGCATTTAGGCTGATACAAATGCCAATGACGTAAACTCCAACAGTTAAACTGGTGAAATTCATGGTAGATAAACTTACAGACTATTGACAGTTTATTTTTACCAAATCCAGTAGCCTGGTTGGATGGCTGAAGAAGTAAGGATTGCAGAAATTAACAGAAAAATGATAGGGAAAAGCCATGATTCAGTGGCAATTCATCCTCTCTGCCCAGTACTAGAAACAGGAAAAAACAGGATAGGATATGACATGATAGGATAGGATAGCATGGGAAGATATGGTATGGAATATTCTGGGATAGTATAGGCTCAGCTCAGATATGATGGAATAGGATAGAATAGGATAGCATGATATGGGATAGAATATATTGGGATAGTATTAGTTCAGCTCATATAAGATGGGATAGGATAGCATGATATGGGATGGAATGAATTGGGATATGATCAGATAGGATGGGGTAGGATAGGACAGGATAGAATGGAATTTCTATACAAAAATCAGCTACACAATCAACAATACCTTAGTTCTCAGTGAGTAAGCCAATGGCCAGTGGCATTGACAGCACCATATAATGGAGATAATGAGAAACTTTGGGAAAAGCCATGAAGCCATGGCCAGAACTGCACATAAGATACTCATTATCATGAAGCATTATCGCCAGTTTTAGCTTTTATCATTGACCCCTGATTCACTCTTCATCCTGAAGGTCCTTCTGCGTCTATGGAAGCATGAGTGTAAACGCGTAATTGCCGACCGCTTCACGAGCCCCGACGACGTGGACTGGTTTGACCTGACACTGGCCGACCTGGCACAGCAAGAGCTGGGTGACGATGCCCGCACGGCTGTGGAAGTCGGGGCAGATGCCTACTTTGTGGACTTCCTCCGGGATGCACCTGAGGCTACAGGTACCACCGGAACCAGACAGAAAACCATCAGAATCATTTTGCTGGAAACAAATGCGATCCACAATCTAGTAAACATTCTGCTTTTTATCACTGTCTGATTTTGAGAATGATCGCTTTAATTAGACGGTTTCAACTATGATGAATTGTGTTTGAGCAGGGGAGGAACCTGAGGAAACCAGCTTCGACATGCCGAAAGTGTACGAGCCCATCGTTTCCTTTAGTGACCTGTGCGAGAGACTGAACATGTTCCTGGACTTGTACAACGAGAGCATCCGAGGAGCTGGCATGGACCTGGTGTTCTTCACTGATGCAATGGTCCACCTGGTCAAGGTACACAGAAGCACCCAGATCTTGGAAACCTTGTCAAAATAACTCAAAAATGGTGTGTTTGTGCTTGTTCTAATATAGTATTGTTTCGAATTCATATTGCCTTTCCCATAATCTATGACTACCACCCAGTCCCAACCCCCAGTGTTTTATTCTTCACTTAAAAGTTATTTAAATGCAACCTACGAAGCTATCTTAATGATAATGATTATTTATCACTTATACATTAGAACACAGTGAAATTCTTTTTTCTTCACATATCCCAGCATGTCAGGAGGTTGGGGTCAGAGCGCAGGGTCAGCCATGATACAGCACCCCTGGAGCAGAGAGGGTTAAGGGCCTTGCTCAAGGGCCCAACAGTGGCAGCTTGGCAGTACTGGGACTTGAACCCCCGATCTTTCGATCAGTAACCCAGAGCCTTAACTGTCAAGTCACCACTGCCCCCATATTGCTCATCTGGATTGCAAAAAATGTTCTACAGCCCACATTTTCGTATGCCAACAAGCAACTGTCACACAGGATTGTTGGTTATGACTTGAATTGAAATCTCTCTCTCTCTCTCTCTCTCTCTCTCTCTCTCTCGGTCAGGTCTCTCGGATAATCCGGACCCCCCGCGGGAATGCACTCCTAGTCGGTGTAGGCGGTTCAGGCAAGCAGAGTCTGACGAGACTGGCATCTTTCATCGCTGGCTACAAAACTTTTCAGATCACGCTGACACGGTGAGGCAGCCGTCACACACACCTGCTCTATTATTAATCCCGTTTCCATAGGCCGTTTAAATGATTTAGTACTTAAAAATATTCGCTGTAGGCTCGAAAGAATATATGAGAAAATGAAAAAAAAATTAGACAGGAAATCTAAATAAATCTAAAGAAAACAGATAAACAGAAACACAGTAATTGGCAGTTTTCTATATTTATTTTAAATACAATGTAATGTAAAAAAAAAAAGTTTAAAATAGCTTATGGAGTTAATTATAATGAATTATGCAGTTTAAAATGGTAGAAAAAAATAATACAAATTATATAGAATTAAAGAATGCACAATAAATGTGAAAAAAGCTCATAAAATACAAACCACACACAGATAGGGATTTGTAGATATCTTTATATAGAACGAAAAACTACTCAGAAATACCGTATGTAGAAATGACAGAAAAATGACTCAGAAACTGCCAGAATTGTAGAAAATGTTTGAAATAACCAGTATTTAGTACAGTGTACAGAATATTCAGACGGATTTCAGTTTCACACATATGTTTTTCATCAACTGGTTAAAAATGTGTATTTATATCGATGTGAAAGAGGTGATGCAGCATGCAAATTGGCCAAGATTCCTGCTGAAGTGTGAGTGTTATAAAGATGTGTGTGTGTGTGTGTGTGTGTGTGTGTGTGTGTGTGTGTGTGTGTGTGTGTTCTCTTGGGAGAAAACAGATGGCTTTCAGCTTGTTCCATCCAAAACGCAGACTGCTCACGATTCTCAGCAATCACAGTGTCTCATCACATCATGTTCCAAAACGCGTGTGCACACACACACACACACACACACACACACACAAAGGGGTATGCCTTGTGAATAGGTGAAAAAAAAGTAATAAAAATAAAAATGGGATGGCAGATGTGAAATTAGTGGGAAAAAAATAGCACATTAAATGTATTTACTGTTGGGGGGGGGGTAGAAAAATAATAAATAAAAAATATATATATATATATATTAACCCTATCTCTACATACACACTACATAAAATTTATGAAAAATTGAAAAACATTTTCAGTACAATAATGTTGAGAAAAATTAAAAAGAAAAAGCAGTAAATATTAAAAAAATAATTAAGAAAATTAACAAAAATTTGGTTTGCAGTACATGGGAGATGTGTGTTTACTACAGAAACAAAGTAAAGGTAAAAAAAGAGTGTTGATAATAATGCTAAAAAAATATAAAGTAAATATAAGTAAATATATTTGTAATTAGAATTTATACTGAATGTAGAAGAAAACAAAACGTTACACAGTAAATGGAAAACATATAAACTATTAGGATGGGTGCAGTGGCTTAGTGGTTAGCTTCGCATGTCCAGGGCTGGGGGTTCAAATCCTACCTTTGCCCTGTGTGTGTGGAGTTTGCATCATCTCCCCGTGCTTCGGAGGTTTCCTCTGGGTACTCTGGTTTCCTCCCCCAGTCCAAAGATATGCGTTGTAGGCTGATTGGTATTTCCAAATTGTCAATAGTGTGTGAATGTGTGCACGATTGCGCTGTGCGATGGGTTGGCACTCCATCCAGGGTGTCCCCCGCCTTGTGCCCCGAGTTTCCTTGGATAAGCTCCAGGCTTCACCCTGACCTTGTGTCTGATAAGCAGTATAGAAGATGGATGGCTGTAGCTGACATCTACTGCATTGATAGAATAAAAGTGTGTGCATGGTGAACTGTGATGGATTGATGTCCCAGTCCAGGGTGCGTTCCTGCCTCACACTCAGTCCCAGTGATAGGCTCCAGATCCACCAGGACCCTAATTAGGATAAAACGCTTCCTGAAGATGAATGAACGAATATGAAAAATAACTTCTAAAATGGTACATAAGCTATAAAAAAATTTTTTCACCATGTGCAGGTCGTATAACACTCCTAACCTGATGGAGGATCTGAAGGCGCTCTACAGGACGGCGGGGCAGCAGGGACGAGGCGTTACCTTTATCTTCACTGACAATGAGATTAAAGACGAAGCCTTCCTTGAGTATATGAACAACGTGCTCTCGTCTGGAGAGGTCTCTCGTTCTCTCTTTCTCTCTCTCTCTCACACACACACACAATACTTTCTAACCATCCCACAATTTCAGCGTCCTGTTGCCACATTCATAAACCCTGAGGTGATAGATGGTGACCCTATTCTTAAACACATCATTCCAGACACATATCCTCTAGCACACTTCACTCACACACACATACTGATGACATTCTGAGAAAAAGACATAGGGAGAATTTAGAGATGAAGAGAGAAGCCAAACAAAGAAGTGATAGTCTGAGGGTTGAAGCCCCCAGGGAGTGATCTGTTTATCGTCTCGCAACCCTGGCTGCATCAACCGTGTTCCCTCAAGCCTTTATCATTAATCAGGCAATTAAACACTGAAAGAGCTTGTAATGTACAGCATTGGGTGAAAGTCAAGCTGTTTTTTTCCCCTCATTTATCAAACACTAATGTGATATGGTAATTATTTCAGATTTTATTCAAGTGTTACAAGTGTTATTTAAACCAACCAGTTTAGTTAAATGTTGCTTCAAATTATATTTTTCTCACAATTTTGTGCTTTTACTTGGACAGACCAGCCCGGAGACCACACCTCTTTTACTAAGATTGACAGACACAAAGGTTATTGCTTATTTTACTGGGACAGGCAGACCAGCCTTGCCTCCTTTGCTGAGACTAATAGACACTTGGGTCAGTGCTCTTTCACTGAGACTTATAGAGGTCACCCTTCCTTCACTAAGCTCAACAGAGGCCATGCCTCCTTCACTGAGTACGTGAAGCACTGAGGCCATTGTCCATGTCACATGTACTGGGACTGAGAGGCACAGACCCCATGCCTCCTTCCCTTCCTTCACTGGGACTGAGAGGCACAGACCCCACATTTCCTTTACTACTTCCACTAGAACTGACAGGCACAGAGCCCTGCATGTGATTCAATTGTGTATATGACTAGTTCAATAAACATGGCGTTCTCTGCAGGTATCCAACCTTTTTGCACGTGATGAGATCGATGAGATCCTCAGCGACCTTGTGCCAGTCATGAAACGGGAGTTTCCCCGGCGACCGCCCACCAACGAGAGCCTGCGTGACTTCTTTATGAGCCGCGTAAGGCAGAACCTGCATGTGGTGCTCTGCTTTTCACCAGTGGGAGAAAAATTCCGCAACAGAGCGTTAAAGTTTCCTGCCCTCATCTCGGGATGCACCATGGACTGGTTCAGCCGCTGGCCTAAGGATGCCCTTGTTGCAGGTCTGCTAAGAATTATATGTGCACACCACTGCACTTAAGTGTTAAATTGCTTATATTAAACAAATATATGCCTATTTAACACACTTTTATGTGATACTTCAGCATGGAATGGGAAGGGGAAGAGATACAGATGGGGTAGAGATGGAGGTAGAATCTATGATGAGGTACACAGAAAGCAGAGATGGAAATAGGACTTGTTAAATATGAGCAAACAAGGCTGTGAAATATTGTTGTTATTGTTTAACCTTTTGATCTTTTGTTCAGAAAATGCAACAATTATTGGCACCCTTTTAGTCAATACTTTGTGCTATCTCCCTTTGCCAAGATAACAGCTCTGAATCTTCTACTATAAAGCCTGATGAGGTTGGGGAATACATGGTAAGGGATCTGACACCATTCCTCCATACAGAATCTCTCCAGATCCTTCGAACGCTGGTGGACTCTCCTCTTCCATTCACTCCACAGGTTTTCTATGGGTTTCAAGTCAGGGGATGGCCATGGCAGGACCTTGATTTTGATGTATGTTTTGAATCATTGTCCTGCTGGAAGATCCAACCACGGCTCATTTTAAGCTTCCTGGCAGAAGCAGTCAGGTTTTTATTTAATATTAGTTGACATTTGATTTGACATTTGAGTCCATGATGCCATGTGTCCTAACAATATGTCCAGGTCCTCTGGCCGAAAAACAGCCCCAAAACATTAAAGAGCCAGCATCATATTTAACCGTGGGCATGAGGTACTTTTCCATATGGCTACCTCCCTGTGTGCTCCAAACCACCTCTGGTGTTTATTGCCAAAAAGTTTTATTTTGGTTTCATCTGACCATAGAACCCGATCCCATTTGAAGTTCCAGTAGTGTCTGGCAAACTGAAGATGCTCGAGTTTGGTTTTGGATGAGAGTAGACGCTTTTTTTCTTGAAATCCTTCCAGACAACTTGTGGTGATGTAGGTGACTTCAGACTGTAGTTTTGGAGACTTTCTGACCCAAAGACACAACTAACTTCTGCAGGTCTCCAGCTGTTATCCTTGGAGATTTTTTGTCCACTTGAACCGTCCTCTTCACAGTGCATTGAGACGATATAGACACACATCCTCTTCTAGATTGATTCATAACATTTCCAGTTGACTGGAACATCTTAATTAATGCCCTGATGGTGGAAATGGGCATTTTCAATGCTTGTGCTATTTTCTTTTAGCCACTTTTCATTTTGTGAAGCTCAACAACCTTTTGCCGCACATCACAGCTATATTCCTTGGTCTAACCCATTGTTATGAATGACTAAGGGAATTTGGCATATGTGTTACCTCATATTTATACCCCTGTGCAACAGGAAGTCATGGTTGAACAATTTCCTGATCCTAGTCACCCAAGTGTACTATTTTTTTTTTTTTTAATGTAAATGGGAATATACTTCAAACATATTTTTTCTCATATGAATTCATAGGGGTGCCAATAATTGTGGTACACATATATTTAACAAAGATTATATATATATATATATATATATATATATATATATATATATATATATAAACCTTTGTTATGTTTGCAATTGTTTGATATCCATGAGAGCAGAGTATTTTTGTGAATCTTTTGAACAAATTATCAAGAGGTTAAACAATAAAGATAATTTTTCACAGCCTTCTTTGCTCATATTTACCAAGGGTGCCAATATTAGTGGAGGCCACTGTAGGCATTGGTTGGGGAAACATAAGGGTCCAGTGGTGAATGGGGACAGAGATACGGCCTTTGGGTGCATGGCGTGTGGACAAGTCCTTTTGGGATGGGCTGGAAATATTGATACAATAGGTAGGTATAGGTTGGAGATATAGATTGTGCCTACTGGGATAGGGTGGGGATAGTATGAGACCTATGGTGGTGGAGTGGGGTACAGGATAGAGCCTATAAGAGTGGGGAGGGGACAGGGATTAAATCTGCAAGGAAGTATTTGGGCCTTTTTTAGTCGGGATAGGGATGTTGGTGCCTGAAAGAACGAATTGGAGACAGAGAATAGTGAATAGAAATATGCCCTACAGGGATGGTATTTGCATAAATGGTATAATGTGAAACTGAGCAATGAAGTAGTCTGAACAACTCAGACATGTTCCTGAAAATTGTGGACTTTAAAAGGGTAACTGAGAGTAAGCAATTGCCTGTTTGATCTACACTCTTCAGCTTCCTTTATTACCAGCAAATGGTTTTTCATTTGTCCCCAGTCTCCACTGTGAAGTGGACAAATAGGACCATTGAGAATTTTGTGCAATTGGACAGGTCTCAATTTATCCAAGGGCAGAAATGAATGACAATTATGGAGACTGGCACGGCAGTAAGCCTAAGGGTGTCAATACTAGATTGGGCTGATTGTTGGATAAATTGAGCCTTTGCTACGTACATTTTCTGTTCTTGCTTTTTAGTTTCAAACTTTCTTTTTTTGAGTTCTAATAATCCTTTCAGACTCTCTTCTCACTCTATAAAATGTAACCCCAAACTGACACTAGTGCCTGCTTGAAGGAGTGAGAAAGAAGGCATGTGCTTTCCTTGACAGCAATAACAGTATAGTTTATGTTAATTTACAATCAGTTTTTTATTAAACTATATACAAGGTTTACAGTGCCTTCTTGGCAAAGTCTTGATTTGTCCCTCCAGGGTATCATCTACTGTACCTAGTTTTAGTTAAACTAGTAAAGTAACCTAACAGCCAGCAAGATGCCAATAGGAAATGGATAAAAATGAAAACATTGACAACTGGTTTTGTATCTTTTTTTTTTTTTTCCAGTTTCCGAGCACTTTCTATCCACGTACGATATCGACTGCTCGCCGCAGGTGAAACAGGAAGTGGTGCAGTGCATGGGTTCCTTCCAAGATGGTGTAGCTGAAAAGTGTGTAGAGTATTTCCAGCGATATCGGCGCTCGACCCATGTCACGCCAAAGTCATACCTCTCCTTCATTCAGGGCTACAAGGGCATCTACAAGGAGAAGCATTCCGAAGTTCAGACCCTCGCTAACCGGTACTCACTGCAAAATTATTACCCCTGATGTACAAGAATTTATTAATAAAATGGTTTACAGTAGGGCACAAATGTTCTAATCAAGAGTCCTTGATACTTCTTAACATTCTATACATGGCAGTATAAGGTCACTTGGCTAGACTTTCATTTATCTAAATAAATGGAAACATTTTTTATGTGTAAATATCTAGCCAATGGCAGTGACTACCCGTGGGTCCAAAAGAATGAATCCGATCTGATCATGTGACCCTAGCTTGCTTGATTAGACCAGTTATGAGTCATTATTTGAAGATTGGTTAAGCAAGTAAGTCGAATCAGTTGTATTGAAAAAATTATCATTGCAGCCAGAGCAAATTTCAGAATTATATAAGTGAAAAACTACAGTAAAAGTCAAAACAAAACAAAACAAAAAAGGTGTGTTTTGCTGCCACAGTGGGCTCCATGTACAACTTACTCCACAAACCCATATCTATCCAAAGGACCCTTGAAGAAACTTTTTATTTCTTCACTTTTATGACATATGAATTGTTTTGTGGAACAATTCTAAAACATTCCTGATAGGGTTTCCTGAATTCTTTCCAGGATGAACACTGGCCTTCAGAAACTGAAAGAAGCCTCTGAATCGATCGCTGCTCTCAGCAAAGAGCTGGAGGTGAAGGAAAAGGAGCTGCAGGTTGCCAACGAAAAGGCTGACATGGTATGAATGTGCAGGTTACTAAAGCTCTGTCAAACTTTTCTATACAAATGTTTACAAAAGGTCAAACAAGAACCTCCCGAGAAGACACGTTCATGCATTCATTTATTCATTCTGGATAGAAATAGAGAAATAAATGATCAAATTAAGGCATTCTAGGACACACGCAGGGTTTGTGAGAAAATCAGAATCTCGTCTTCCACACCAGCACACTTACTTCAGTTCTGTTTAGATTGGTACCATATTTCAGGCCAATGCTATTGTTACCCAGCTAATTAGTTGCTTAGCAAATGTTACCTCTGTGGCAGTAGGCATTTGACTCTAAGACCTAGATAACTATATGTTATGCTAACTACTGTATATTTAAGGAATAAAACACTTGTTAATGAGAAACGCTGGAAAGCATGAAGTCCTCTGTCCTGAAGACAGATTTCACTGATTATACATTCTCCTTTCTGAGTTTCCGAGAGCTTATTTTTCAATTCTATTTAGTTTTTCAGTTCCATTTTTTTTTCAAGGTTCACAAATTCATGACACTAGAGTTCACTTAAATACTGTCATGGTTTGCCTATGATGCTGTACTTAACCCAACCTCGGGAACCAAAAGGAAACATTTTCTCTCTTTTTCTAATAAAAGCAGCAGTCAGATATTAATACTAGGTCTATAGAGGTCCTGTGATTACAGTACGTGTGCTTGAATTGGATTCTGCCCGCCTGTAAGTTGCTTTGGATGAAATGGTCTGCCAAGGGAATAAGGGAATGTAGTTTCTTCTCTACTCCATCTTTCAGCATGGTGATTTTGTTTCTGTGGTGCAGAGCCAAGGTGAACGGACCCTGTAATGTAATAATGTATACGTTGAGAAAGGAGCTAAACTAAAAGACTTTAATAAATCACTGAAATGGACTTTCCAGCGAGTCCTACATATAAACGTTAGATGGTGGATTATTTCACATTTGAGGTGCACTGTTGGCATTGTGTCGAGGTCTCAGAACTGCTGCCATGAAAATAAATGTAGTATACATCTTGTAGTGTAAAAATGTATTTATTTATTCATTGGTACATGTATTTATATAAAAAAAAAAGAGTGCGTTATTAAAAAAAAAAACAATGAAAACAAACTCTAACCCAAGACCACAGCCAAAAAGTTAAGACCACATGGTCAAAGGCCCTTTTCGTCACGCCTGGGTTTTAAACTCACAACCATGTTACTAGGACACAACCTTTACCTTGGAGCTAATAGGGTTGGGCAGCGTCTAAAATCATTGTCAGCATGGACTGCTTTTAAGGTACTATTAGGGGTCCAAGCACAGAAAGTGTTGGAACCCTTTTGTTTTTTCTAGAGTTTTTTTTTTTTTATCCACTTCTTTTTCTCCCGTAAAACAAGTCATGTAGACCAAATCGTAAGCTGTAGAGGCATGAAATCTGGTCAATAGGTAGTATGCCAGTTACAGTAGTACTACTTCATGCTAATCAGGCAAGTTGAAAGAGCCCAGTCAGGCTAATGGTGGCACTATAATGCCACATTGTACATTTTAGGCCATATCTTGAGAACCTAGAGACAAAGGCTTAGAGACAAAATTACAGGGTTAATGTTAATGTTAAGCTTTCTAAGCAACATGACCACCACATGCCAATCAATTTGGTTTACTCAAATAGCTGTAACTCATGAATGGTTGCATGGATTCGCACGAAATGTGAAAATAACTGCTAAGAAAATTTTTGGGGCAGGGTAATCGGTTGTAGGCGGAGTTAAGTTCAAAGGAACGGTTTCCTTTTCTTAGGAACCGAATTCCTGCCAAGCTGAAAGTTTGTGTACTGCATCATGGTACTGCATTACCATCATTAGAGGCAATATTTGTAAAGAGTGTTTGGACCCCGCAGATCACTGCTTACAGCTACATTTATTATTATTATTATTATCACTATTATTATTATTATTATTATTATTATTATTATTACCTATTAGACTAACAGGTATAGTTTAATTTATAAAATTCTTTTAATGAACACAGTTTTACAAATGAATTAAAACAAAGTCATGAAAATCAGATCAGCTGGCGTTGATGCAGTGCGTCACTTTAAAATGAACATTCTTTTTTATGTTAGTAAGTATGCGTTGCTCCAGACTCACCATCTGTATTATTAACGACTAGCACCTGACATCAGTTAGTACTTTGTTGACCTCAAATGTATATCTTGTCGCCGTTTATCTCCGGCAGGTGCTGAAGGAGGTGACAGTAAAAGCTCAGGCAGCCGAGAAGGTCAAGGTGGAGGTGCAGAAGGTGAAGGACAAAGCGCAGGCCATCGTGGACAGCATCTCTGCAGACAAGGCGGTGGCTGAGGAGAAGCTTGAGGCAGCCAAGCCGGCACTGGAGGAGGCAGAGGCGGCGCTCCAGGTCAGATTCAGGCTCCTGATGAACAATTAAAAGTACGAATAGGTGCAATACTGGAATAAGTAAAAAGAAGGGAAGAAACAAGAATGAAAAGAGGAAGAATGAAATGAGAGAAGAAAAGAAAAGAGGGTAAAACAAGAAAAACAAGAGGAGATAGAGAGCAGCATAGCTGTGTGTGTGTGTGTGTGTGTGTGCGCGCGTGTGTTTTCCAGATGTTTTTTTTTCCAGGTCAGATTCAGGCTCCTGATGAACAATTAAAAGTACGAATAGGTGCAATACTGGAATAAGTAAAAAGAAGGGAAGAAACAAGAAGGAAAAGAGGAAGAATGAAATGAGAGAAGAAAAGAAAAGAGGGTAAAACAAGAAAAACAAGAGGAGATAGAGAGCAGCATAGCTCTGTGTGTGTGTGTGTGTGTGCGCGCGTGTGTTTTCCAGACCTAACTCACCTCCATAAACCCCCCCAGAGTCTCCCCCATGTATGAGACACATCCTATATATTCATATCTATCTATCTATCTATCTATCTATCTATCTCTCTCTCTCTCTCTCTCTCTCTCTCTCTTTCTTATATTTATAGAGACAGATACATAGACTGACACATACCAGTTTGCGTTAACATAGTGACTTTTATAGCTGACAGTTTATGTTTATCCTCACCTCCCTCCCTTTATTTCCTCTCTCGTTCCATTTGCTGTATTGTATAATCAATTACCACTACATGCCCAGAGTTCAGAAAGTCACCGTGGAACTTTCTCGATCTACCCGTCTCTGCAGACGATCAAGCCATCGGACATAGCGACAGTGCGTACTTTGGGCCGCCCCCCTCACCTCATCATGCGCATTATGGACTGCGTGCTGCTGCTCTTCCAGCGGAGACTGAACTCCGCGAAGCTGGACACTGAGAGGAACTGCACAACTCCATCATGGCAGGAGTCGCTCAAGCTCATGACCGCCGGGAATTTCCTGGGAAGTCTGCAGGTACACCTAACTGTGAGAATAGAAATGAAAGAATAAATAAAACGGACTAAAATCTTTTACAAGACATATAGCTATTTAAATTATTTTATTTAAATAATTCAGTGATTGCTTTTCAGTGTGGCACGACTTCAGCACAGTGATGAAAGTGAAACGCAATGCAACAAGGGTTTAAACCGAAGTCAGTGTTTAATTCATTGTGTTTCATTAAAGAGACACACAATACAAGGAAGCTTTTGCTTTTAAGCATGGAATGTTTTCTGTATATCACTAATGGAAAACAATACAGTTTGTGCATTATATTTCACATGAACAGACTTGCACAATGAAATACAAGGAAGTAGTGTACACAATAATCAACACTGACACGCAACGCATTGTTGATTGTAATTGAATGAAGAGACAAAGCAACGTAAGAACAATACAAAGCAAAACATTTCGCTTTTAAGTGTGGCATATTGTCTGTATTGTGCCACATGTGTATTGCATTTCATGTTTTCCCACCAGCGTGATTGTTTTTCTGCCTGCCACAGAACCTTCTCCCTCCCACACTGGGGCGACGGAATAATCTGGTGAAAAATCACATTTACACAGCTTTTTTTCTCCTTATCCCAGATGTAGTCGTTCAGCTTGACATGTTTTGTGTCTCTTATGTTTGTTTAGTTAGCTTAGCACTGGAGCTGCAAGCTTCAAATAAATAAAAATAAAATCGGGCTTTCAAATTGATAAGGCGAGCACACACTCAGAGCTGAAGTGTTTAAAGTTGCTAGGCATGAAATCACTGAAATACAGAAGCTGATGATTTAAGCAGCTATCGCAAAGCCGTTTAGTCCTAAGGGCACAATGATGAACCAAATTAAACAGAACCATTATGTATATTAACTTTTACCTGAGATGTTGGTTCAATACTATAAGAACTTCGATATATTTGTTTACAGATCATTTAAAGGCACAGTGATGATACAAATGACACAGAGGCATTATGAATAATAACTTTTACCACCTAAGTGCTGATAAATTACTACAAAAAGACAGAAAAGGCACAATGACAGTGCAGAGGACATTGAACCAATAACTTTTACCTCAGATATTTTTGGTAAATTACTGTAAAAAAAAAAAAAAAAAAGTGTCCTGTTTACAGATCATTTAAAGGCATAGTGATGTTACAAAGGTACAGTGGTAATTTTACCTCAGGTGTGTTGGTAAATGAAGCCACAAAAGATCATTTAGAGTCACAATGGTAGTACGATTGACACTGACCCAGATTAAATGTTGACTTTTACCTCAGATATGTTTTATAAATTACTTTAAAAAGACTATCCTGTTTACAGATCATTTAAAGACACAGTGATGGTACAAACTACACAGAACCATTTTAAATATTAACTTTTACCTCAGATGTGTTCATAAATAACTATTAAAAGACTCGAAGTCTGGTTTATATGTAATTTAAAGGCACGTGACAGTACAAACGACATGGACCCAGTATGCGTATTGACTTACCTCAGATGTGTTTTGTTAATTACTATAAAATGTAAATGACTCTGTAAAATCTTGTTTATAGATAATTTAAAAGGCACAGTACAAACTACACTGATTTTTTTTTTTAATATTACCTCAGATATGTTCATAAATAGCTATGAAAAGACTCTATCAAGACCTGTTTATAGATCACTTAAAGGCACAGTGATAAGAGACATGCCATTGACCCAGTATGAATATTTTACTTTTACCACAGTGTTTTGTAATTACTATAAAAAAAGATACAGTGACAGTACAAACTACACAGAACCATTTTTAAAATGAACATTAACCTCCAATTTTTAGTAAATAACTATTAAAAAATTAAATTAAGTCACGTTTGCAAATAATTTAAAGGCATAGTCATGGTACAGACTGCACAGAACCACATTACATATGAACTTTTACCTCAGAAGTGTTATAATATTAGTGTTTAAAAGACTCCCTATCAATTAAATGACCTTGTAATTACAGTTAGCATTGACCACAATAATGAATCTCTTTGGGCTTTGCGTACTGAAAAATGGCAACAATCTAAGATTTTCAACTTCCGGAATTGTAATACAAGAATTGACAACACGTGTGTAATCTTTTAATTAAAAAAAGGGTGACCATGTCGGTTGACTGCAGTATTGTATGTCTCACCCCAAAATAATTTTGCATAATTACTCTTCCAAATCCTCGCATTGTTTAGCATCATCATCATCATCTCACCTTTAAGTTCAAAGTAAGATTGTGTCATCATCATCCACATCTATTCCTTCTTTAAGTCTCATTTGGGATGCGGAGCCAAAGTACGGAATGAGACACCAAACTACACTGAAGAACGAAGTGTTCCAGTGTTTAGTTACATGGTTAAGCTTTGTAAAATCACTGTGATCACTTGAGACAGATATTTAGGGAAAATGCTGTATTTTGGGTGAAGCAGACCTCCACTACTTGTTTGCCAGTGTAAAACTAATATGGCGAGCCTGATGAGCTAGAACTGTGTAAATACTGAATGTAGTCTTGTGTTATCATGTTTACTGCAGCTTGTTTGAACTAAACTGCATAATCGCATGTCTGCAGCAATTCCCTAAAGACACCATCAACGAGGAAGTAGTGGAGCTGCTCATCCCTTACTTTGATATGGCCGACTACAACATCGAGACAGCGAGGCGAGTGTGTGGAAACGTGGCAGGCCTCTGCTCCTGGACCAAAGCCATGGCCTCCTTTTTCGCCATTAATAAGGAAGTGCTGCCTTTAAAGGTGAGCCAGTGCCCACCCTCCATTTCTTATACTCCTTCCCACAAAACATAACCATGTAAAAAGAACAGATAACTAAAATTATATTATTATTATTATTATTATTATTATTATTATTATTATTAGTGTTTACACTTTAAGAAAAATCCATTTTAACAAAATGGAGGCATGTTTACAGAAATCCAGATGCAGATTCCCTAATAAGCAAGCTAATGGAGACAGTGCCGAGGAAAAATTCATTGAGGCGACATGAGGAAGAGACATTTAGAAAGGATTTGAAAGGGAACCCGTCCTCTTCTGAGTTCTGAGCTAGAAGGATGATAAATAATTATACAGGTGTAGAAGGGGAAAAAGGCGAACAATACTGAGTGTGTTTGCAGGATGTTCAGTATGAGCACAGGACAGACTTTATGATTACAGCAGCAGTTTTTAGGTACAAATCTAAAGTATGCAGGCGAGATGATCCGTTTCTACGCTTTTAGGCTATTTCAGTCACTCTCTCATGACTCTCTTTCAGGCTAATCTGGCGGTGCAGGAGAACAGATTGACCATCGCTAATGCGGACCTGCAGAAAGCTCAGGCCGAGCTGGATGAAAAGCAAGCCGAGTTGGACGTGGTGCAGGCACAGTACGAGAAGGCCCTGATGGAGAAACAGGTCTTTATCTATAGTATAACCAGTTATTTGTAAAGTAATGAGCAGACTACTTTCCCCAAAGGTCTTAATAATTCCCAGCTATAATACGTGCTCTCCTTGTAAGATCACATGGCCAGATAATGGGCGCCAGTGAGAAGTGCTTCATATCATATCTTCTAGAACACTTTATTTTGTGCAGTAAAAGCTTGGCTTTAAAAAAAAGCACATTCATTAACGTTATTAACGACAACAAACAGATCGACTCTTCTCAGGTGCACGTATCATATGCCAATACTTTGTTTGCATTCCTGCATGACAGTGTGTAAATCTCTCCTGACAAAACAAACGTCTTGTTGACGGGACGCCTTCACAGCGTGTTCTCTCGCGAATTAGATGAGGGTGGTCGCGGGGCATAATCAGCCGCATTAGCGTCACAGTCATTAGCCGATAATTGTGCGATTAACAGCCACTGGCTGACTGGTCTTGCAGCATTGATTTGAAATTACACGTATTTGCTCTTCAGGGAGCAGCAGTTGTCTTTTGTGAAAGAACAAACACTGAATTTGAAATTGAATCTTCTCTGTAATTACCGAAGGTGCCCGATTGAACCAAGCCTAATTATCGAAATCATGCTCATTATCTATAGCAGGTGTCGTTTAGGTCATCATCTACTAGAGAAGTTTGGCGTCTTGAGTTTTGCTCAGGCGCTTTGAAGCTGACGTAGTAGCACACATCCAAGGGAAGCTTATGGCCAGCAGTTTAACACGTAAAGCATAAAAAGAATCAATGACATCATTTAGTGCATCCAGCCTCCATGTGAATGAGTTGTGACTATGGGAATGCTAACTTGTTAGAACTAGTGAATTAAAACCCTGTGATTTATCTTGCAACTGGAAGCTCTGATAGATTTGAGAACTTCAGATTTGAAATGATCACACACTTGCCTCAAACCATGTCAGGGGGTGTGGCCTAAAGCGTGAAGTTGGAATTTTATGTTAGAAGCAGTTTGAATGATGATATGTCTCTGATATTTTATAACTCAATCCATATTTATATACAAATAATGTTACTGGTCCAAATGATATCTCTTGCTGTTAGATTTGGGTATACAAAGCTAAACTGATCGCTATAAGCATCCTTAACACATTAAAATGTTATAGTCTGTAATATGAATATGTCTTTCTGGCCCGTAGACGTTACTGGAGGACGCAGAGCGTTGCAGACACAAGATGCAGACGGCTTCCAGCCTGATCAGTGGCCTGGCTGGAGAAAAATCTCGCTGGACCGAACAGAGCAAAGAATTTGCTGCTCAGACGAAGAGACTCGTCGGTGCGCTTTTCATTTAGCAGCAGTTCACTCAATCGTCTAATTTGTTGCAGGAGACTGGAAGGTTGCCAAAGTGTCTGAGAGTCCTTAAAGGTCTAACTGGGGTTGTGCATTATAAGGGCTAGGATTTGCTGCTAGCAATGAATGTCAAGTCCATTCACTTTCTTGAAAATAATAAAGATAGGATTTTATTAAGTAATTGTAGGTGTTCAGAGTGAGTACTTAAGTGAAATATGGTAAACCAGAAAAATTGGCACCCTTCATGCAAATGAGTGAGTGAGTATATTGAATAACACATTCAATCAATGATAATTTAATGAATTTTACAAATGAATTTGGTCGCAATTATTTTAAATATTCTTTCTGGATGGCAGTTGTGTTGCTGCATATATGTTCATGGGAGAAAAAAATATTTAAATACTTTTTTTGATGTTAGTTTGTGTTAAAGGGAAGGAAAGTATTTCTGCCATTGGAAAACTTCATTCATTTTACCTCACTAATCAAATGTTTTAGATCAAGTGGTTTTTCCACAAACGTTTTACCAAATATGTGTGGGATCGAAATAAATTCCATTTTAATCTTAACAGTGTAATAAAATTGCTGTAGCCAATTATATGAAATGTATAAAATTGCTGTAGCCAATTATATGAAATGATTTGAAGGCAATGAATGAAGATACACATTAGTGAGTCTTCATGTATGAATGTGCACAAATTCAGAAGCATTTCGAATATATGTTTAAAAAAAATCAAACTAACTGGATTTTTAATGCTATTAAGAATAATTTACATAGAAATTCACTTTAATAGAGGACCAATATGAGTGACCTTTCTTTTGAAGGGTGCCAATAATTACTGAATTGACTGTATTATGGTGTTGCAGTAAAGCAAACCATCAGCAAACAGGATATTTTTTTTTTGTAACTGATAAAATCAACATAGTTCTCATTTTTTCAACCTCAGATTTTTGTGTGTATCTTATTATCATCAGGAGACGTTTTGCTGGCCACGGCCTTCCTCTCCTACTCCGGCCCATTCAATCAGGAGTTTCGCAACCTTCTACTGGGTGACTGGCAAAGGGAGATGAGGGCACGGCACATTCCCTTTGGCACTAACCTGAACCTGACTGAGATGCTGATCGACGCCCCGACCGTCAGCGAGTGGAACCTGCAGGGTCTCCCTAACGATGATCTATCCATCCAGAACGGCATAATCGTGACTAAAGCAGCTCGATTTCCACTGCTTATCGACCCACAGACGCAGGGCAAGACCTGGATCAAAAATAAAGAGGCCGAGAACGAACTTCAGGTGAGGTAAACGACAACTCATCCCAAAGGTGACGCTTTAGACATGATATTTTAACCTGTTGTATACATGTATGGGGTTAGATGAAATGAACTTCATTTATCAGTCTTTAAGTAAAGTTCTGTATAAAGGTTTTAGTATACTGAACAAAAAAAAAATTCCCGTCATATTTCAGTTTTGCTAAAACTGATTTTCTTCATACTCATAAGATAAATGACAATCGTACAATACTCCATAAAAGTCAAAGCACACAGAGAGCTGAAACTCCTATCAGTGTGTGCTAAATCTTCTAATAATGCAGCTCAGCCACTCCAGAGCATCACCATACCATACCATACACACGCACTGACTCTTCCTACTTTTATAGAGCTCTCATCAGAGCGTTTTTCCAAACGAGCTGGATATCCATAACACATTTTTTGCTCCTGCGAATGATTTACACAAATTTACATACACCTCGATAAATGAGGCAGATTATTAGCAATTACTAAAAGCTACTTGGACTATACAAATGATTCTTGCTAATGGGTGGCTGTTCAATTTGCTAAAACGTCTTATGCGCCATATCTTGTTACTTACACAATGTTCATGTGGGATAATTCCACCAACACCCTCATGAGCCTGACTAAATCTAGCTAGAGGCTAGAGTCGCCTACTCTATTACATTGCCACGCATCACGTAGCCACACAAAAGCCACCAAGTCATTCCCTCCATACATCTGTTACAATAGCTGTTGGAGGTTATTTATTATGATGATAAATGATGCCATTGTTCATCATTCTTGAGGGTCTCTTGCATTCCCCAATGTCCACTTTCACTCGGCCGCATTCAGAGTTCAAAGATTGTCTTTGAATGGCCGAGAGTCCTTGAATAAATGCAACCTATCCTTCTTCGACTCTTCTAATACCTTCTTCCGGTAAAGGTTCTTAAGCCGCGTGTGTGTGTTGTCATAGATCACGTCGCTGAATCACAAGTACTTCAGGAACCACCTGGAGGACAGCCTGTCTCTGGGGCGCCCCCTGCTGATAGAGGACGTGGGCGAAGAACTCGATCCTGCTTTGGACAATGTGCTGGAGAAGAACTTTATTAAGACGGGTACTACATACAAGGTATTACGCTAGTGTATTAATTACAGTACAACTACAGTTCATTTATTATGTTAAAACAGACTAATATGATTATTCTTCATATGTTTTCATAACAAAACATATGGCTGTATCTAAAATGACAATATGCACTTTTTTCATAGCTGTGCCGCTGAATCTAGCTGAACTGAAAAGTACAACTGGGTATCGTCAGCCTAGAAGTGAAAGATAAAATTATTTTCATGTCCTAGATAGTTGGATAGAAGAACAATACAGGGCCTAAAAGAGAAGTTTGTGGGATGCCATATATACATAGATATGCACTGGGGGTGGACAAATCAGTAACTCAAAAAAACAACAACCAAAAAAACACCTCTACTCCTTACTGACTTTTACAAAACAAATATTTATTTGATATGTAGCTATGTTTATACCTGGCAAGCTTATTCCCATGTATGTGGAAACACTGTCTAAAATGAGCGAAATATAATAAGTATGCTACATAAGTGGTCACCAAGCTTCTTCCTTGAGATCTAGCTTCCTGCAGATTTAATTTCCAACCAAATCAAATCTAACACACCTGTTTTAGTTGACCAAGAACTTCTTAAGGCTTCTAATGAATAGATGGTCAAGCGGGCACGATTATGGTTGGAGCTAATATCTTCAAAAATGTTTGCTCTCCAGGAACACCATTGAAGTCACCACTTTGGCTACCATTTTTTAGCATCGTCAGTTATGTCTCCAGGCAACAACAAAACGGGACTGGGAAAGATAAGATTAGATGTACCTTTGTTGATCCCTGTAGGGGGAAGTCAAAAATCATATTGGAGCTTTTAAGTGCACAGTGGGCTAGCTAAAGGATTTATGATTTTCCAACATGTAAGCTTACATTTTCCAACATGTAAGCTACTTCTAGCTCGGTCTCCCCTTTCGACCTATCCTGGTAGTTTTACACAATACACATTAAGCCAGCCACCAAATGTTAAAATACTCACAGATAGGAAAGTAATAGGACAAGTTAAAAAGCTCAAACAGGCCATATATAATCATATATATGGCCTGTGATTGGTTACTGTATATACAGAATGCTAAAAGAGACAACTTCAGGAGATCTTTTGTCCATACAGAACTGCACAGCTCAATAAAAAAATGAAAAAGTAAACCTTTATAATTTCAGCTTTGAGTTCTAGCACCAGCAGAGCTTGTGACTGCATCTTCTGCACTCTCTCGTTCTTTGTTGGGCTTTTTTTCCCCCTTCTTTTTAACGATGTCTATTTGTGCAGTGTGAAATTACACATCAGCAGGTTCGAGCAATCAGAAACACAAATGCCTGATGAATACAGCCTGCGGATCAAAAATTAAAAAAGTGAAGATGAGCTCCATAAAAAAGATGAGTGAATGAGCGAGCGTGCAGCGGTGTACCAGTTCTCCCAGGTCGCCTCATTATCAGATCTCTCAGTTCTCTGTGTCGGAGCTGGAAATAACGAGGCGACGGCACCATTCGGCGCTCTGACAGGTTTCACTCGCAGCTCTGTTAACATGGAGGTGCAAACACCTGATCTCCAGCGTTAATAACAGATCCAGGGATGAGAAGACGGCGCTGTTTTTTGCGCCGTCACACCTTGTTATCGTCACTCTACGTGTCATAACAAGCTTTTTTTTTTTTATCCAGACGCGACACCATTGCCATTCGCACCTTTGTTGGTTTTTATCTTCAGATTTATCATTTGTACTTGTCCTAAGGGCAGATAAAGATTTAACAGAAGAACCACTTTTATGTCATAGTATATTAAATACTAATATAACATTTCCACCAAGAAAGAAGTATTTACAATTGAGACAAGTCTGTTTTTTTTCATGAATATTGTTGATTAGGTTAATGCAGTACAGCATGTGTAATGAGTTCTTCCTACCTAAAAAAAGGTCAAAGTCGGCGATAAAGAGGTGGACGTGATGAAGGGGTTCCGACTTTACGTGACTACCAAGTTGCCCAATCCAGCGTACACTCCGGAGATCAGCGCCCGCACGGCTATCATCGACTTCACGGTCACTATGCGAGGTCTGGAGGAGCAGCTGCTCGGCCGCGTCATCCTCACGGAGAAACAGGTGCAGTTAGACATTGGCGTCTTCATATTTTCAGATGCTTGTTGGGTCTATAGAAATGAAAGATCAGAAACTTTTTCAGAAGTGGAGTAGTGTAGAGATAGTGTAGAGTAGTGTCTTTACAGGATCAAATATATTTGCCCTGAGATCTTTCCCATGTCGCAGTCCTTTCTGACACTGGAGACTCCTTCCATAGATATTAACTAAACATCTCCTTATTGACAAGATGAGTTTAAGGTTATAGGTTAAGGTTAGCGTTCATACCTTTACTTACTACTGCTTGTTTCACATTATAGTGGACAAAATCCAACTGCATAATGCTTGCTAGTTTGAATTTGTACAAATTTCTCATTAAAGCAGTTTTTTTAAGTTTAGTCTTTGTGCAAAATGATTATGGTTTCTATGCAAAATATTGGACGTTTGCCTTGCACCTCCTGGGTTGGGGGTTCAAATCCCATCTCCGCCCTGTGTGCACAGAGTTTGCATGTTCTCCCTGTGCTTCGGTGTTTCCTCCGTGTACTCCGGCCCCCCCCCTCCCCTGGCTTGTGCCCACGAGAGCCCTGAGATAGGCTCCAGGCTCCCCCGAGACCCTGCGTAGGATAGGCGATACAGGAAATGGATGGATGGATCGATGGATATTGGATTTTTAAAGCTGATTAACAAAAGAAAGGAAAGGAAAAAAGCCTGTAAACATTTTTTTTTTTTACAGAAATGTAATTAATTGTGGAAGTTAACATTTGTTATATTTAGTATTGTATATAGTGTATTCTTAAGCACAGTTAAAAAAAAAAAAACAGTTTCTAAATTATGTATTTTCTACTTCTGGTGATGGCTTATAAGTTATATTTTACAGATGTTGCAATTACAGTAGATCTTCTTAGTGGAATTTTTCGACCCTGCAGTACATCTAAAAGTCTCAGATGATCACTTCTGCATTACTAAACATTAGGCAGATCATATACATTATACTTTTTTCCCCATTGTCATTATTCACTTGTACACAGAAGGGAGGCATCCTACCTACCGAATCTGGCCCATTGAGTAACATTTCTCATTAGTTTCATATCATTCATCAACAATTAAACAGTACAATGGCCGTTTTATTTAAATCACAGGGCTGCTTGTTTAAACTCGACAACCACTTTAATAACCTTCCTGTCACTAGCACAGACCTGTGATGATAACATCTTTTAATAGCCACTTGAGAAGTGGGTGCTGTATTCTGGCAGAACCACACTCGGTTAGCTTGCTTTACAATGACTTTACTTCACAGATGGCTAGGAAATATTTCCTGGAAAAAAATAATTAGGTTTGATCCAAACTGAATTGAAAGGGTCCTGAACAGAGTCAGGTCGATAATGAAATATTCATATCAGGATCCAAACTCTAACAGATAGAGACAGGGCACACGTGTCTTTGGTCAGCATGGGTTTTGTTGTGGAAAATCCAAGAATCATAGTCATTGTTTAATGCCCATGTAGACAATATGAAAGATAGTCAATGCACAGACAGGCACTAGTCAGAAAACCAGAAAACAACGCAAGAAATGTACAATATGATCGGCAAGACTTTGCAAAGAGGAATGGAGAAAAGAGGATATAAACATCCAAACTAATGGGGACTGAACAAAGAATAGGTGCACACATTAGGAAAACAATCAGTGATGAGATTGGTGGGGAAGCAAAACAAAGACACAGTTATAATATAAACAAAAGCGCATGGAGAAAGAAAAGCAAATAGAAGGAGTGCTCCCTGCCATCTGTTATCCGTCTGTAATTGAAGTACATCAGAACCACAGCCATGCGAACACTTGGAAGATAAAACAATAATAATAGAATATAAATGCAAATCCATGTGTATATATATATATATATATATATATATATATATATATATATATATATATGAATTGCATCGAATCAGATCATCAGCAAAAATGTCCACTATTAGTTTCAGTATTCAGCTTTGAAACATATTTGTGGAAAACCTTTTACGCCAGTTCATTTGCTCCTTGTTTTCCAATTTGAAGGAGAACTGAAGTGCCATTCTATGCACATTCCGTCCAAATTTCTGCCATCAGGGAATAAAAGAATTGGCACTCACTGTAATTTTCATACTCATTGTAATGAGTGTGCCACTACTCAATCTCAGTGCTCGCTGAAATCTATGCCTGCAGATGCTTTAGATTATTATTGGGTTTTTATGGGATTTTTGATAAAAGTTACAACGAGGTTTAGAGGATATTATAGGGAGGATGAATATAGTGAACCCTCTTTTTCCAAGCTACCACTGTTACAGTGTTTTGCCCATAATTTTTTAATAATAAAAAAAGCATTTTAAATGGATTAATAGGCTAGGATAGAGGGTGTCTAGAATACTATTAAGGTAGCTTAAGGTGACTTATTCTTGATTGCTGGGCCAAATGTACTGCTAAGCGCTGTAGGCATTCACTGAACAAAGCAAAAAAAAAGTTTGTAAATGAGCTGTACCTGTTTTTTGTTAACTTGAGGGTGGGATTAACTTGGGGAAGTTGTTTACATGGTTAACCTTTGCGAAGGGGTTATATGTTTTAAGTCTGGGAAAGGTGATGGATTCTTAGCTTTTGGGAATGGTTGATACTTAACCATTGGGAAGGGGGTAGAGATTCGAATTTTGGGTTAGATCTTGGCAATTTGCAAATGTAACATCTTAACTATTAGGTAGGGGTAAGAAATTAGTGGGGTAGATCTTTAACTATTGGGTAACTGTTTGTTTGATCTGTAACCACTGGGGAAAATATTTAGGACTTGAAGCATAGAAAAGGGGTTAGATTTTTAACTTCTGGTAAAAGCATTAGATATTTGGCTTTTGGAAAGCGGTTAGATTTTTACCAGCTGGGAAACGGGGTAGATCTTCAGCTTTTGGGAAGAGGATAGATCTTTAACCAATAGGAAGGGGGTAAGATCGTTAGCCTTTGGGAGAGGGTGGTTATCATTTGAGCTTTTGGGAAGGGGTTAGATCATTAAACGACATGAAATGAGTTAGCACTTTAGGATTTTGGGAAAAGGTTAAATCACCAACCTCTGGGACAGGGGTTAGCACTTTAGTTTTTGGGAAGTGGGTAGATGTTAAACCTTTGGGAAGGGGTTAGATCCTAAACCACTGGGAGAGATTTTCAGCTTTGATCTAAGGGATGGATCTATAGCTTTTTGATGGATATATACAAAATATGTTAACCCATCTGATTGTATCTATGCTTCAGGAGCTGGAGAAGGAGCGTACAGACCTTCTGGAGGATGTGTTGGCCAACAAGCGCAAGATGAAGGAGCTGGAGGACAACCTGTTGTTCAGACTGACCAGCACAAAGGGCTCACTCGTAGATGATGAAAGCCTGATTTCTGTTTTGGCCAGCACTAAGGGCACTGCTGAGGAGGTCACACTGAAGCTCCAGATCGCGGCTGAAACTGAGGTCCAAATCAATACAGCACGAGAAGAGTACAGGCCGGGTACTTCAGAACATCTAAAAAATTTTTCTTCTCATTTTATATGGTAGCTGTTTTGGACATTTACACAAATATTGTTAAATAGTCTCATAAGTGACCAGGTGTTTTCTTTTTCCTTGATGTGTGTAGTGGCATCCAGAGGTAGCATCCTGTACTTCCTGATCACTGAGATGAGCATGGTGAATGTGATGTACCAGACGTCGCTTCGCCAGTTTCTTGGCTTGTTTGACTTGTCTTTAGCCAGGTAATGCAAAACACATGTAATCATGAAGATGCTGGTCTGACATTTTACAAGTGCAAATGACAAAGGCTCAGTCCAAGTGCCAGCATGATCGAAAAGTCTGAGTCTATTTATCAAAAACTGACCAAATTAGATTCGTTAAACTTTATAATTAAAGCATCTGTTGTTTTAACTATAATAATGAACTATGATATTTCGTTGTCATCTTTTAATGATTAATAACTGTGAAAAACCTAGGGGTAGTCCAGAGGGCTGAATTACAACATTTATATATCATATAAAGACATAATGCATCCACAAATATAGAAACTTGCTCACATGAGCAAATATGGTGCAGTTTTCACTGCTGGTGAAAAAACATCCCCACAACATGATGCTACCACCACCATGCTTCCCTGTAGTCAATGGTGTCCTTAGGCTGATGAGCAGTGTTGGGTTTGGGCTTATAAAATCTTCAGGGTTCCCCCCTCCATGATATGACATATAATTGGATCCCCATATAACATTGTGAAGTGGTATTTCATCTTGGCTTATCTAGTAAACGTTCCTCTCAGCATAGCTGAGAATAACTTTTAAGAAGAAACTCTTAGCTAGGAACCTTTACTAATGAGACAAACGCTAAAATAGACTGTAAGAATGAACAGCAAAAAAATGTTGCCGTTTGTCTTATTCATGATAAACAGGTCTTCAAAGAGTCCAATCACAAGCAAAAGGATTGCCAACATCATTGAATACATGACCTATGAAGTGCACAAGTATGCTGCCCGGGGCCTGTATGAGGAGCACAAGTTCCTGTTCACCCTGCTGCTGGCGCTCAAGATCGACATGCAGAGCAACCGAGTAAAACACGAAGAGTTCCTGACCTTAATTAAAGGTGAGAGCTGAGGCAGAATCATCGTTTTGGCGGCTCTCTCGTCCTCTCTCTGTTTCTTCATTCTTCATTTCTCCCACTCAGATCTGTGCAAAAAGAAGTGTATATATAAAATGAGATCCATAACAGTGGCGTGATCATTTACTGGTATGACACCATGATAAGAAAATCGCAGATATAGATAGATCGATATTGAGAGTCAAATTTGGTCAGTATTGACGTTGGGAAAGTTCAGTGAATTCAGAATTGGGTTACGCTAATACTTACATGGATTTTTTTTTCTCTTGGTTGGTTGTTATCCAGATGACTAAAATCACCTGCATGAAGTTCATGCTATCGAGGTTACCAGATTTGAGTCACTTGTGTAGAAGCTAGACTGTCCAGCTGTTGTCTACACAAGTCCTTGCTTTTAGGCCCCCAAATAAATAAATAAATAAATCAGGGCTAGAAAATGCGGACTGAAGGAAATCTGAAGGAACATCTCAAAAATGTCTAGTATATCACACATTTCGTTTCATTTATCAATATGGATTCCACCCTTATTATTCAGTAGCTTATAAAATAGCACTTGCTATTGTTTTGGAGTTTATTTTTGTATGTCACGCACTGATGGTTAATTGTGTGCACAAGTTAATGAAGCCACAAGATAGACGTAATGAGAGTCAGAACCGTGTATAACTGACACGCGTCTATTTTACTCAAACTCCACCAATCCTGACAGAGAACAGAAAAAAACCCCTCTCAGGGTTCTTAAAAAAAACAAAACAAAGTGAGATATAGTATAGAGGAAATGAATAAGACATCTCTGGAGAGAATGAAGTCAATTCATTTCTACCTGTTCTTGCTTCAGTGAATACATTATCTGTCATCTTAAAATTTAATTAGCTATAGCGCCAGACTTGTCACGTTTCAGTGATTATCTTCAATGCCACAACACAGTGCTCGCTGTTACACATGATGAACGATACGAATTTTCCCAGTGCCAGAAGCACGTGGGAAGAAGAAGTACAAAACGATGACCTCCTAATGGCATGTTGAAAAGGCCATGTTGAAAAGCATGTCAGATACGGGGAGAGGGTTTAAAATATGCTCGAATGATCGATGAGAATGGATGTGCGTTTGCAACACTAGAGTGGTTTTGTCATTTTTCTTAAGCAAATGCAGTCCCATTCGTCACAACGTTTCTTCTTGGATTTTGCTAAAGAAGCATAACTCACTGTAGAAACACGTTCCTGGCGTTAATTCAATTCAGTTCAAATACCGTGGCAAAAATATCATATGATAAACGTCATCCTTGAAGACATCATGATCTATACGTAATATTGCTGAGGTTGGGCTTACAAACGCCAACAAGGGTCAGAGATTTCTGGCGAGCTTTCATCCAAATGAAAGTGTTTCACGATTGTCACTGTAAAACAGAAATAGATAATTATATACACTTGTGTCTCGAATGCTTGGGCACACATCCCAGATAGTTTGTCAGTACAGCAGTAGTATCTTTGCTACTTAGACATACTGTTTAGAGCATAGAGTGTGGTTTGGGATAGATCCATGAATTCTCCTCGAATTTGTCTCTTGAAGCTGTCGCTTTATTATTCATGTATTCATCTTAAAGCATATTATTCAGTCACTGTGATGAATTATTTAGCAACTACAGCGAAACTAATAGGAAGAGTGTGTAGTTAGACGAACGCCAGAAGGTAAATCTGGACCCAACGACACGTTAGAAGAGTTGAAGGGAGTTCAGAATAATGATGTAGTAGCTAACGAACTGGCAGTTCAGAGTCAGTGAACTATCGATGAATCAAAGTGTGACACAGCACTGAACGTGTGTGTGTGTGTGTGTGTGTGTGTGTGTGTGTGTGTGTGTGTGTTCCTCAGGCGGAGCATCTCTGGATCTGAAAGCCTGCCCACCCAAAGCAGCTAAGTGGATCTTGGACATGACATGGCTCAACCTGGTCGAGCTTAGCAAGCTGTGGCCATTCTCCGACATCCTCGATCAGGTGTGTGTGTGTGTGTGTGTGTGTGTGTGTGTGTGTGTGTGTGTGTGTGTGTGTGTGTGCGCGCGCACGTCTTCACGTGTTTTCGGGTGACCCGTTGTCCACTGTGGTCTCAGATTCCTGTTCTTTTCCTGACAAAAGTGGAACCCGATGTGGTCTTCTGCTGTCGAAGCCCATCCACCGCAAGGTTCGACGTGCATTCTGAGATGCTTTTCTTCTCACCATGTTTGTAAAGAATGTTTATTTCAGTCACTGTAGCCTTCCTGTCAGCTTGAACTGCCTTCCTGTCTATAAGAACTGGCCGTCAGTGGATTGCTTTTTGTTTTTTCACACCACTGTTGTACATGATAATGCTCTGAAATACTCGAAACAGCCTGTCTGGCACCAACAAAAGACACTGAGATCACTCCCCCCCGCCCCCGATGTATGATGTGAACATTAACAGAAGCTCTTGACTGTGTGTGCAGGGGTACAAGTGTTCATTTCAAACGTGTGTATGTTCTTGCCAGCTCATTTCATTTTCTGCCATATCGCTTGATGGTATACATGTGAACCTACACTCTCTCTCTCTCTCTCTCTCTCTCTCTCTCTCTCTCTCTCTGTCTGTGTGTGTGTGTGTGTGTGTGTGTGTGTGTGTGTGTGTGTGTGTGTGTGTGTGTGTGTGTGTGTGTGTGTGTGTGGGAGCAGATTGGCCGTCATGAGAAGCAGTGGAAGAGCTGGTTTGATAAGGAAGCCCCAGAGGAGGAGCCGATCCCCAACGCATATGACAAATCACTCGACTGCTTCAGGCGCCTTCTTTTCATTCGCTCCTGGTGTCCAGATAGAACCATTGCACAGGTTACACATACTCATTATATACGCACTTCTTCCACACCTTTTATCGATTTATTTATTCATTAGACTTTTTAAACATGTAAGGCGCTTTGAAATTCTGGACTAAAATAAAAAGCTGTGAAATGAAGATTATTGTTAATCGAGCGTGATTGTGTTGTACTGTTTTATTGTATTTTAAACATTGTATTTAAAACCTGAAAGAAAATATCAGATATAAATAATTAAAAAAATTTTTTTATTAAATCTTGAAATGTCCTTTTTCATTATTTTTTTTTCCTTCAGCGGTTATTATCTCACATACACCGTGCCGAATTACCAGCTTTTAAAAACCTCGAAACTTTGCATATATGTTTTGTTTCCTTCTAACGGAACAATGTGAAAATAGCAACTCTTGTTCCTATGGTTACGACTCGGAGGACGTTATCTGGCTCTGGCTCTATTCTTGTTGCATTTTCATGCACCGTTGCTTATTAGCATTTCCTTTCTGTCTGAATTCATGTAATACATTATTCTCACATTCTGTTTAGCTGCACAGTAAATATTAACTGTAAGTATAGGTTTAGCTAAACATTATGTATGTTTGTTGTCATAGCTACATTCCAACATGGTCATATTAGGAGCATTTATTTATAACTGCGATACAATGGCTGGTGACCTAATCAACATAAATAATCAATAATAATAATAAATTATATGAACTTACATAATAAAGAATTAACTGTCAGATTTTCATTTGATTTCTAGCACTGAATGTGCCAATCTGGATTTTCTTATTCCTCCCATTATTTTCCAGGCCCGTAAATATATCACAGACTCTTTGGGGGAGAAATATGCCGAGGGTGTGATTCTGGACCTGGAGAGGACGTGGGAGGAGTCGGACCCCCGCACACCCCTCATATGCTTTTTGTCTATGGGCTCGGACCCCACCGACTCCATCATCGCCCTTGGCAAGAGGCTCAAAATTGAGACACGTTACGTTTCCATGGGTCAGGGACAGGAAGTTCATGCTCGCAAACTGCTGCAGCACTCCATGGCTAATGTAAGAACTGCATGTTTAATTAATTTGATATCTGATTGGTCAAATCTGATTGGTCAGGATGTATTAAGTAGTTTTGTATAACAGCTGCTCAGACCGTAGTTCTGACTGAAAGGTTTATATTAATGCACTTGTTAATAATGATAATGAGTCCTTATTGATCACATATACATATGCACAGTGAAATTCTGCCCAACAGTGGCAGCTTGGTAGGGCAGGGGCTTGAAACCTTGACCCTCCCGTCAGTAACCCAGAGCCTTAACCGCCAAGCCACTGCTGCTCCTGTTCTGATGTGTTATAATTTCAGAAAACACACAGACTGGACACTCCATATAAACAGATTTTTTAAAAAGTATGGTTTTTTGATGGTGAGGTTTTCCCTGAGGACATTTTGTGTCATGGGAAAGTATTCAAGACAGAGGGGTCTTGCAGATACTCATGATACATGATGCGGCAACGAAGGCATAGTCAAGTGTTGTCTGTGAATGGGAAGTGAATTCCATGCTGGTTTGATTACATCAATCATCAAACCTGGGTTTCGGCACCACTGTGATAACCCTGGTCGATGGGGTGGGGAATAAAGATCCAGGAGGCAGGGTACGGCATGAATAGAACTGTAATTTTTATTAGTGGATGCCTTTTCGCAGCCTTAAGCACACACAAAACAAAATCAAAATGATACCAAATCAATCTGTGTCCTGTTGTTGGGCGCACATTCAGTTTAGCTCAGACAGTCAGTACTGAAGAAGAAAATAACTGTATAAATAGGCTGCTGTAAACCACACACAGGTGTAGACAATCATTCATTACCCGCTCACTCTCTCCGACTTTTCCTCCTATTCACAGCTGGTGCTCAATCCACGTCCCCACTGCCATACATGTCAAGCTGCATTTTTTAAAAATATCATATTAACTTTAAAAAATGTATTATAGGTGCGTTTTTTCTTTTTCTCTTACACAAACACACAGGGTGGCTGGGCTCTGCTGCAGAACTGCCACCTGGGGCTGAACTTCATGGATGAGCTAATGGACACGCTGACAGAGACGGAGAGCACTCATGAAAGTTTCCGCCTATGGATGACCACCGAGGAGCACCGCCACTTCCCCATCACGCTGCTGCAGATGGCCATCAAATTCACCAATGAACCACCACAGGGTCTCAAAGCAGGACTCAAGAGGACCTATGGAGGTTAGAGTGAATGTACCGACAGACTCGTCTTAATCAATTGATTAGTATTTTTTGTACTATGTTTCAGAGTGCACTTCTGTGAATAAAACTTTTCCGTTTTATTTGGCTTCTTTTATTTTTATTTTTTTTTACATTGTTCAGTATGGTGAATCTCAATATGTGGAATGTAATAATTTATTTTACGTGGATGTTGTAAGTACAACCCTGTTTATTTTAGTACTTAACCAATACTTTTGAGGAAATGAATGATGTTCCGAACAGTTTGTTTTGCTTCCATTGTTTCATATTGTCCACAGAAAGCAACATGCTAGCTTGAACGTGCTAACTTATAGCGTTTATAGCAGTCACGACTGGCTATGAATCTGTAAAGCTAAACAGGATTGTACATTTGGAAACCCAAACAATACTCTGACCTACTCATACAACCTCAGGCAATTGAAATAGACCCAGTGTCCAGTGGGGTCACTAATGCTGTTAAACAAAATACAGCACTTAAGGTTAAATGATGGAGGTTGACCTTCGTTCTCGGAATAAAAAGTGCATTTTCAAACACATATCACATCACAGGCTGTGTCATTTATGTAGAGATCGGGCTTAATCTGTTTGTTTCCCACTGAGAATATTGTTTATTCTGAGGGATGACTGGTGTCGCTTACGGACAGAGAATAATGAGCACATTTTATTTACGCACTGATAAGAAGACCACAGCACTTGAGTTCACTCAGCTGTACAATTCCCAAATTTACCAAATGACATGGTGCCTGGGTGCTGTCAAGACTGTCTATATAGCTTCAGGCCCAAATTCAATGAATTGAAATGTCAGATTTTTGTGCCTCCTGTGTCAGTCAAGTGAGTGAAACTCTCTCTCTCTCTCCATCTGACTCTCAGGGATTAGTCAAGACCTGCTAGATGTGAGTAATATGCTACAGTGGCGGCCGATGCTGTACGGTGTAGCCTTCCTGCACTCTTCCGTCCAGGAAAGGCGCAAGTACGGCCCACTGGGCTGGAACATCCCATATGAGTTCAACCAGGCTGACTTCAACGCCACTGTCCAGTTTGTGCAAAACCACCTGGACGACATGGACATCAAGAGGGTGAGACAGATTAGCTAACCTGATCTGCACTCTTCTGCCATACTTCTGGAAGCATTAGGTCATTATTTAAGTAGGACATTGCTGGAACAATATTTCTTTTAACCAATCATGTTGGGGTCATCTCCTCCCATCACTGAGACATTCAAAAAGTAGTTCTTCTTTGGCTGAAAATCTTTAAACATTGACCAATTCTTTATAGTTTACACTTATTTGGTTGACTACACCTAAATATGTCTCTTACTTAAACTTGGACCCACACAATTTGTCTTTCAATTGAGTGACTCCAACGAAATGCAGGTAATATATTTGCGCCTATTTCCATTGGAAATAAAAATATTAATTATAAAAAATATATTTAAAGCATTTATTAAATAATTGAGTATACTGTATGTGGCTCTGTAAATTAAAATAATAATTAAACATTTTTACTTACCACAGTATAACCTCTACTTGCCATCATTACATAAAAAGTAAAATAAATACACTGTTATTTTACATTCATATGTTGATGGTTTGAGAAAAATCACCAACAACACAACCACTACCTACACCTACATGCACAGTTGCAAGAAGCAAAACAAAAGCAAGTTAGTAATCATTATTTTGGTTATATGGGACGTTTATGAAATTACGCAACAGCAGCCGGTGGGAAGTTATTAATTTTCTCTCAGTTAAAGTTACCCAATGTTACCTTATCCCCAGGGAGTGTCCTGGAACACAGTGCGTTACATGATCGGTGAGATCCAGTATGGTGGCAGGGTGACGGATGACTACGACAAGCGCCTGCTGAACACCTTCGCTAAGGTTTGGTTCAGCGAGAATATGCTAAGCCCCGACTTCCAGTTCTACAAAGGTTACAGCATCCCAAAGTGCACTAATGTGGAGCAGTATCTCCATTACATACAGGTTAGTTATGCAAAGTTGTTCACTTTCCCAGGCTAGCAAGCCTGGAAGCTCATTGGGAATATATCAAGGGAATATCTCACCCATGAGCGTTGAGGTTAATAAGTGACAGTAATGCTGAGGCTAATGAGTGACAGACAACAAGAAAATGAGATTATGCTTGCTTTTACCAGCCAGCTTTCATTGATAGTTTCATTCATCTTGGTGTCAGTATCCAGCATTATTTAATTAAATATGTTTAGAATAACAGTATTGTTTGCGTTTCGTATAACTGACCAGTAGCACTTTGTCATCCCTGAGGGGTCTTAAAGCCTTGCTGTGTGCCACCGAGTGTGTGCATCAGGCTCATTCTTGCTGCGAGTCCGCAAGCATGCGTGCAGAGAGGAGAGAAGCTGCTTGGGGACAAGGACAGCATTTACATCACATTGATCTCATTGCTATGGATGTTTTGTCATGGTGCCATGATCTAGCCATTGTTTGGTCTGTCGCACACAATGAGCTTATCATTGTGAGACAGCGAGCGCACAAGCAGATTGACGGCCAAGAAAATAATAGCAAATTGGATCAGTTGGAGAGAAAGAAAAAAGCGAACAGCCCTGGCTGTGCAGTTTGTTCTGTCATTGGGTAGTGTAACATATGTATAAATAATTGCAAAATTGGGACTGGCACTTAGAGTCAGTGCACGGGCAATCCTTAATCAATTGATGAGTGCAGGAATTCTGATTGATTAAGAAATGAAATGAGTTTACATTTATAGGCTAACATCCCCTGAAGTGTTTGTCTAGTGCCATTAGAAATAATGAGCAGGAGGCAGTAAAAATGTTCAAAGAAAAGCTTTTCAAAGAATGACCTTTCATTCAAACCAAAAATGACCTCTGATAAAATCATAGCATGCTGGCTATCAGTCCATAACCCAAACAGTCAGCAGTCTAAAAAGTGAATCAGTCTCCTGAACTCTATGAAATCAGAAGAATTCCTGAGTGCTAGCTATTTAGAAGCACTAAGTGCTGGCAAGTCAGGAGTCCTGAGCACTGGCAAGTCATGCTCACCAAGCACTGGCAAGTCAGAACTCTCAGGCACTGAAAAATCAGGAGCATCAAATGCTGACAAGTAATAAGTCTGGCAAGTTAGGAGTCTTGGGTGCTAGCAGGTCAAGATCACCAAATGCTGCCAAGTCAGGATCATCAGGCATGGGTAAGTCAGGAGTATCAAGTGCTGACTTGCTAGGAGCACTAAGTTTTAGCAAGACAGGAGCACCAAGCCATGGCAAATCAGGAGCAAAATAGAGAGTGTCACTTAGAATCAGTGCACGGGCACTTCTTAATCAACTGATTAGGGCAGGAGTGATTAAGGGAGGACGTGAGTTTACGTTTATATGCTAACATCCCCTAAAGTGTTTGTATGCCACATATCTTTAGAAATAATGAGTGGGAGGCTGTAAAAAAACGTTCAAATAAGGAGCATTAAGTGCTGGCAGGAGTAATGTGCACTGGAAAGTCAGGCGCCTTTCATGGCAAAGAGTCTATAAGTCTACTCTCTTCAAAAATAATTTTCATCCTGTATGTTAAAGTGTTTTTTTTTTTTTTTTTTTTTTTAATTCCTTTAGGGTAGAACTAAATAGAACCCTTTTGGAAATACGTATTGAACCATTAGTCACTCAAAGAACCCCTGAACCATAAGAGTGTATCTAGATTTTTATTTATCTGTCTAGCTGTCTGAAGCCTTTTGTTGATCTATCCATTCATACATACGTCTCTCAGGGCCTTCCAGCTTATGACACCCCAGAGGTGTTCGGTTTGCATCCCAATGCTGACATCACATACCAAAGCAAACTAGCCAAAGACGTGCTGGACACCATCCTGAGCATCCAGCCAAAGGACAGCTCCAGTGGTGGTGGGGAGACAAGAGAGGCAGTGGTGGCTCGACTGGCCAATGACATGCTGGAGAAACTTCCTCCAGACTACGTTCCCTTCGAGGTTTGTCTTCTTCTTATTTTAATTTTTTTTTTGTAAATTGTATCACATCCTTCAGTGTGAGAAGGATGTTATCCTAATATACCACAGGCTTCATCAGGAGTGATTTATTATTTTTACCCAGATCAACAAGACCTATTTCAGACGCTTACCAAAAATGGGAAAAATATTCAAATGTTTTCTACAAAGTCAAACCTACTGTATATGCTCCAATCAGCCAGTCTACATTTTATATTTACAAATAAGGACTAAGAAACTGTTGGAAATGCAAAACAAAAATGCAGATGTAGATGAGCTATACTGGATATTTTAAAATTGTACAATTTAAAAATGTTTATTGTGCTGTTGGAAAAACTGATAGGGACAAAGGGACTTCTAGTGCTCGTTAGTGAACACAGCTTGACAGTTAAATACACAGATATTGGCTGTGGATGTTCTTCCTTTGGTAGCTTAAAGATGGCAATTGTTAAGAGCCGTTTACATTCAAAGCTCCATCATTGAACCCTTGATAACTTTATTTTGATATGATAGGCTTAAAGTTAAAACTCTAATGATTCTCATACTCAAGTTTCTGTTAAAACAATTAGCACTATTTGACTATACAGTGACATAAGAGAATCATAAATCACACTCTCCGGCATGGCCCAGAAGAGGATGATGGCCCTTTTGAGTCTGGTTCCTCTTAAGGTTTCAGGGAGTGTTTCCTTTCCACCGTTGCCTCTGGCTTGCTCATTAGGGATACATTTAAATGTTGATTTATCTGGATTTCTAGCTGCTGTGTGACATTGTCCATTGTTAAAAGCGCTATATAAATGAAAACTGAATCGAATTGAATTGAGATGTTATGTGCTGCAAAATTGTTTATGCCCTTTTTTAAAAAAAAAAAAAAAAAGTACAACTGCAGATGCTTAAGAGACCAGCAGGTACTAATTGGTATCCACTTATTATTCCTCTCAAATTAACACTGACCCGGGTCACCGGCTGCTTTTTTTTGCTCCCTCATTATTAACGCACTCTGAATCCAGACCTTTTATCTTTTCACTGCCTAAAAGCTTTTACAGTATACATAGTGGACAGGTGATCACTGGTCAGAGAACATTGTGTGTTAGGAACATATGTACTGTTTTAAATGAATATGCTGGGTCACAACCATTTTATTTAAGATCGATTACAAATTCATATGATGGTATTGATGTGTGTGTGTGTGATAGGTGAAGGAGAGACTGATTAAAATGGGTCCGCTACAACCAATGAACATCTTCCTGCGTCAGGAGATCGAACGCATGCAGCGTGTGTTGGTCCTGGTGAGGAACACACTCACGGAGCTCAAGCTGGCAATCGACGGCACTATTGTCATGAGCGAAAGCCTGCGTGATGCGCTTGACTGCATGTATGATGCCCGCGTCCCTGCCCGCTGGGAAAAGGTCAGCGATTTACATGTGGCCCCACCCAACATTTTTCATGCAACTGTGAAATATATTTCTTCAATGTTAATTTCTCAAGTGCTTCATATATTTCACTCCACATGGTTTCAATGAAGGGGGAAATAATAATAATAATAATAATAATAATAATAATAATAATAAATGCCATTCGAAAGCCCAAAATGTATTTTTAAGATTATTATTTTAGTTTCCACTGTTTAGCAAACGACTTTTTTTAAATAATAAATATTTCACAGTGAAACCTTTTTATACAACTTGAGTTGTGTGAATATATATGGATTTGGATTTTAATGGATTAATGTATTTTTAGAGCAGCACAAATTCATTCCAGGTGTAGTTTCGGATGTCCTGAATTTATTAATGCCCCTGGTTTAATTTTTATTAAGAGCAGTCAGATGTTGAATTAACTGAGAGGTCAAGAGTGCAACTCTAGTGATGTGTGTCTGAATAATAATAGAAATATGAGGAAAAGAATGGGTTTAAAGACTTATGAATATTAATGTCTTTGGTAATTTTGTGTTTAACACACTTGTCAGGTTCTTTCGGTTCAGCGCCATAATAGAAGAGACTAACTCCTGAATGACAATGATCAGTTGAATATTGAACAATTCCTTTTGTGTGTGTGTGTGTGTTTCTTGTGCTCTTTATTTTTTAAATATGTCCTGATTGAATCATTTCATTTCTGTCTATTTGCTTTAGTGTGCTTGCGCTTGTGTTTGTTTTAGGCCTCCTGGGCCTCCAGTACTCTTGGCTTCTGGTTCACCGAGCTTTTGGAGCGAAACCGTCAGTTTCAGTCCTGGATCTTCGAGGGACGTCCCAACTGCTTCTGGATGACAGGCTTCTTCAACCCACAGGGCTTCCTTACAGCCATGAGACAGGTGACCCACACATACTGTACACACATTGCAGTATAACTATCCTTGTGGGGACCAGATATCACAGTGGCATATGAGGACCTTTGCCTCATCCTTAAGTTTATGGGTGGGAACAGTGGTGTGATATGAAAGTGTGCAGGGTTTGCTTATGTTTATGGGACCCAGACTTTTCAGGGGCACAGCTACGAGGCAGCTGGTACACTGATACACTCGCAAACTGTTCATCCTTCCGTATAAGTACATATAAATATGAAGTTAAGCCAATTTCGGTACCAGATTTCACAATGTCCATTTTCGAACCCTGCAGGAGATCACTCGTGCTAACAAAGGCTGGGCCCTGGACCGCATGGTTCTGTGCAACGAAGTGACCAAGTGGATGAAGGATGACATCACGGTGCCACCACAGGAAGGTGTCTACGTCTATGGGTTGTATCTGGATGGAGCCAGTTGGGACCGCAGGAACTGTAGACTCATCGACTCCAAGCCCAAAGTCCTGTTTGAAATGATGCCTGTAATCAGGATGTATGCCGAGAACAACGGTGAGACACATGACAATTTGAATTATTTTTTTGCTTAATAACGTCAAGAGAGAGAAAAACCTCTAGGATTAGCACTTAATTTGAAGGTGAAACTAGAGTCAGGTGTTCAATCAGTGGGGTGACATTTCAGGTGAGTGAGCACCCGGTTATATTTAAAGAACATGTTTGTGGAAGTGTATCATCACTCAAACAAAGGAGATTTCTGAGGACCTCAGAAAAAGATTTGTTGATGCTCAGCAGGCTGGAAAAGACCAAACAAAACCATCTAAAGGGGTTGGACTCCACCAATCCACAGTCAGACAGATTTTGTACAAATGGAGGAAATTCAAGCCCGTTGTTAGGCTCCCCAGGAGTGAAGACCAACAACGATCACTCCAAGAGCAAGACGTGTAATAGTCTACGAGGTCACAAAGGAACCCAGGGCAACTTCAAAGCAAATAAAGGAATCTCTCACATTGGCTAATGTTCATGAGTCCACCATCAGGAGAACACTGAACAACAATAGTGTGCATGGCAGGGCTGCAAGAAGAATGTCACTGCTCTCCAAAAAGAACATTGTTGCTCCTCTGCAGTTTTCTAAAGATCTTATGGACAAGCCAGAAGGGAATGCCTTATGTTTTGAGAAAGGAAAACACTGCATTCCCGCACAAGAACCTAACCCATCTGTGAAACATGGTGGTGGTAGTGTCATGGTTTGGGCCTGTTTTGGTGCTTCTGGGTCAGGACAGCTTGCCATTATTGATGTAACAATGAATTCTGAATTATACCAGCGAATTATATGTCAGGACATCTGTCCATGAACAGAATCTGAAGAGAAAGTGGGTCATGCAGCAAGACAACCACCCTAAGACCAAAGTTGAATAAAAAAAGAAGAATAAAGTTAATGTTTTGGAATGGCCTAGTCAAAGTCCTGACCTTAATCCAGTAGAAATTGGTGTGGTTGGTGAGTGGAGCCTAATTTATTCGTGGAGAAGAAATTAAATTATTAATATTTTGGCGTCCTAAGTGGGAACAAAAAGAGACTTGGGGTAAAATGAGGTCCAGTAACGAGAGGAAAAACAAAGCCATCGTTTGATTCCTAACCCCTGCAGCACTCCTAATTTAAATGTGTTTCAGTTACCACGGTTAAATTTATCTAACATTTGAGTACACAGTCAGCTTTTCAGAGAATAACTCTTCTAAGCCTAGGGGTCTGAGGTGCTAGTTCATGAGCATACAAAAGTCTGATTCCAAAAATAGTTCATACAAAAGTCTGATTCCAATACCAAGGACTATTTATTTTGCAAAATATAATAAAGGATTGGACACAGCTTATACTTACTGATCATGAGCAAATTTACTTAACATTATTTAGAAATATTTGTGCCCTTTATGGAAATAAGTAAATGTGAAGAAATACAAATATGTTATCTTTTGATCTTAAACACCGTATAGTTTTGTTTTAAAACAATTTTATTTTCCAACAAAAAGTTTCCTTCTTACAAAAAGTAATGCAATACCTTCCCCCAGACATTGGCTTCAGAATGATTGCCACCCCCACAGTTAATATTTGGTGAGCATCTGAAGCTTCTTCTAATCTTATTTCATAGTGTCTGCAGGTATTGTCAAGTTAAACGTGACTTTTTTTCTTTTTTTTTAAAGGAATTTCAAATGTAATTTACGAGCACATTTGCCGTGATGATACACCAAATATAAAAATGCACACTTCCAGAAAAGAATGAATAAAAAAATGTATGTTCACTTGAACACTTTCTAATGTTCTTTGCTGTTTCTTACTAAAATGATTATACAGCAGCTCCTTAACTATGTATGCTAATGAGCTGTAATAATTGAAACATCAAGATTTGTATGTCAGATACAAAATAAGCATATTATGCGTTTATGCATATATTAAAAATATGGAACTGTTTGTAAAGGTGCCTGAATAAATAAATAGACAGACGAATTTGTGTAAAATGGCCTTTATCTGGCTTTATCTTATAAATACTGGGAAAAGACTGTACAAGTTAAAGGTACAACAGTCAAATTTTATTTTATTTTTTAAAATACCTTACTTGTACAAACAACCTGGAAAGATACACTCACTATCCACTTTATTAGGAACACCTGTACAACTGCACATTCATGCACATTCATCTAACTGTTAAAGACTTAATCTTGGGGGACAAAAAATAAATAAAACCATCATCCATTGGAGCATCTATTCCGGGATGATTTTAGCTTAAAATATGACAGTTAATAGTTATTGTGTGTAAGGGTTTCAGTTTGTAAAATTCAAACAAATTAAGTCTTTGACAGGTTCTGATGAAATAATGATGCTAGCTCACTCAGACTTTTAAATATTACCATACTACATGCAAATAATGTTAAAATTGCGTAAGACTGGAATTATTAATATAGTACCGTTTGGCTGATTCTCAGGTGTGAAGGACCCTCGCTTCTACTCCTGCCCTATTTATAAGAAGCCTGTGAGGACAGACTTGAACTGCATAGCAGCTGTGGACTTGAAGACAACTCAGACGCCTGAGTACTGGATCTTACGAGGTGTAGCTCTACTGTGTGATGTGAAATAATGTCTGTATGCTAGATCTCGGTCTGCTTACGTACACTACTAAGACAGACTCAGGACTCAGAGCTGTCATTACGGATACATTAATGGCTAGAGTTGGAGCCAAAATCTGAATTGACTTGCAAGATCTGATTATTTTGCCATATATAAATGAGTATTTTCATCATTTTCATATATAATTATGAGTAAGGAAGAAAGCATGAATTTCAAATGATGTTGATATAGGAAGATATTCAAAGACAGCGGCGGTACGGTACGAGTTACTGTTACCATCCTGAAGCTGATTATCTTACTAATAAGACACAAAATCATAGCTAGTCATACTTCCGAGAAACTGTAAAGTTCTCCGTCCTAAACATGTCCCTAAATCGGAAAGATTAATGACCGTTACCAAGCCCCGAACCTGGAGACTCCTTCCATAAATGTTAACTAAATATATCATAACAGAAAGCGTCACCATATCAATGATTCTAAGGTTCTCTTTGTTAAGTAACATGTTTTACTTTGTTCACTGTTTGGCTTAGATGCAAGTTGTTACTATAGAAAAGATATGATTTTAGATAGAGCGTGATTTGAATTAGAAGTGTTGTTGTGTTGTTAGAGAAAATTATTCAACAACTTCTGACCAATCAGAATTGAGAATTCAAGAGTGCTGTGATAAATAATACTGTGTATATATATATATATATATATATATATATATATATATATATATATATATATATATATATATAGTTTTCATTAAAACCATATTTTTAAAGCCTTCTTCGTCTATTTTTTTTTTTTTATCCCTCAAAGAATCTGAAATCTTGTAAACTTTACATGCTGGAAATAATTTTTATACGTATAATTATTCTGCACAGTTAAATACCTTTTTAAACAAATACTATTTGCAGGATCAGTCATATGCCTCTGCACTGAATTACTTCCAGATCTCTGTGTACTGAGTCAGACTTTGTATCATATGAAGCAGTGCATTAGGGCTTGTCTTTTTCCCAGCGTGCATTGTTCTCTTACTTGACAAGCCTCGGGGCCTCCCGGCGGCAGCTGCAGCAGCTCAGGAAGCATGTGTGTGCAAAGAAAAGGGCACAGCTACAGTACGTCTGTTTAATTAGCAGGTATGATCAGGTGCACAAAGCCTCTTATTAACAAACTCACTAACTTCCACAAGACCGTACGGATGTGCTACATCACACTCTTCATCTAGTTGCTCATAAATTCTTATTTATTCTGAAATCCTCTCTGCTGGTAAAATAAATAAATAACTGAAATTATTTATATATATATATATTTATTATTATTATTTTTAAAACAGGCAAATGTTGTAACTCAAATGGTACATTTTCTCATTCTGAACAAGTAAGTGTACCTAATAAACTGGAAACTCTAAGGAGCCAGTTTAGCAAACGCTGTTGTAAAAACAGTGGATCTGACTACAGTTGTCTAGCTTAGTATGAACATCAGGCTTTGATCAAGTTGTCGGATTGCTATGTATGTGCCATGGCAAAACAAACATAAGCCAGTCTATTCAGTTTGAAAACATTTACTGGCCTCTCAAAATATCTGCCACAGTTGGAGAGGAATGTTTAAATGTCTTTTTTTTTTTTTTTTTTTTTTTTTAAATATCTTCTTTCACTTTTGGCTTTAAAATGGTAGATCTGTACATCTGGGTTTTTCCCAGGCAGCCCCACACACCCGGTTGCCAGGGTAATGTTTATTTTTATGCCAAATCTGGCTAGTTTGGGAACAAGGTTGCTGCTGGGGAGATCAAGTCTGCGGGGTTGTTTTAGTCCGCAGCTCCCATGATATTGTTTTAAAGCAATAATCAGAATAAAATCTAATCAAACATGAGCTAGGGCAGACAAAGGAAAAGTGTAACATCATGTCATGAGAGCGAAGACTAGAGGTCAATTATTCAATGATGTGTAGTAGTAAGAATGCTGGGCTAAATATGAAGGAAAACAGTGTGAGGATTGGAGAAATGGGGGATTATAGCATGGATAACGACCGTACCAAATACTTACCTCAAATCAGAAATGTGGCGATCTTGTTTCCTACACAATGGAATAAAAATGCAAGAAAAATGCATCTTCCTTTCCCATTGGCTTTGGTTTTGTGCTAGGGTCAGGTTTTTTTGTGCAGTTTTTTTTTTTTTTTTTTTTTAACTGTAGTTGGGCTGGAAGTCTTGCTGAGACTTGCACACTGCACACATATGCCATCTGGCATGTTTCCAAAAAGACGATTGCAAAATAAACAAACAAACAAATAAATAAATAACCAGATTGTCCTAACACAGTGTTAATTGTGGCCTTTTAGCCACGTACGGCAGATATTGGCTACTGTATACGGACAAGCAAAGGAAAAATACAAGATCTTTTCATAATATTTATTGGTTTAAAGCCCATCTCATTATATAACTAGGCCATACACCTCAATTTCCGATGTGCTATGTGTTCTGAAATGCTTTTCTGCTCATCACAGTTGTAAAGAGTGATTGCCATAGACTTCCTGCCACCTCAAACTAGTCCACAACCGTTGCTCACTGGAGGTTTTACGTACATTTTTCACAACATTCTGTATGAAATGACCTTTTTTTTTTAGGCACCAGACCTTTACAGCCACCTGTTTATTAAATAAAAAAATAAATAAATGAAGTAAATAAATTTAAAAAGGGGCCCACAGTTTCAGTCTATAAGGTACAAGCTCTAAACAGTAACAAAATATGAATTCGGCTATTATTGTGTAAAAAAATCTGGAATGAAGTCAACAAGATACAAGTGAGGCAAATCAGGCCCTTAAGTGGTATAAACGGAAGAGATTCGTTGATATTATACTTACTATTTATATATATATATATATATATATATATATATATATATATATATATATATGATATTTTTTCATCTCTCCCTCTCTCCTTCTGTCGAGCCACACACGATTTTATGGAGATACTAGAGATCCTGATCCTCTCTGCTCTCCGGACCTGCCTGATCCGTTTCGGATGCCCTACCTCTGGATGGAGCTCTTATCTACTCCAATTCCAGTTTGCTGGGACTACGGCTGCTTCTAAGGCCAAACAGGCTTCATATAAAACCATAATGAACTTTTTCACACTATCTGTTGTTACCCAGATGAGGATGAGTTAACTTCTCAGACTGGTTCCTCTCAAGGTTTCTTCCTCTTAACATCTTAGGGAGTTTTTCCTTGCTACCGTCACCACTCAACAAGTGGCTTGCTCAGTTGGGATAAATTTGCACCTTAAATATCTATATACCATGTTGATATTTCTGTAGAGTTGCTTTGAGACAATGTCTATTTTAAAAAGCGCTATCCAAATAAAATTGAATTGAATTATACGGCTACGCCTTATATTAACAGCCCTCAACTTGGACCCCTTTGAGGAAACCATTCAGAAGAAAGAGATCAGAAGTACATATAAAGTTTAATGATTAAGTTTTGTTGGGTTTTTTTTTTTTTTTTACAAAAAAGAAAATCTTTTCTTGCTTTTTTTTTTTTTTACAAAATGGAAAAAAAAAATCATAAACAATGGCATTAATACATCAAAACACTTTTTCGGTTGTATTTGGTTTTCTTACAAAAGAATTGCTACCGTACTTACATGTTGTACCCTGTGCACAAACCCTGCTTATGAAAAACTACCGGAATGCTATCGCTTGACATACATCCAAGATCTCGTGCATCTACAGGAAAAGGCGGATTATTTACAAGTGTCTCAGCCGCTTGACGTTCTTAATTGACTTTGTTGAGCTCGTCGGCTAACGGCATTACGTTCCCTTGTGAAAGTGACCTGGACATCTCCGTATGGACGAAATAGGTTTTGAGCTCCCCTTTGCCCTTGACGTTGATGATTCCTCGGCATGAGCACAAGTAGCCAAGTGTTAACAAGATACGACTCGTCTCCTCCGTCACCTAGAAAAAAAAAAGAAGTGTTTTTTCTGGTTGTTTATTGTTTTTACGCCACCACATCTGGCACACTTCGTTTGGAGCACTTTATTGGGCAAGCACTGAAGCACCGGGACATGCACTTCACTTGGTCTACACAGTGGTTGTGAGTCACGGCACTTTGCATTTATATTTAATGCTCTCTGATACTGCTCTGCTCACTTGAATACAGTTTAAGGGATAAGAACTGAACTAACCTGTATTTTCCCAAGCACTCCTGTGCTGTCCATTCGGCTTGCTACATTCACCGTGTTGCCCCAGATGTCGTATTGCGGTTTCTGGGCCCCGATGACACCCGCGATAACAGGTCCGTGGTTAATACCTGCATGTGGAGAGAACCTCGTATTTAGCCGCAACAGTGATAATGATAAAAGTTGCTGCTTTTTTTTTTTTTTTTTACCACACCTGTTAGTCCAAATTACAGCATAAACTGATACTTTGGGTTCATTTGGTTTTGGTTTGGTTTCACACTGCACATAAATAAACAAAAGGAAAACTCAATAAGGGATCACTTATTGCCCAGAAATACTAATATAGTTTGACCATTAATGTAATTTAACTTTATGGATTTTTCAACACCTCCCTTTTGACAAGTGCCGAAAAGATCTTTAGGTTTTGATTTGATTAGCCGGAAAACATTAACTAGTCAAGAGCAATTACTAGCTGCCCATTTTCATGGAAAATGAGTAAATCTGATCAGATTTTATTTTTGGACTGTGTGTGCAATACACTCCAGCCTTAATTGAATAGCTGTAATTGAATTGATTTCACCCTGGCCAACTCTGCTTTCACACTGCCAAGCTAATTAATTTAGCGAACAAACTAAAATGACATAACAGTTATGGTGATTTAACATGACTCTTTTTTATTTATTTTTGGACAGATGAATGGAGAGACCTTCACTGAACCAGATCAGCATGCTTTTCATATAATAATAATAATAATAATAATAATAATAATAATAATAATAATAATAATAGGGCGCACACTTCTAGGGTCGGGGGTTCGATTCCCACCGTGGCCCTGTGTGTGCGGAGTTTGCATATTCTCCCCGTGCTGCGGGGGTTTCCTCCGGGTTCTCCGGTTTCCTCCCCCAGTACAAAGACATGCATGGTAGGCTGACTGGTATGTCCAAAGTGTCCATAGTGTATGAATGGGTGTGTGAGTGTATATGTGAGTGTGCCCTGCGATGGACTGGCACCCTGTCCAGGGTGTACCCTGCCTTGTGCCTGATGCTCCCTGGGATAGGCTCCAGGTTCCCCTGTGACCCTGAAGGAAGGATAAGCAGTATAGAAGATGGATGGATGGATAATAATAATAATAATAATAATAATAATAATAATAATGAGAACGAATCAGCCAGTGCTAAGAAATGAGTTTCCAAGCGCAAGCCAGATCCACTGAAATCCTCCAGTCATGCTTGACGGAGCTCCCTGAAGTCTAAGATGTTACAGCAATCTCACGGATACTTGATTTAACTCCTGGTAAATCTGTAAGCTTGGCCATGGACTTCTGCCAGGCTCATCTTGAAATGTGCTGAATCAATATAAAAAAAAGAAGGTGCATTTCTCCCTTTAATTGCTGCATCAGTAACGCTTCTTTACTCACTGAAAGTTGGCTTTGAGAAACATCAGGACTGGTGTGTTCGCTTCCAATTTTGAGAAATGTCAACTCACTAAGTCCTAGATCTAATATGCAGAAGTTGCTATGAATAATGCAGCTTGTCCAGGGAACCGTGCCATCTCGAAATGTGCGAAGTCAATGCAACTATTAAAGTTTTGGATTAAGGCTAATGCATTTTACTGCCGTAACTTTCACATCTAATATCGCGTCATTTGTCAGTATCAATTTCCTTCTGATTTTGTCAGGTCTCATTCCAAACATACCAACTCTTAGCTTGAAGTCGTTGAAGGAATGCTTATTGATGACATCGAGCTTCCCGACCAGAGCGAAGGCGAACTCCACCATGGTGCCGATATGCATGTACTGTCGGTCGTGCTCCTGAAATTTCACACAACGAATGAATTATGAACAGTCTCGAAGCCGTTAAACGCCAAAGAGGTTTAGCCAGTTCAGTGCATCATGTATATCAATAGGTTCCAGTGCAGGAGGTGTCAATGGTAGAAAGTAATTCTGTCACTCTCTGGGCTTATCCCTTGACTTATTTTCCATGACTGCAAGAGGTCAGAAGGTTCCAACAGCAATAGCTCAGAAATACATTAGCAGTTTGATTTCACAATATTACTCTCTTTATGGAGAAAATGGGTCTCTTCATAGACCTCAGTGGAACATAACTGGGACTTTAACATGATGGTAGTTTTGTTATTCTAATTACACAATATTTATTATGGACGCATCTATACCAGTACTGATATTGGTTCGATACTCAAAAAGATGCTCCAATACGAACATCTAATACCATGTGATACTATGTAAATAGTGTAAGTCGCCATACTAATGTACATTAGTACATTGAAGCAAACTTTTGCTCTGTGAAATTATCAAGAGAAGGAACTGCAGCAACAAAACAACCTCATACAATCTCCTACAGCTTTTAAACAGTACTTTTAATAGAGAGCATAAGGACGGTCGACTGCACAGAGCAATATAATTTCAAAAAAAAAAAAAAAGCGAGCATGGAGTCTGCACTTTGCTCACGAGTCAAGGTGCTATTCTCAGATACTACTCTGTACGCTATGGTTGGCCGTCCTCACACTCACTATTGAAGATACTGTTTACATGCTGTAGTATCTTAAATGTAAAACTCCACATGAGGAGGTCATTTTCTAGCAGTATTGGTATCAGTACTCAAGAATAATAATAATGATAATCTAGACTTATATAATATAGTGTTGCCACCTCCCATCTCCAGGTTGATCCCTGGTTTGCACGTTCTCTGCAAGTACATGTGGGTTTCCTCTGGGTTCTCCAGTTTCCTCCCACCTCCCTAAAACATGCTGGTAGGTGGCTAGGGCTAAAATAACTCCACCCACCGTGCCACACTATTATCAATAATTATGCTGAAAAATTGTCGACTGTATTACCTGTGCATGTTCGGGCGTGGCGTTTAACCCTGTAGCTGCCATGTACGTGCTTCCGATGGTCTTAATCTTCTCAACTCCACTAAACTTGGGCTTGGAGAGCAACTGCGTAGGAAAGAGGAGTCCGTAACCAACCCGAAGCATCATTCCATTAGTCATCAGTTAGCACTATTTATAATGTATGGTCACCTCATCAAAGTCAGCGATGATTTCGTTCAGCAGCCTCAGACACTCGAGGCCTTCTTTGTTAACATCTGACTCTGTGTAAAACTCTTTGAAGTCCGGGATGGAAGCGAACATCACACAGACCAGGTCATAGGACTGGTGATACAGATCCTAAGACATATAAGCACACAGATAAGTGAGCTGTGGGAATTGGTTCCAAGCTACCGGAGACTGATTTACACTGCTAAGCTATTACAGCCAAGAAATTTGCTTTCCTCCCCCAAGTTATTCCATGTTTTATTCTGGGGTTTTTTTCTGTTGTGCCGATGCAAATAACTGCTCTCGTCATGCACATTATTGCATAGTGTAGCGTAGGCGCCAATAAAATATTTAGCTTGTGGTGGTAAACACCTCAGAGGCGCTTCAAGTGGGAGGATTCAAATGATCCAAGTGGGAGGATGCAAATGATTCAAGTGAGCCGATTTGAACCCCCAGGTTGAACCACTTTTGCTTTCAGCTTCTATCACAATTGAACTAGAACTCAACAGTTTGCATCCCCAAAATGGTTCCGGAGCTCAAATAAAAACGATGTACGATTTACGGGTTATTTTAAAAATCTGCATGTTTTATTATAACAGACGTCACAAATTATTATCTTCTTTAAAAACATGTTTCTATCACAATTGGTAAACTAGTTTGTTTGTTTGTTTGTTTGTTTATTTATTTATTTATTTATTTATTTGACTATTTATTATAACATACACCAGTTGAAGATGTATCTCAATCTGTCTTAAGGATGTGCAAACTTTTACACTCAAACGTAAGTGATCAAGAATGTTTAATATCAGTTTCAAGTATGTGGAAACATTTGGATCCTTTTCTCAAGGTCCAGAGTTATAAACTTAATTTGGTGTATCTGCTCTGGTTCTAGGACATACGGTTCCTCAACGGTTCTTCAGATAGTGAGCTCGGAAGTAAAAGGCTACTATTGGAATCGTTTCTGAAAATGGTTGAAACCCTTGAAATGGGCTTCCTCAAGAGTTCTTTGGATTGTTAAGGGTTCTATCTTCCTAAATGAAACCCTTCCTTGTATGGTTTTTATACATAACATATATAACATACCCCCATCCACACACACACACACACACACACACACACACACACACACACACACACACACACACAAGGTACTAGGTGACATAATTGCATTTGAGAAGGATCCTGTTGCTCCCACCTCGTTCTTCCAGTTTCGGGCCAGGAAGTGTTCTGCCACATGAGCAGGCAAGACGTTCTCCAGCAAAACGCGATTGAGGTTCTCCATGGTCTCGATCTCCTCACACTCCTTCTTGAACTTGTTCTTCCACAGGAAGTCCAACCTACAGTAATATTCAGTCTGTTACAGGAGGACACAGAGGTGAAGAGACGGGAAGTCACCGAGCTCCTTTTACTGACAAGACAACACAGCAGTTCCACAGAGAGAGAGTGAGAGAAGAGACTCAAGCGCTTTACTGTTAGACAGCTGAATGTCATTCTAATGAAACATCTGACAAAAAAGTAAAAGAACGCGACAAAAGCTAAACATGAAACCTTTATACAATAAAAAAAATGCACAGATTTGACTTATATCACAGTGCTGTTAAATTCTCAAATCTGGTCAGAAGGTGTTGATTAAATTTCTATAAAAGGGGTAGTGCAAATTCTAGGTTGATAGTAATGCATTTGTTCTAATGTGTTGTTTCTATAACAACAGAAAACTCACTTGACAGAGTTTCTACATTGTCTACGGCTAATGATAAGCTGATAAAACAAAGCAAAAAACAAATCATTGTTGAGGTGGTGAAGTTTTCAGGAAGCAGTCTCTAGTCAGAGTGAAAGCTCTAACTTTAGGTTTTCCCCCACAGGAAAGTCTTCAGGACAGAGGAGTTTGTGCTTTAAGGTTTCCTGATGACAAGAAAAGCTTAACATTTTTTTTTTTTTTTTTTAAATAGCTGCTATAAAGTACGTGATTAGAAGAACTAACCTGTCATACAGATGTTCCACAACATAAATGGATAAATTGTAGTTGTTAAAGATGTACTTTATGTTCGTCATGCTTGCCAGACCTTTTAACTTCACCCAGAACCACCTACTTTCAAAGAAAGGTGATTTGGCTGAAATGGCAGATGACCAACCGTAGACCTTAATAGTACAGGATGTGCTGTTACTGGAAAAGAATCAATTCTAGGCTGGTAACAGTAACTCTGTAGGTGTGAACCTATGGTTGCTTATTTGCCTATAACGGCATGCCATGCACACAATTGTTTTATTGCCCTAATCAGGCATTCTGATCTCCTTTGGATTCATATGTTGAGGAAAGCTACAGTATGACCATCAAGCGCATCTTAAGCCATTAGTTCATTTCTACATGTTAATTTAGGCAATTTTACCCAATTTCAGCTGATCAATTTGGGGGTGGCCTCCTCACCAACCAGTTCCTACCCGGTTTACAGAGTGAAGTCGAATCAACATGGCTGCCCAAAACTGTGAACAGTGTAAACATATGCCTTCTCTACTTTTAAATTAGTTTATAGCAGTATTACATGCTTTTGTGGCGGTTTCACTGTGTTTTGTTTTAGTCCCGTCCCCCCCCTTGCCGAAGGTCGCGTTATTACCGTACAATGTGAAAATTACCATTTACCACATGAAAAGAATGTACCGGTTGATTTGAAGTTTGTCGTGATCTCATTTTTAAACATTGGCAATTTACACGGATCATATCACTACAAATGATACAAAGACCAAGTGTATGGCAATGCAAGGGGCGGGGATAGCGTTCATACTTAAGACTTGATTCATTTGAAAATTGAACGTATTCCATCCACATGAGTCACGCTCATTCAATGAGAATTTGACTACACTGGAAAAAGGTTTTCATCTACAGTAGGTTGAGAGTATCTTGGTTGCTTTGTTTTCTGAATGCTCAGCAAAAAAAAAAAAAAAAAAAAAAAAAAGGAAATCCTTTGAAATTGATTTATCAGTTTTCCAAGGTCTACTATTGGCATTGTTAGGCTTCTTTGAGTAAAATCTGGTCCCAAAGTTTAATTCACTCATTCTCTTGAGTGAGCACTTATCCACTTATCCGGTTATTCAGGGCCATGGTGGATCTGATTTTTGGAAACACAGGACCCAAAAACACAACCCTTATGGTGGGTTGTGAGCAAACACAATCACACCTGAGGGGCAAATAGAGAAATAGGGGCAGCCAATCTTCCTATGGATACAACAGTATGGTTATTTAAAAAACCTTTTTAATCTTTTAAGTCAAGAAAACCTGTAACAAAAATAAAACATCATGTTTCTGCGATGATCCTGTGGAATCTCTCTGACACGGTATCTGTGAAAGGTAGAAACCTCTGCCTCGGGAGTAAATAAATCAAGTCAAACCGTTCAGCCTGAACTATCGACTGCGAGTGAGTTCAGGAAGGGTACGGCGTGTGAATCTCCTCTGCCTGCTCAGCTGCTTCAGCTCTAACTGTCACCTGTCATATGTCAGGACACCATCCTTTTTTTAAATTTCTTTTTATTTATCATACTCTTGTTATTTGTTCAGGAGAGGAAGCAATGTTTGTTTTTTGGTTGTTTTTTTTTTGTTTTTTTTTTGGTTGGACAAGTATTAGGCTTAGCATTTACACACAAAATAAATTCTCTCCCTGCTTGAGCTTAAATCTGTGCTAATTATGGCAAAATTGCTAATATGCTAATAATGACAAAACAAAATTTGAAGTTTTGTTGAAGGCACTTTTAACCATATCAGAAACTCGGCATGGAGGATTCGCTATATTAGCATTTACTTTTGGTATTATTATTACATCTGTAGTATTATAAGCTTGGGTATGAGACATTAAAGTTTTGTCATGCATTTTTGGCTGAAATTTATATTTACAGCTCAACAAAGTCTAGACTTTAAAGTTGCATCAAATTCACACCATCAAAATTCATAGACAATTAGAAAGTGCAGCTCAGTTACTGTTTAATTTGATAAGATTCTAATCATACTGTACATGATTCTCAATACATTTTTTATTTGTTCTGATTCTTTTGTTTTTTCAAATAAATATTACAGCACACATTAGTTCTGGCTGTATTTTTTTTAAATATGTCATTGATCTATATTCTATAGCTAATAATAATATGGTGTTTTTTTTTTCTATTTAACAATCAATAATCATTGGTTTTCTTGTTAAGGGCTGTTTATTTAACATTTATGGAAGGAGTCTCCAGTGTGAGTGGTTAGGAACAGTCAGCAAGTTTTCTGCCACTAGAAAAATTATGTCTTTTTTTCTGATTTCTCTGTAACATTGTGTCAAGTGTATTTCTTACTTATGACACATAGCTCATCATAGTCATTACTCTTGAAAAAAAAATGCTGTATGTTTAAACATGACAGCTGACATTAAGACAGCATCTATCTATCTATCTATCTATCTATCTATCTATCTATCTATCTATCTATCTATCTATCTATTATCTATCTGTCTGTCTGTCTGTCTGTCTGTCTGTCTATTGGTCATACTGCTGCAATTGTTCATAATATTTTCTTATTATTATTTGATAAACCCCAAAGGTCATTTATATTCCGATGAAGTTAATGCATTTATAGTGTTATAATATAGATTTATGTGTGACTGCATAGTAAAAATAAAAAATAAAAAAATCCAAAATGGTCGTTTCACTCTAGGTTTTAGTCACTCTATTCTCACCCAAAACCCCAGTGCTATGCATCATCCTGAAGAGAAAGTAGTGGAAGGATGGAGGCACAGGGGAACCAAGTCTCTTGGTGTTCTCGGAAAGTGGAATAGCAAAATAGGCCTTAATTTATTGAACAACCTGATGGATGGAGGTGCTATTTTGGGAATGGTTATGTTTAGCACAGCTCCAGTGCTGTTTTCACCACATTTTTAACATTTCAGACTGGCTTCATTACTCTCGCTTCCACGTTGTGAGGTGAGGTGTATTTCCATCATTCAGCACTCTCTCAACCCATTTACACTTGTTTCTTCCTCTTATTCTATTTTCCAGTCATATGCTTTTTTTTTTTTTGTTCCATTTGAAAGAAAGGTGCAGGACAAAAATGAGGGGAAATGGGAAGAAAAATGGCAGAACAAAAACACTGCCTGTCTTATGAAGAGATGAAATGAAGATGAATCAAGCCAGGTTCAGGTTTCTCAACCCAGATATGATGAAATACAAGCATAAATGATGTGGTTCTATTTGTGAAATATGATGTAAGGAAATAGATAAAAGTTAACATTAACTCCGAATGCGAATTTATTTCATATCTTGTTTCATGTCTTCATTTGTGGAATTTGCACAATGAAATGAGGACGTGTGGAGAAAAAAAAAAGAAATGTTGCTGCTTCAAAGGATACCACCTCACAGACACAACTGGCAGAACCAAACAAACTTGCATCAGGATCGAACCAATCACTAAAAATATACTGCTGAGGCAAATGTGGAGTTTGTCGAATGTAGTTGACTGGCCGAGTCAAAACATCTGAAGCCTAAAGGCTAACATTATGTCATCACCACTGAGGAAATTGTATGACCATACTGGGTGACTGTCAAATCCAAAATTAAATCAGGCATAAAACACAATGGGGTGAGCTGTTCTAGGAAAATAATCAATGATGGAATTGTGAGATGTGGCCTGATGTGAAGCAGAGTTACTCTTAGCACCCTGAAGTGGTATTTAATGTTGACCATTTAATGTTGTGGAACATCTGCAAAATAAGTTTGTTATCAATTACGTTTTACCAGCTATAAACATATAGAAGCATTCCCTCACCAATACCTCGTTTTTTTCTCTCTCGAGGTAAAAAAGACACAATAAAGTCTTCTGTCCTGAAGACTCCAATAATTGTTGCACTATATTTAACAAAGTTGTTGGTTTTTTTTTTTGATAAAAATTGTTATATTTGAACAAAAGTTCAAAAAGGTTAACCAATAAAGACAATTTTTCACAGCCTTCTTTGCTCATATTTACCAAGGGTGCCAATATTACTGGAGGGCACTGTATATATAAATTTTTATTTAACGTTTCTGGATGAATCGTGAGACCTTAGGCGTCATTTATTGGTTTTCTTACAACAAACCAATAATATGCACCATTGGGTAAAACAGGACACCACTCCCACCCCTGAACAGCTGTTCTCTCTATTACTTCCTGTGTTTAAGAAATGTATGTGTGTAGAAGTTCAAATGATATATTCTTCTTAAAATGTTCAACTGGCGGAACCATTTCAGTAGAAATTTGAATGGGATGGTGCACATGGTGTTTAGCTACAATGCAAAAAAAAATTGCTGTCAACAAGAGCAAGACTGTATGAAAATAATGCCATTCAAGAGTCATACAATCTAACCCCAGCTATAAGCATCCAAAACAAGCAGTAAGAAGAAGAAGAAGTAATTTTCTCACCTGTCTGGCCAGCACAAGCAGGGTCACAAAGAATATGAAAAGTGACACCGAACCCATGGTCTTCAGATCCTTCAGCACTCCTGGCCTTGATATGGAAAATGCAAAAAGAGATAAAAAGAGATAAAGAGAGAGAGAGAGAGAGAGAGAGAGAGAGAGAGAGAGAAAGAGAGAGAAAGAGAGAGAGAGAGAGAGAGAGAGAGAGAGAGAGAGAGAGAGAGAGAGAGAGAGAGAGAGATCTGTAAGTGCAGCTGATTCCCTGTAACAAATAACATCATATTTTGGTCCATGAAAGGCCAGTGAGCCATGTCGTTTCCAGCTGTTTATTAATAAAGAGCGTCACTGTTCATTAGTGTTAACACTGCAGCCAAGCTTTCTGCCCAACGTGCAAGCAAAAACCTTCACACCTGCTTTCCTGACTGAGCTACATTCTGTCCAGATACAGACCTCGAACTATCTGAAAGCTCATTGTTGTTCTTTTATCAACACATTTTGTGATTGTGACATTTTGTACTCAAAACAATGACCTCCAAAGTAGTGGTTTATTATTTTGGTGGTAAAAAAAAAAATCAATCTAAGTCATGGTTTCCTCTGTCAGGAGGTTCAGTCTTTCAACAAGATGACTGGTTTGAATTGAAGAGGAATGGTACATTTACTGCCGAAAATGATCGACACAAATGGATGGTATTCTTTCAGGCTATAGTAAGGATTTTACAATTTACAGCCTTTCAACTTTCAGTGGTTTTGCCATAAAAAAAACACAACAGTTCTGCAGTAACTAATGGAAAAAGGGGGATAAGCAGCAGATGATAGATATGTTTTTTTTTCTTTGCTTACTTTCAATTTACAGTACAATGTTGTTTCTCCTTAAACATGTGATACTGGAGTGAAATTTATCGTTAGTACTGTATAATTCTACTTACCACTTATATGTTACTTCTATCTGTTTACTGTCTTTTACTTGCCAAATTAGCACTTCAGTCTTTATGCCATACATTTACCAGCTTACTAAAGAGAATTTGATGGACATTTCACTGTAACTTTGTTGCAGAGTTGTACTTATCAAAATAATTACGCAGTATTTTGTGAGATTGCATCCAGTTAATACTTAAAGGACTGCAAACAGGACTATCTTACATACACTGCAAAACAAACAAGCAAAAGTAATATTTCTCATAATGAGAATATAACATAAAACAAATATGAAATTCATAAACCTGTTTCTAGATATAATTTTTTAATGATTTCAAGCTTGAAATTGTCTTGTTTTGTTGTCAGATAATTTTCTTATTTCAAGTATTTATTTGTGGAAATGACCGAAAATATCAGCCAATAGAACAAGAGTGTTTCAAGCTTGAAATTGGTTAAAACAAAAACAACAACAAAAAAAAAACATTCCATATTTAGTCACTGTGAAAAGGATGTGCACTGTACAACTTAGCAGATTTGGCCTTGGGGGCGTCATTTCGATATGGCCAAACACAAAGATTATTTCATCTGCACTCAAGATTCATGTGTGCCCTCGAGTGCATTTGGAGCACAGCTCAGCCTTGATGAAGACGGAAAGCTTGTCTTTATGTTGGTCTAACAATAATAAGCCCGTCTTCATTGGACTCTAATAATAAGAGCCCATTACGAAGAGGGACTCAAAGCTTTGCGTAATAAGAATAATAGATCCTACAATCAACTTCCTAGAATAGTCATCCTCAATGAACACTTATGCCAAATCCATTTCGGGCTCTGAGGTAATTTAGAGTGCCACTTCATTCAGAGAGGTCGATATTGGAAAGACAGACAGCAGGGTTTTTTTTTTTATGATAAAAGCTACATCAGATCATCGTGACTTATGAACATTTCCTGGACCTTTCTTAGCTTAGATCATAGATAGATTTGTGCTTCACTGAAACACAACGAAAAAAGACTCACAAAAAGATGGCTGTGTTAGTCTGTATATAGAATAGAGAGTGTGTCAGAATATCTGTGTCCTCCATTGATTGTACAGTGTCCTCCATTAATATTGGCACCCTTGGTAAATATGAGCAAAGGAGTCTGTGAAAAATTGTCTATTGTTTAACCTTTTGACATTTTGTTTTAAAAAATTCACAAAAATAATCTGCTCTCATGGATATCAAACAATTGCAAACAATACACAGGCCAATATTAGTGGAGGGTACTGTATATACATTTTCTAGACAAATGAATGATTTTTTTTTAACCATACACAAGCTAAACTTTTAATTTGAAATTTGAATTTGAAATCAGATTCATAAATGTTCAGACACTGCAGGATTTCTGATAGGATTTTTTTTTAAAAACACACTTAAATGTCCAGCTAACAGCCAACTGGCTAATACAAGCTAACCAGGATTTCTCAGAGGAATATAAAGTTGATGATTTGCACTGCTAACTAACAAGTGAACCTGACAGGATTACAGACAGGATTATTTTTAATCATATTAATAAATGTTCATAAACCTCCCCTCTAACATCAGCCAACTAGCAAAATGGGGTCATTCCCATATTCCCAAGTGGGAGTTAGGCTTCAGCATTATATATGTTCATAAACTTCTCTGTGAAACTAGCTAATACAAGCAACCCTGATAGGATTACTAGCAGGAATTTTAAAACATAACTGTAAAATGTTCATAAACTTCCCTGCTAGCACTAGTCAAATAGCTAACATGAACTAACTACACAGGATTTCTGACAGGATTTTAAAATTGTATTCATAAATGATCATAAATGTCCCTGATAAAACTAGCTAACTAGTCTACACAAGCCATCCTGGCAGGATATCTTAGAGTAATTTTAAATCATATTTATAAATGTTTCCAATTCTCACTTCTAGCACTAGAAACTAGCTAGCATGAGCTAAACTGACAGGGTAATAATGGAGAAAAATTCTCCAGTTTTCCATTTCTACAAATTTCAGTCCAAATCTAGCCCAAAGTTTTCCAGCTGGATAACTTTAAAACATGGTATTTATTCCCTTGCTACAAATGTTGGCACTTAACACACAGTATGCTTTAGCATAAGGCTCTGGCTATAGCTTACCTGTCTAGGACCTTGTCTTTGTATAAGAATTTGCTGTATTCGTCGAGTAACGTGGCATGTGTCTGGAGGATGATGACATTGTAGGCCACGACAGCCATCATCATGATGAGCATCTTCAGCTCGTAGTTGATCCTCAGGAACACGGAGCAGGAGATAAGGCCAAGGATGCAGCTGTAGATGAAGTACTGACAGGAAAGCACTAGGGTCAGTCACAATACGACTAGTAATATTAGAAATGAAGATGAATAAATAAAGTAAAATTACTCCATTTTGAAGTAGACAACTGCAAGCCAAATAAATCTACATTACTGGTTACAATTGATTCGTTACATTATTATATTTAAATGGTTATTTTGATCTGTTTTTGTGGAATTTGCAATGTGTCCAGTAAGATGTCTAATTACATCAGGTGAATTTAGAAGTCACTAAAGTTGGCCCAATTACATTGCTTTCTGACCTTGAAAAATGCAGCTGCCTTGTTTCTAATGCCTGTTTTCAAATTTCGCCTAAAAGAGGTGGCCCAAAATATCCATAATTACATGATGATGATGACAAGTGACACCACCATTTAGTAGCTTTATTCAGCAGCCACAGAGATGTCTGGATCCAAGCTTTATTTTCGATGCAATATATACAGAGTATGTGTTACTATAATCTAATTACTTTTTCTGGTAAAGCAATAATGTAACGCATTACATTTCAAATCTATGTAATTTGATTACGGTTACTGATGTCAATAAAATGTTACTTGCGTTACAATTTATTGTTAAGAAAACAATATTAAGTGAAATGCATTTTTAAAATAAATGACTTTTAGCCCTGAAGAAATTTTTTTCAAAGATTTTTTTATTTGCAAATATTGGAATGTACAGCTTTTAGCAGTGAAGGTAAAAAAACTATTGAATTTGGTTGGACTGTTATCTAATTTCTATATCTACTCGCTGCTCATATCTCGCTTTAGAAGACCACGGTTTGTGAATTCACAGGTTAAAGTTAAATAAAATTGACATGCCGCCAGGAATAAGTAAGCGTTACAAGAAGCAAATGTACGGTGTTCACATCCAGCGTCCTATACCTTTCAGTGAATTGGCTTTTGTGCAGTGTAAATTTTATTCACTTTTGGTGTAATGCTAAACATTACATTTCCAAAAACCGACAGTGGACAAGACAGCAAAAATTAATTTTTACCATCAAATAGAACACACACATCTTTTTATTTTGTTACTACGTTTTAAAACTCTTATTTATTAAACTACTGTAAAAGTGCCAAATAAACCATTTTCTGTTCTGCTCTACTCTGTGCGACAGAATCTTTGCTCCATTGTCAGTTAAATTCATCTTCTCCCGTAACAAGCAGCACCTCGAGCAGGCTACTGGGCTTTTTAAAGGGAAGTTACCGTATATGGTGTTGTGTGGGTGTTTCTTTATGCAAATGAGCATGGCCATGTAAAAGCACCCTGATTTAGAAAATGTGGGATTTATCAACGTGTGTTGATTACAGCTGTGCGTCCGGATACGTGATAAATACCAATTTTCTTGTGCGTTTTTTTTTTGTTTGTTTGTTTGTTCGTTTTTTGCACACAAATTTACAACTTGTACTATGCACTCTTTGATATATGAAACCCCTGATTGATATGATAAAAGGAAGATAAAAATCCAGAATGTGCACTAAATGGGTGGATTGTTCTCACTCTGGCAACACTAGTGTACATTTATGTGTATGCATATATGTATACATTTATGTATACATATAGCTATTTCTGTCCATTGCAAGATATTAGTAACATGAGATCTGACTTTCACTTCTTTCACATTGTCCTAATTGTGCCTTTCCCCGTATACACTCTATTTGACTGCAGGGACAGAGTGGACTCTTTCTACGCTTCACACAATATACTCACAGGAAGGTAGAAATTATTCTTCTCCAGGAAAGCTACTGGACGGCCATCGGGTTGAAGTAACGTTTCGTTGGATACATTATAAATTGGGAGATGAGGTGTCAGGTTGTCCTGCAGAAAGAACTGAAAAGAGAATGGAATAAAAATGAACCTACTCTATCAAGAGTATGTCTGACAGTGCGGTCGTTTTCAATATGACTGCAAAAGTGAAAGTGTTGTTTCAAGCAGGCAATGCCTTTTTTTGTTGTTGTTGTATTTTTTGAAGTATATGTCAAAGTCACACTGTGCCCAGGGAAATTTAATCATCTATATTGTGCCTTTATGTACTTAAAGTACTGAATACATGCTGCATATTATTCACATAATCTAAGAAAACTGCTACAAAGATTGGAACTGCTGCGTCACTTAATGCTGAATTTTTTTGGAGGTTGAGCGCTGTGCCGTTTGAAGACGAACCGCAGACACACGCACAAACTCCAAGTTGAGCTTGGAGGAGAAAACATAATCCATACAGAAGGCCAAGCCAATGTTTTATTACTGGGTCTTATGACTATTTACAACTAATTTATTACCATTATGAACCATAACATAGATGTCTCTGCACTATATTCGCCCTTTGAGGTCACAAGTCTTGTCAGCAAAGGTCAACAATATAAAAGGCAAAGAAGTGTAATACTATATATTAGCATGTTTTAAACATTTCAAACTGCATTTTAAACAGTTTTAGTTTCTGGGTATGATTTCCTAAAGCTTTAGGATTGCTGAAGACAGTAGTTTTATTTTTTTTTTTTCTAATGATAAACTGCATTAGACCAGGGGTTCCCAAATTTTCCAGGGCAAGGCCCCCCAAATGGCATTAACATTTGACCGAGGCCCCCCTTTTGCAAGATGTCTTTAAAACACATTCAAAATATAGACTTCTGAATATATCCCCTTTTTTTATTATTAATAATTACATCTTACATCACATTAGGAATTGATTTTTTTTTTTTTTTTTGTGTGTGTGTGTGTGTGTGTGTGTGTGGTTGTCTGAGAGTGAGAAAGAGAAAAAAATACTAGTGGGAGGGGTGGGCACACCAAATTGTTGAGGCCCCCATTTTGAAAACCACTGCATTTGACCACAGCGCTGTTTAATTCTTGATTCTGATTGGTCAGAAGGTGTTGATTAATTTTCTATAGCAGCAGCCCTGACTATCATTTCGGCTGCAAGTCAAATCACAGGTCTATATTAATGCACTTGTTGTAATAAGTTTTTGTCCCTGTACTAACAACTTACACAAGAACATTCATTCCTATTAAAATTTTTATACTTAAATGAAATAAAAATACTTCTATAATAGTGCATTGTATTTTCTTGTAGTCCCTTGCCTTAAATGTTTTTTGTAGTCATTTTCACTTCATAACTCTGTGATATTTTGTGATACAAAAAAAAAAAAAAAATCGTGACAAATGTAAAGTTTATACTTTCCAATATGGCAACTTACAGTATATTCATTATAATTGTAAAATATAAAAGTAACAAATTAGCTTAAGAACGTTTGCATTGCATATTGATGAAATTCACACAGGCCTCAGTGACAGCTGGTGGTCATTTCTATCAAGCACTCAACTGTGAAACTATTACGGTTGACTGATAGCATAACAATGATGTGGGGCATAGTCAGCCGCATAGGGATAGTCAGCCGCATTCATGATTCCCAAGTGTTTCGTGTCTGAAATGCTCTGCTGTGCTTTGTGCTGCGAGTACCAAACATGTTAAACAGAAAAGACTTGACTCTTTCATTCAAGCACCACAACACTAAACAGTTCTGTCGCCTGTCCTTTTGGAGAATTTGTACTTTCACTTGAGTCTAAAGTTTCTCCTCCGAAAGGATTTTTTTTTGGTAGGGGGAAATAAATCCACCTCGTCATCTTTTATTACACCTGCGACTGAATTTCACGTGTGCCTTTTCAGTTACTGCTGATGTGTCAGTGAAGCAGCTAAAAATATCAGCCTAAACAGAGATCTAGAGGCCGTTTAACTCCGTGTAAGCAACTGACACGACTTAGACAGATTCTACAAATATCCAGAATTATCCACTTTAATACACTTGTTTACAGCAAATAATCCGATTTACGTAGATGTCAAGAACTGAAACCTTAATTTAAGGTCTTTTTTATCTTCGAAAGGCAGGGCACACTTATTACCCCACTTGCTAGCCCATTTATGCCAAGATTCCTCAGTTTACATGCAATAAAAATATATATAAATCAAATATCGATTAAACGTAAGCACCAGCAGGTCTATTTTATTATTAATTTATTTTGTCTGATTGCATATGTGACAGCAGTTGTTCTTTAAACACACACAAAAAAAAATTCATTTTGTGAACTTTCGTGACAAATTTAGCCATTTACTAATATTGCGCAATCCCCTGAATTCTGAGAAGTATATATAAATACAACATTTATAAAGATAGTAAACAGAACTAAAAGCAAAATTGTGCATGGCATGTTGACGCACCATGTTGAAGATGGCCATGACGAGGATGAGCGTGGTGGTGGCCATGGTCAGAGTGAGACGAGGCCACGGCTTGTTCGCAATGATGACGGAGGATCGGAGAATCCAGAGCCATGAAGCAGGTGCTGTCTTACTGCAATGCTGAACAGACCGGGGGGATGAGAGAAAGGTATATGTGAATATATGAGGCAACTGAATCAAATGAATCCAACTTTCTATTTAATATCATTTCAATTCCTTTTGTTCAAATACTGGCACACACATCCTGACATCCTTGAAACAGAATCAAACAAAAACATGAAAATTCCCCAGGAATGTTGGCTTAAAAATTAGATATGTTTGTACCAAACTTAAGTATCATATAAAAACTCAAAAGCCTTTGAATATGTTGAAAATCTGAATAAAAACGACCAAACACACTGATCGAATGCATGTCTGAGTGGGTGTGGCCTAATACTTTAATAAGCATGCATGAGAAACAGCCCACTGCCCAACCTGTTATGCCACTAATTAAACACAAGAGATGCGATTCAGGATTGTTCCTCTCCAACCCACCCAATTATGTGTCAACTTTTACTTGCTAGGTTGCTCGACTCAAAGAAGCTTAAGCATGAATGTATGATTATGAGAATACTATTATCCAGCTATTTTCAAACTCTGAGTGACAAAATTCTATCTGCATGCCCTCCATCTTATAAATCCTTCGACGAGGTGTGCACCCATAGTGCAATGTAAGGACAAGATACTATATATTAGCATGTTTTAAACATTTCAAACAGCATTTTAAACTGTTTTAGTTTCTGGGTATGATTTCCTAAAGCCTAACGATTGCTGAAGACAGTAACTTTCTTTTTTTTCCCCAATGATAAATTGCATTAGACCACTGCACTGTTTAAGTCTTGATTCTGATTGGACAGAAGGTGTTGATTCATTTTCTATAGCAGTAGACTATCATTTCGGCTGCAAGTCAAGTCACAGATCTATATTAATGCGCTTGTTGTAATAAGTTATTGTCCCTGTACTAACAACTTACACATGGACTTGTATGGTGGACACTCCAATTAAACACAACATTTAAAAAAAAAAGCTTGATTATTGATTTGGTGAAGTTTCTAACTGTCTACAATGTTTCTAACGCAATTATAAAGCTAGAAAAAAAAAAAAAACAGTTGAAATTCCTGAAAAGGTTGATGTGCTTCTATATTTGTCACAAATGTCTACAGTACAAGAACATGTATGAATGTAATCCCTTTGGTCCTGTGCACTCTACCAATTACACCAATCCGCCATAATCTGCAAAATATATTGTATGCTTCTACATCATAGCTGTAACTATGACAAGAAAATCTTGATAAAGTGAGAAAGTCACGCCAGAGGATATAAGAACATAACTTATAGGTAGAACATGAATTTGAAATATATCCATTCTTCATGGTTACCCCATATTTGAATAAATGGTTAGGAGACATACAATAATGTGCTGGGAGCTGTTTTTTTTATTTTTATTTTTTTTATTTATTTTTTTTTTTACGGCAGTAAATCTAACAGTAGGATATTGCTGTCAAATGAACCACCTGCAACAAATGACTTAAGCAAGATGAAAAATAACCTTTTCAACCAGGTTGAAATGTTATGCTACTTTAGCAGATTTTATTTATCTGTCAATCAGTAATTTCAAATTAATTGCAATTTACTGACAGAAATAAAAGGTCACCAGCATCATAAACCAATAACGATGTGTTCTGTTTTAACACAACGGGGTGGGCTGTTATAAGAAATTTACCAACAATCGATCCGTCCAGGATTGTGCAATTTTACAGCTCACTGAAATTAATGCAAAATCAAGGAATATTCATACGAGTTTGCAAATTTTTCTAAATTACCGCAGATTTTCTGCAGATTTGGGCCAAGACACGTCATGTGACATCACAACACGCATTCAGCCAAAATCCTCTTTCAAAACAATTTCATGCAATTGCAATTTCAAGTAGTTTTATGCCGAAAAAAAGCGTGAATAACTCCACAAATTGCATCTAAACTTTTTAACAAATCCGCAGCAAAATTGAGCATTTTTGGCCACAACAATCATGAAATCCTGTACAGACTGAACAATGGAGTGGTGCGATGTGTCCAGATGTGGCCAGTAGTATTACTGTTACCACCACAAAGTTGATTATTTTCTAATAACAGCATGTCGAGGCAAGTGTTTACCTTGAGTAGCTTGTTACTCTAAGATCTACTTCAAGGGTTCCTGTGTTTTGGATGTATTTCTATCTTATTTGGAGGTTTTGATTTGATTTTTGGTTTTGAAGAGGTTCAGCTTCATCACTTTGAAGAGTTCCCCAAGTCCTACGCCCACATACCCTTAATTAGTAGTGTATCTCTTAACACTGCCACAATGGCATCACACAACTTTACTTCATGTTCTCAATGTATGTTCCAAATCTTTACAAAACTACTGTGTCATTGTACCAGTTCATAAGTCCCACTGGATGCCTGTCAATTCACTAAATTGAAATGTCTATGCCTATAGATTCATCCATTTACTGTACCACTTATCCGATACTGTTCTCTTTGCTACCACTGATACAAACACAGGTGTCAACCTTGAGTAAATTGCCTATGAGGTGAATGCTGACATGCCGGTATGCTTTCAAGCATGAAAAACATGGACAGCAGGAATAATACATCCAGCACTATGTTTGTGACCTTGCCAGGTCAGACGTTTTTGTTGAGCGTAACAGGGTTATACATCTTTTTTAGACTGGAAGCATAGGGTTGATCTAGACCAGGCCTTGTCTGAATGTAATAAATAAACTGACTGCATCTATTACAATAATATTAATGTGTCAAAGTGATTGTGTTTCAGATTTAAATTTGACAGAATTACAGATAATACATTTATTTCACTTGAAATAATGTATTTACAAATAAAATTGATTTAAATTGTGTATTATGCTTTTATTAAATGGTGCCATGTGTATAATAGGTGTGTAACCGAATACGAATACATTATTACGTCATTCAGATTGAACAGATACTGTGTTATAAACGGATAGAAAAACAGAAAAGTGCACTATTCAGACACAATAAACAAGTTGCACGAGTTGGAGGTTTTTTACTTTCAGGAAAACGTAACGGTCGGATATGAGGCTTGTGGGAATGTAATGTAATGTTGTGGAACAAACAAAGACTGCTTTAGCAAGCTACTAGTTTGTTTATATTCTGGGAAATAGAGAAAGAAATTAGAAAATAGCACAAGCAGGTATAAAAAAATCTAAAATAAAAATAACTGTGCAAGGGGGATAGTCCCAGGAAAACACGTCTATACAGTAGTTGAAACCATTTATGAACTGGAGTGATGTAGTTGAGGTTGAGTAACTTTCAGAGCCTCACAGTACTGACATCTCTGGATTTTTTACCCCAGTGTTTCTATAGTTTAGGTTTTGTATTTAATTTTTTTAAAAAAGAAAGAACTAAACAGATATAGATAGTTACGCAGTGTTATACTGTAATAAAGTTAGGGTTAGTGCTCTTCATATAAAACGGCACCTTTCTTGCTCATTTATATTCCAATGAATTTGGAATTCCAATCTTCTTTGCGATAGGTTTTTGGATATAAACATGGACTCACAGGTTTACCGTTCATCACAAGTGAACTAAGCAGTTCACATAAATGTAACAGTAACTACCAATTCATATATTTAATAACAGTCACCCAGGTGAAGAAGAGGTTAAGATTGTTAGTCTGATTTTCAGACCCTGATATAAAAATAAAATCTGCTCTGTCTTACCAAGAGATGGCCAACAAAGCAGATGAGCAGAATCATGGAGAGGATTAGGAAGGCAATCCCGAATGAGATTCCCAATACAGCAGTCCTGCAATTCATTACAAACCATTTCAATACTAAAATAAATTAAGAAAATTACCTCTGTTTTTGGTGCAGAAACTTAACCGAAAGTTAAATTAAGGGTCTTGTTTGTAAGGCTGCATAAGACCTTCATGACAAATGACATAAAACTACATAAACTTTTATAAAGTCTAAGTCTGACAGGTCTGTTAAAGCCATTTATTAAGTAGACATATCACCTTAACACCACAGATTTTTGTTGAAAAGGTTGTTATACACTTTCATTGCTGACCTACTTAAAAATGTTATAGCAGCTGACATTGTAGCCATGTGTAATTTTGCCGTAATGTTAATAATGTGACTGTCATTACATTGCCATAGGTATTCATTAAACTTTTATCAACAGCAAAATAAAACTCATCTCACCTTATTACAGGGTCATGATTGCCAGTGTTAAAACTTTTACCATGTAACCGTTACAAAGCATTATAAAGCAATGTTACTTCTAAGCGTTGAGTTCAGGAGACATTGCAGATCATTTTTTAGTGGATTGGACTTTGTTCAACTTTCCTATTAACTCACAATCACTATAAAGTGACTCCAAAAGGCCACTGAGTTATGAAGTAAGCTGTCATGACATTCTAATGTGGATCAGCCCCTACGTCAACCAGACACAAACTTACTGTAAGTCAAACAGAACCTTTGTGTTACATGTGTTTATACTAATATATTACTTGACATAAAAATGAACCGAAGCTGTCTTTGTGAGCTGCTGCCTGTTGGAATAACCCTTTATAATCCACTTATAACGCTGACATAATACCTTAACGCCACATATTTTTGTTGATATAAGGTTGTTACGGTACTTTCATTGCTGACCTACTTTAGACTAGATTACTTATTAAAGTTTATGTCACTTGGTTAGTCATGATGGGTTTATGTAGCCTTATGTACACTACCCATAAATAAAAAGTTACTGTGAACTATGATAATATGAAACTGTAATTTGACCCAACTTGTTAAAAATACTGTATATTATCTGACGCATTCATACGCTCTGTTCTGAAAAAAAAAAAATGGGTGGACTCACTTTGGCAAGACGAGAATTTGAACTATGAAGATGCAGAAGAAGATCAAGCAGGCACAGGTGACGTAATACTTGAAAGCAGGCAAGGTCGTTGCTCGGTACTGTGAAAAAGAAATATGAAACTTCTGAGACATCCAAATCAGAATCTAAAGTCATGCATGAGAAAATTTGCAATATATATACACAAGAACTATAGGCCTATAACACACTCATATGCATTGCACAAGACATTTTTGTGTAGTATATTGGCCTTAATTGCAATTTCCATTCCACTGCATACTATCAAGACATTTCATTTTTACTATCATCACATTCTTGAAGCTTTGAGACATCTATGAAGTATTCATAATTAATTTAGCTGAAATGTGGGCTTCTTAAATAAGCGATGTTATAAGAGCTGTACATCACTGCTTTATAACAGAGTTATATAATTGAAAATTAATTACTATTTTAGTTTAAGGACATGAAAAATCACTAAATATGTCTGACATGAGTTTCATTGTCACGATTCCCCCTTGAAGCAGCGTGCTCTAAGCGCAAATGCGCGAGCACCTGCTTTTCCGCTGTTGACCGTAGTGACATCTGGACACGTGTGTTTTGTTTATGTTTGTCATGTCTCCTTCCTGTTCTGTCATTGGCTGGGAATTCACGTGGGTCTGTATTGCTCCCAGCTGATAGCAGTTTACAAGCTAATCAGGTCCGCATATATACCGCGCGCTTCCCAGCACACAACGCGGAAGATTAAGAAGTCGTCAGTGTCATAGTCAGTGTCATAGTCAGTGTCATAGTCAGTGTCATAGTCAGTGTCATAGTCAGTGTCATAGTCAGTGTCATAGTCAGTGTCATAGTCAGTGTCATAGTCAGTGTCATAGTCAGTGTCATAGTCAGTGTCATAGTCAGTGTCAGTGTGCGCTGGATTCTCCGCTTTCAGTCCCTCGTTCTAGTTCGTGTCTTGTTTTGGTTATCGACCTAGATTCCTGCCTAGCCCCGTGTATGCCTGTTTGCTAATCGCCTGACCTCTTGCATGTTTATGGATCACGTTTTGGATCACGTTTTGGATTTGTCTGCCTGCCTGTCTCTACAAATAAACAACTGTTATCCTGCACTTGCATCCGCCGTATCTCTGCTCCGTCACGATTTGTGACATTCATAAATAAGTAAAGTTGTAAAAGGTGTACATTAGTGCTTCATAACTGTTATAAATGCAACTTTATTTCCATTTTAGTTTAATGACACGAAAAGTAATGGTATATAAGAGTAAATAAGATAGTAAAGACAAACTTATACTACATACAAATTGTAGGTCATCTCACAAGATCACATAAACCTTACATACGTGATTGCTGTATAAATGAGTTGTATAACTGAAGGTTTTATGAAGCTCCAAAACAGAGACCCTTCAAATAAAGTATTAACAAGTACTCATGTTGTGCATTGGTATCCAGTGCAGTAGTGCACTCCACTAATATTAGCACCATTGGTAAATATGAGCGATTAGGCTGTGAAAAATTGTTTTTATTGTTTAACCTTTTGATCTTTTGTTCAAAGATTCACAAAAATACTCTGCTCTCATGGATATCAAACAAAATATGTTTATCAAAAATATATCTTTGTTAAATATATGTGTGCAACAATCATTGGCACCCTTTTAGTCAATACTTTGTGCTACCTCCCTTTGCCAAGATAACAGCTCTAAGTCTTCTACTATAATGCCTATAATCTCCTATAATCCTTTGGATAAAAGCGCTGTATAAGTGCAGACCATTTAATGCCTGTTGAAGTTGGAGAATACTTGGCAAGGGATCTGAGACCATTCCTCCATATAGAATGTCTCCAGATCCTTCACATTTCGAAGTCCATATTTGCAGCACACCTCCATATATAACCGTGGGCATGAGGTAATTTTCCATATGGCTACCTCTCGGTGTGCACCAAAACCACGTCTGGTGTTTATTGCCAAAAAGCTCTATTTTGGTTTCATCTAACCATAGAACTCGATCCCATTTGAAGTTCCAGTAGTGTCTGGCAAAATGAAGATGCTCGCGTTTATCTTTAAACCCTTCCAAACAACTTGTGGTGATGTCGGTGACTTCAGATTGTAGTTTTGGAGACTTTCTGACCCCAAGATGCAACAAATTTCTGCAATTCTCCAGCTGTGATCCTTGGAGATTTTTTGATCACTCAAACCATCCTCTTCACAGTGCGTCAAGACAATATAGACACGCGGCCAATTCCAGGTTGGTTCATAACATTTCCAGTTGACTGGAACGTCGTAATTATTGCCCTGATGATGGAAATGGGTATTTTCAATGCTTGTGCTATTTTCTTATAGCCACTTCTCATCTTGTGATGCTCAACAACCTTTTGCTGCACATCACAGCTATATTCCTTGGTCTTGCACTATTGCTATGATTGACTAAAGGTTTTTGGCATATGTGTTACCTCATATTTATATCCCTGTTAAACAGGAAGTCATGGTTGAACAATTTCCTGTTCCTAGACACTCAGGTCTACTAACTATTATTATTATTTTTTTAAATATCAGTGGGAATATATTTCAAATATTTTGTCTCATATGAATTCATAGGGGTGCCAAAAATTGTGGCACATATATTTAACAAACATATATATATTGCTAAACCTGTTTTGTGTTTGCAATTGTTTGATATCCATGAGAGCAGAGTATTTTTATGATTTAAAACAACAACAACAACAAAACAATGAACTATCAAAAGGACATTTTTTCTCCTTCTTCTTTGCTCATATTTACCAAGGGTGCCAATATTAGTGGAGGGCTCTGTAGTTACAAAGTAGATACAAATGCACTGTTAGCAAGTACTCAAGTGTACTTGCTAATAATTATTTTTAAGATTACTTGCACTGGAACTTCATAACCTGTTCATAAACCTTACATAATTAATTAGTGTATAAATATACACATTGTGTATGCTGCATTATGTTTTATGTAATACTTATTAACTTATTTTATTCATGTTCAATGTATGTTCCATTCAAATGTTTTGGAGTAGTTTTTTTTTTTTTTTTTAGTTAATTTAGTTAATTACTTTACATGTAAATCATGAGTAGCTTGTAGCTCAGCAAGGTACAATTGTAGAGTAGCCTCCCCAAAACTTCTAATAAATGGGCATATTGTATGTATTACACGTCAAAAACATGAAAAGATACAGTAACTATAATGAAATTTACAACTTACCTCCTTTTCTAAGGTTTTGTTATGAAAGAACAATGATATTCTCTGAATGTCCTCAGATTTCAGCCATTGTCTGAAACATAAATATGAGATTAGAGAATATATATATATATATATATATATATATATATATATATATATATATATATATATATATATATATATATATATATATATAAACACTAATTGACTAATTGAAATAGTAAAATATTACTTTAAATGGCAATGCAAATAAGAACCTACTTTTGGGAATTAATACCATCAAATGTTCGTATCATCCGTTCATTTAGCTCCTCCTCAAATTTCTTCTTCTGAGATTTTGTTCTGTGAAGAAATAAACATTTGAGAACATTTTCCATGTGCTTTATGAATACAACTTTCCCAGATCTTTGGATCATTAAAAAAAAAAAATCAAAAGGCTGCATCACCACATTTTAGCATTTCGTAATGCAGCACTTGATGTTCCTAAAATTTTATTCGAAACACAACCCGTCATCAGTTAGAGATGCATAATGTGCCAGAGAGCCATTAAGAGCTTTAATAGCGAATAAAATCAATTCAAAATGAAACAGTATAGTGAAATAGAATATGCCCCCAGCTACACTGGCTTTGTTTTGTCTGTTACATTTTAGATTATTGGTAAACACAATGCTGCACCAGACTAAACTGAACACAGGTTTTGAAAACAAACACGTCCTACCTTTCTGAGCGTCTCTGGAAGTGATACTGACCCAGTGGCACATCCTATCAAAAAATAACAGTAATTATTATCCGTATAGTGTTTAATTGCTTTTATTATAATTGCTTTGGTATAGTGTCTGGTACATTAAAAATAATAGTTTTTTTATTTAACCATTTATTTTTTACCAGAGAACAAAAAAAAAAAAAAGAATAAAAAAAAAGGAATTTCTGCCTGTTTAGGGGTGACCATTGATAATTTTTGATGTCACCAATAAAGCAGTAGTTATTTATGACTCAGGGCTTTAAGAATTTGTGTTTTTAAGAATTTTTCCTAAGTGTGTGTGTATATATATATATGTGTATATATATATATATATATATATATATATATATATATATATATATATATATATATATATATATATATATATGTACACATATATATATATATATACATATATATATATATATATTAACTAGCCTACTAGATTTAAATGTTAGAATTTTATTGTGGCAGTTGTATGCAGTGTTTTACTATCAAAAAAGCTTATTTTTAATTTATTTTTGTTGTCTGTATTATCTCTGCACAAATCTTACTGTGGAAAAATGTGAACTGTTTGCCCAGCAGGGGCCTCACACCCCTCCCTTTTCCTATTGCCCTGCTCACCAGCGGCCAAACATGGAGTCATGATACTCTAAACACAAAAACTTGACTAATCTTATAACAGACTTGCAGCAATAAAATAATTCATTTGTTTATACTGAATGAAAATGGTGGAATGGTAGTGGAACGTACTGCAAGAAAGGGTTGATTGATTTATTGGTATAGAAGTTTCTCTTTTTTGCTCGTCTTTTGCATATATTTCAACTGGAACTAAAGTCATATAATTTCAGATTCTGGTTAAAAGCGAAACGCGAGAAAATGACATTTAAAAGATTACATTCCAAATGTACTGAAATATGACAACATGCTGATTATCTATAAAAGCAAATGCTATATAACGATTTCATATGGAGCCTTACACATGATCTTTGCAGGCAGAAAGCCTGCCAAAGAATGTTATATGTTAGAAGCATTTATCTAATCCCAGCATTTATCTAATCCCCATTACTTTTGGCTGTTGGTATACTTAATAAAACTACATCAATTGTTTAATTGATAGAGCAGCAGTGGAATAGTGAAACTGTATTAGATGCTTAAGTGATATAGTTATTAATCTTTTATTGTTATTCAATTATGATTTTTACCCATTAAACCTGCTAATTGGTCAATTGTTATAATTGTTGTGTCTGAGAAAGAAATTTGTTAATTGGTATTGTTTATTATTATAGTGTCTGATACATAGAAACTGTGTTAACTGGTATTATTATTATTATTATTATTATTAGTAGTAGTAGTAGTAGTAGTAGTAGTAGTAGTAGTATGTCTGAGACATGAACATTGTGGTAATTGTGTTAATGGTGTCTATCACTATGAAATTGTGACATAATTGGTGCAGTGGTCAATTGTGCAATATCTGGTACACTACTCTGAACTACACAGAACTCTGACTCAGAGTGTAATAATTAGTTAAATGGTATAGTGGTTTGTTGGCTACTGCTCAGAATGTTGTGAACTCAAGTTCCAACATATAGAATATGAAAGCTGATTAGTACTGGGGTTAACTGATAATTAATAGCACATTCAAACTCAACCAGATGGCAAGGGAACTTACAGATGTGTTAATTTTGCCATTCTCATTGGTCATGCTGTCTCGGTGGTGCAGATTGGCAAAGGGCTTGGCAGCCCCCCACGACTCCAGGTAGCGAGTCATCCTAACTGACGCTCTCATCTTTGCACCGTCCAGGGTGTGCCGGGGTCTGTAATGGTGCTGTGGACTCCTCCTCTCAGCCTGCCAAATCAATCAAACATTAGTATTTAACCTGTAATGCATATATAGATTTATGCTTTACAGAAAATGAAAGTCTTAAAAATGCTTATAACATAACAGTTGATTGCTTGATTCTGACTGGCCAGATGGTTTTGGTTCATTTTCTATCACAGCAGCTCTGACTGTACATATTAGATGTGTTTGTACTAATATATTACCATTTGTATAGTAGCAACTTGGTTCATTAGCAGATAATTTTGCTTCTTTCTGATTTGTTCTTTTTCTCTTGAAATCACATCATTCTTGTAGTGGCATAATTTTATACCCTACCTTCGGGTTGATTACTAGGTAGGTCACTACCCCGTGCTCTTTCAGATAAGGGTCACGTTCATGGCCGTAGCCATCCTCCACTTTGTATGCTCCGTTCAGGTGCTCCAGAGTGACCGAGGTGATGTGAACACGTCTGTCCAAGAATATGCAAAAAAAAAAAAAAAAAACCAACAACTCAACTCTTGTAAACTTTGGTGTTGATTAATCTTCATCCTAATAATTAAAAAAAGCATTCATACCCGGGTACACCGCCAGCCTCCATGTGATTGGCTAGAGTCACATCATGTGACCAGACATCATACTGCCACTTCTGGAGGCCGATGACGCCACAGAGGACATTGCCAGAATGAACCCCGACTCGCATGTTGATGTCCACGCCAGTGGCATCTCGCACTTTTCTAAAGGAGAATAATAATGTTACACACACAAACACACATACACTAACATGTTTCATGTCTTTGCTGAACAGATTTTGTAATTAGTTTGGCCTTTTGCAACACATTCCAGGCTAAGTGTGTGTACTAAACCAATGAGCACAAGCAAATGTTTGTGAGTCTCGTTGCCTACAGGAGGAATTATAGCCTTGACACAGTAACCCTCCTGAGGGAAAAGATCACGGTGCAGAGAAATGCTTTTCTCAGAAGTGTTTCTTACCACACACTGCTTGCAAATGTCATGAGCAGAAAAAAGCAATATGAACCCCAGACAGAAATTACACACTCACGATTCTTAAAGCAGAAAAAAAATTCTGAAAGTCAAGCTTCTACATATCATACTAAAATTTAGCCACACTAACTTTAAAAGGAAAAATTCATTTAAACACGTAACTGCATTGCATTCTGGAACTTTGTCTCTAATGTTTGTTGACTCCGCTACTTCTACATTGGATTCCTCGTTAAAATGAAGCTGAAGGTCGCTAGAAAATGGTGAGTGAGAAAAGCAGCTCTTGCTCTTTTGTTTTTAAAAGTGAACAAAGAAACCTGACCATTATCGCCAACTCATCCATCCTGAAGTGAAGAAGTGGACTTCACAGCAGCCATTTGTAGGGTTTCTTTAAACTGTGATGAAAGCATTTACTTCAAAGGGCCCTTCTAAAAGCATTATTGAAAGGAACAACTAATGGAATGGAAAATTGGTAACCGAAACCAGCGAGTGCTCCTAGAAATGTCAGAGGTGTGTTATACACATTTTGACTTTGTACTTCAAGTATGAAATCACTTAATAGTAAACTGAAAACACCAAAATGACCAATATGGTAAAAAACAAAAACACAAGCATTGTTTTCTGTCTTTTTTCTCATGCAGTCAAAAGATGACTCATCTAATGTCTAAGTAGAACATACAGTGAGATTTTATTTCACATTAATGTGAAATTACCATGACATAAAGTGAGTACAGGGCATCAGAGCAGCTTTCAAACGGGAAAATCAAAATATCATTCGTCAAAATACCATTACTGTGCGATGGGGGAAGGGAGCTGACAACAAGCAACCCTTAGATAAAAAACAACAACCTTGAATTGGTAGTGCTTAAAAGCTCATGATGAGTGTCAACAATTATGTCATGCTGATAATCATTAACGCCACTTGTTTTGCCTGTTCTAACATTCAATTAAACACAAAAGCCCTGATTTACTAAGATCCCAAATAAAGAGGCTAATTTGCATGTGCAGTTCAATAAATTGCATGTTTAGATGATGTGGGTGGTTTACAGTGAACAACTGTGTGAACGATGTAACATGGAGGGAGCCAGACAACAATGTTCAAATGTTTGTTGCATGTTCTCATAGCTGTGACGAGTTCAGATCTCAACGATACTCCCAGAAGAGTCTACCTTGAATGCTGATAACGTAAATACTGTGTAACAGCTTTAATGCATATACTTATTAGTGCAATTCATAGACTTCATTAGAACATTAAATTTATTTTTAGCTAGTCAGCTTCAGAACAGGGTATCTGCAGGTATCAGCACTTCAAATGTAATACCTTTTAATACTGTATTCAAGACATTTCCAAAAAAAATTTAAGACCTGCACATCACTTCAGTCATGCTACACGATAGCATCAGCTATAATGGATTGTGTTCATGCATATACATGCATTTCTGGGTTTAAGTAAACTATAGCAGGGTAAACTTCTATAAAGGAATATGGGACACTATAGCAAATATCCTTTTTGCATTACCATTTGCTCAAACAGTGACAGACAAAAAATCCAGTATTTCATTTCCATGACTCTCCAAGAAAAGAAAAAATATATAGAGAGATGGATTATGGCAGTCATGAGAGAAAACAAAATGTGAAATTTACCATCCCTCCCTCAGCAGCAGTGTTTACAAGTTATCACAGCAAACCAGCAACTCCATTGCCCAGAAAGCACCATGATCTACAAATATTCGAGTTCCGGATCGTCTCTGCAAGGAGTGAGTGGAACGAACCAGCTCTAAAGACTGCGTTTCGCCAGGGACTTAACCCGGAAGTAGTGAAGGAGCTGGCCTGTCGTGATGATCAACTTACCCTCGACTCTCTCACTGACCTTGCCATCTGACTGGATCAACTTCTTCAGAGCCACCATCCAGTGCGTAGCAAGGGAAATATCGCAGGGCCAAATGCCACCGCAGAGCTCATGCAGCTGGGGTGTACACGGCTCAGCGAGGAGGAAAGCGTAGCAATCACAGGGGTCAAAGTACAGATGGTTGTGGTTACGGTGCGTGTGTGAGTCCGAGAGAAGAGATCACGGAAGTGTCGTCCTAGAAGCGTTGATTGATTCTGGAGCGGTATGGAATTTCATCGATCAAGACACTGTTCACTAGTTCAACATCCCCGTTCGTCCATTCATTTCATGGGCTAACAAACAAATCACTCACTGCCTTGCACACTGTCTACCTACCCCAGTAATTCTGCTGGAGACTACATCCATCAAAAGCTCTAACCAACCCGCTCCAGTTCAAGTTTCACCTGAATATCAGGACGTCTTGGAGGTTTTCAGCAAAGAGAAGGCCAGCAGACTACCTCCACATCGACCATATGACTGGGCTATCGCGTTGCTCCCCGGACGCAATCCTCCTGGAGGGCGGGTGTATCCCCTATCACAGAAAGAACAACAAGCTATGGAGGAATACATTCAAGAGGCACTTCAGCAAGGCTTCATCAGACCCTCTAGATCCCCTGCTTCAGCAGGTTTCTTCTTTGTGGAGAAAAAGTGAGGTGGTCTCAGGCCATGCATTGATTACCAGGGCCTCAACCAATGTTCTGTTAAGTATCGCTACCCTCTGCCGCTGGTCCCAGCAGCCCTAGAACAATTCCTATCAGCTACTGTCCTCACAAAACTGGACCTTCGCAGTGCATACAACCTGGTTCGTATCCAAGAGGGAGATGAGTGGAAGACGGTCTTCAGTACCACCTCAGGCCACTATGAATACTTTGTCATGCTGTATGGGCTCTCTAGCGCCCCATCAGTGTTCCAGTGTTTCATCAATGATGTCCTAAGGGACGTGCTGGGTCGCAATATAATCACCTACATCAACAACATTGATATATTCATGTTCCCGTGGAGAACATGTCTGCCATGTCCATCAAGTCTTACAAAGACTCCTTTAACACCATCTCTACGTTAAAGCAGAGAGGTGTGAATTCCACCAGCACACCATCTTGTTCCCGGGCTACATCATCAGCCCTGAGGGGGTCACCATGGACCAAGGGAAGGTACAGGTGGTGGTGGAGTGGCCCACTCCACGAAAAGTTCAGGGATTTACAACAATTTCTGTGCTTTGCCAAGTTCTACCGACGTTCTATCAGGGGTTTCAGCTCCATTGCACACCCTTTAATGTCCCTGCTGAGAGGCAAGCCCAAACGATTGTCCTGGAATCCAGCCACCCAAACAGCATTAGATCAACTCAAGAAAGCCTTAACCACAGCTCCCATCATCAAGCACCAAGACCCTTCCAAGCCCTTCGGTGTAAAGGTTGATGCATCAGAGATGGGTTTGGGAGCTATCCTCTCTCAGTGGTTTGGAGATAAGCCCAATCTTCATCCTGTGGCCTTCTTTTCCAAGAAGCTGTCACCAGCAGAACGAAACTATGATGTGGGAAACAGAGAACACTTGGCAGTGAAATTAGCCCTGGAGGAATGGCGGCATTGGCTGGAGGGAGCAACACACCCCTTCATTATATTCGCAAACCACAAGAACCTTAAGTACTTATGTACAGCCAAACGTCTGACACCTCGTCAAGCCCGCTGGTCATTATTCTTCTCACATTTCCAGTTCACCTTGTCTTACAGGCCAGGTTCCAAGAATACAAAGGCCAAAGCCCTCTCCCGTCTGGACAGCACTGAGATTCAAGAAAGCCATGAAGAATTCATTCTCCCGCCTTCCTGTATAGTCAGCTCCCTGCAATGGTAGTTGGACCAAACCCTAGCACGCATACCAAGATCACAAATTCCAGCAGCATAACCCCCAGGAAAAGAGTTTTTCACAAAACAGCACTGACTGGAGCTCATTCCCTGGGCCCATACGGTGGTCCCCACAGGTCACCAAGGTGCACAACGCGCCTACCATCTGTTGCAGGAGAAGTACTGGTGGCCTAACCTGCTAAGGGGATGTGCAACCCCTTAGTGACTTCCGGCTCAACATGTGCCCAACATAAGGTTCCACGAACACTGCTGGCCAGCAAGCTGAATCCCCTACTCATACCTGAACACCCGTGGTCCCACCTTTCCATTGATGTCATCACTGACCTACCAAAATCCCAAGGAAACACAACTATCTTAGTGGTTGCGGACTGGTTTTCCAAGTTGCTATGCCTCATTCCACTAGTTACCATCCTATGAGCCTTTATGACAGCCGAATTGCTGTTCCAGCATGTATTCTTGTACTTCGGGATCCCAGAGGAGATCGTCAGTGATTGGGGACCACAAGTTACGTCCCAGGTCTGGTCCAGTTTCATGGAGAAAATGGGGATCACCATCAATCTCACCTCAGGCTACCACCCACAAGCGATGGTCAAGTGGAACGAGCTAGCCAGGAGATTGGATGGTTTCTCTGTACATTCTGTGTGTCTAACCCTGAGGACTGGTCCAGATTCCTCCCCTGTGCCAAATAGGCACAAAATTCCCTATGTCACTCAGCCACAGGCCTCACCCCATTCCATTGTGTTTTAGGCTAACAGCCTGGAATGCCAACCCCACCGAATCCCTGGCCGTAGACCAATGGTTCCAGAGGAGTGAACAAGTTCAGGCAAGTACACACCATCGTTTTGTGCAAATCTCACCACACTGAGTGAGGTACTGGTACCAGCCAGATGACAGATTTTAGGTTTCAACCAAGGACCTCAAATAACCACATACTTGCAGAAAGCTAACCCTAAGATACATTAGACCATTCAAACAAATCAATCAGTCACCTACAAGTTGAAGTTACCGCGACACAGCCGCATCGCTCCACTGTTTCACGACTCACGACTCAAGCCTGTTATCCCTGAACCACTAGCCACAGATGTGCCCCTCAACGCCCCTCCTGTCCCACCAAAGATCGATGGCCAACCTGCATGCCTTACAAAGAACATCCTAAACTTGCGGCACAGGAGGGGCAAGCTTGAATACTTGATTGAATGGGAGGGAAATGGGCCAGAGTAACGATGCTGTGTTCCTGCTCAGAACATCTTAGACCCACAGCTATGTAAAGAGTTTCATCCACTACATCCAGAATGTAAAGGACCCCTACCCCGAGGCAGACCTAGAAAGAACTCAGCTCTCGGAGTGAGCCCTTCAGGGGCCGGGGGGGTCTCTGTCATATCACAACAGACCTGATCCTTTGGACTTTGATTAAACTGCCATACCTGCACTTGCTTCTGTCCTGTGCCTACATTACGTGACTGGAATTGTTCATTTTTTCTTTCTTGTTTTCTCATGATCTCGACATAACAAAGTTATGAATTCTCATGGTCAACTTCATTTTTCTGTGTACTCGACATCCCTCGTCCCGAATTCAATGGGGTTCTTTGAATGAATATTTGGTTAAATGCCTGAAATAAGGTATGTGGTTAACACAAGCTCAAGATATGTTCCCTTTTATACTACGACATGAAATACATCAGCAATACCCCACTCAGGATTTTTAAAAAAGTTTTTACCTGTCTTGAAAAAGGCGGTTGCTAATAAGTGGCTAAATGGTACTACAGAGGTTGTTGGGGACATTAAACGTCGTCACACCAAACAGGAAACTGATCTACTACAGCCTCGTTGTGTTTATACTTGCGCTCTTGCAAACTATTCCAACTTGTAGATTTATCAATTTATAGTATTTTCCAATTATATTGACTGAAAGAGATTGAAAGAGTAGTTGGAAGCTTAGGGGTGGTGACGTTGAAGTCAAGCAACCGTGGTGCAGTTTGTTTATAGCCTAACTTCAGCTTTTTACCTCTGGCGATTGTACTTGGTCTTCAAAATTCACAAAAGTTGTGTTCATTTATGAATCTTATTTTAATGAACAAAACGTGTCATAAAGAATCATAAACCTTTGTTGGTCACAGAGTTTATTTTCTGCAATAATCCAAAAGCCAATGGAAAAATCCTATTGGCTTATTGTGGAGGGAACTAGGGTGATGCTAACTTCCGGGGTTGGCCTACAAAAATATGTCATCCCTGCAGGACTGACGACTTCCACATTAGTGTCCGACACTTGAGAAGGGGACACCCCTTTCTCTTAATGCGGAGATAAAGTCCATCTCTACAGTGGGCAATTATTACATTTATGATGGCAAAGATGCCAAGGTGCATGTAACACCAGTCCCATTCACAAAGAGTAAGATTTTCTCAGGATAAAATTATGTCCTAAGAAAACAGCTTTTGTTTATGTCAAGATCACAGGAAAATTAAGCTGAGATCTTGAGAAAACATCTGGGTTAACCCTGTTCCCTGGGAAGGGAACGAGACGTTGCTTGAGCTTCACGCTGTCTGAAAAACCCTAGTGCGTGACTGATATATGAAGCTTGTGTAACATTATGCCTATTTATAGGCCTGCCATTAACAAATTAGACAGTTAACAAATTAGACTGTGAGGAGCGCAGTCATGCGATTTGGGGTGTAAGGTATTAACACAGAACCTGACCGGGAGCCAGTGCAAGGACTCCAAAACAGGAGTAAAATGATTGCATGTCCTGGTCCCAGTCAGGATTCTGGCAGCAGAGTTTTGTACATATCGGAACTTATTGACTGTCGATTTAGAAACTCTTGCTAAAAGGGCGTTACCGTAATCTATTCGAGTGACAACAAATGAGTTACAGTTTTTCAGAGACAGAGAATTTTAGCATAGGGTGCATTCTGGCTATATTTCTGAGGTGAAAAGGATGCTTTAACAGTGCTCTGTACAAAAGCATCAAATGTAAGGCTAATATCAAAAATAACTTAACAAACAGACAGAGGACCAGCTTTGAGAATTTGATGATGGGAACCTATAAGCATACCTTCAGTTTTATCACTATAGAGGCACAGAAAATTATTATTTATTCATGTTTTTATCTCAGAAATACAGTCAGAAAGAAAACAAACATCAAGGTTTTCACCAGATTTTGAGTGAATGTAGAGATCGGTATCGTCAGCATAAAAGTGATAATGGAGGCCGAGCAATTGCACCAGGTGCCCAAGTGGACATAAATAAATATTGAAAAGTAAAGGACCTAAAACTGAGCCCTGAGGAACACCAGTGAGCACAGAGCTAGTGTCAGACCTGTAACCACCCGTAGAAATAAACTGGGAACGGTAAGTAAAATAGGGTTTAAACCAGTATAAAACTGTCCCTGAGACACCAAAAACACTTTCAATGTGGGGGCATAGTCTTGCAATGTTCTGTAGATGGATAAAGGCACTGCAAGAAGCATTTTTTTGTGTGTGCAGCAAAGGTGAGAGTGCTATCTAAAATGACACCGAGGCTCTTAACCTGAGTGGAGCAGGGTAGGATGCAGCCGCCAGTGGAGAGGGTGCTGTTTCAGAGCCAGCAACGAGTAGCTTAGTCTTAATGCTGTTTAATTTCAGATAGTTCTTAAATCATCCATAAGTTGATGTCATGAAGACAGGCTATGATGGTACTGGAAGGAAGAGTGGCTGAGGGCTCCATGAACATGTAAAGCTGAGTATCATCAGATAGCAGTGAAAGTGAACACCATGATGTTGAAGGACATTGCCAAGTAGGAGGAGATAGATGAAAAATATGAGAGGCCCCGAAACTGAGCCCTTAGGAACCCCCATGGGGACAGCAGAGCTCTCTGACTTGAAGCTTATTATTTTGACAAATTGTGTCCTTTCATTGAGGTAGGATGTTGACCACTGATGTACAGTGCCAAGGACACCAGTGTTAGCTAAATGTTCTAGAAGAATCTGATGAGAGATGGTGTCAAAGGCTGCACTGAGGTCTAGGAGGATGAGAATGGAAAGTAATCCAGAATCAGCTGCGCAAAGGAGGTCATTGGTTATCTTCACCATGGCAGTTTCTGAGCTGTGTTTAGGGCGAAATCCAGATTGGAATGGCTCAAACAGATTATTGTTTGTTACATGATCCTGGAGCTAAGATGCCAGTATCCTCTCAAGGATTTTTGATATAAATGGTAGGTTAGAGATAGGTCGATAATTATTGAAATCACCAAGAACCAGTCCTGGCTTTTTCAGTGTTGGCCTGACAATGGCAGTTTTTAATGAAGGGGAACCACACCAGTGGTGAGAGAGGTGTTAATTATTGAGGTTATCAGAGGGAAGATAGAGGGCAGGCACACTGAGTAAGTTGGTTGGAGCAGGATCCAGTTGACAGGTGAAGGAATCGTACTTAATGATGAGATTCAAGACGTGACTTTCCACAGGGAGAGTGAAATTACTAAATGCATTGGTACGTGGAGGGCCCATAGTATTCAGGGAGCATGGTTCCTTTTGCTCATTAAATGTCCAAGTCAGTTGTTGATGAATGGTCGCAATTTTAGAGTAGAAAATTTTCAGGAAGGCAGAACAGCGTTCATCAGAGATTCAGATGAATGGAGTTGTCAGGTAGTTTAAGAAATCCATTCACAGTGGAAAAAAGGGTTCTGGTGTTTCCTTCTCCAGCACTAATGATATGCACAATATGATGTTTTTGCAACAGAAAGGGCATTTTTGTACTGAAGTATGTGATCAGAATACATCTCTTTATGTACTACAAGACCACTCCTTTTTGATAACCGCTCCAGATGCTGACCCATGGACTTCCTCTGGCGGAGTTTAGATGTATACCAAGGTGCAGTGTGAACAAATGAAACAGTCCAAGTTTTCCAAGTTTTGTGTTTTGAATTGGGTAGTTCATCAGCATTGATGTGGCAGGGTGTAATACCTGCACAGCAGACCATATCTAAAATATGGCCTTTGCTGTGGGTTGAAAAGTTTACATATTGGGTAATACCAAAGCAATTAAGCATGGCCATAAAGTCTCTTGTAATTAGGTTGGAAGAATTATCCAAATGGAAGTAAAAATCACCCATCAGGATCAAATACGGAGACATTGATGAGAGACCGAATACTGTATAATCCAAAATTTCAGGCATTTAGTGTGCGTGTGCACATATGACCTAGGCAGGGAGGCTAGTACACTGCAGTCAACACTGCATCGGTCAGAGATCACTGAGTGATGGCAGTTTACAGACCAGAGGGAGGTAATAGCATTGAAATCATTATTGTTGATCACTTTATCAACCTTTCGATGAGATCCTCAATAGATGTATTTTGGATGCCAAAGAATGTTGAGTTGGCAGAGCAGCGCTGCAGGAGGCTCATAGTTCCCCCATAGCCAGTAAAGTTCACCTGCTGAGTATTTCCTCATCTTTACTAATCAGATGGAGTGTTTTTGGAGTTGACACCAGCCAACTTCAGCCAGACTTCACTGTAATCCACCTCAAGCAGTTCAATGTTTATCAGCAAAGAAATCGCAAAGCTAACTGGGAGAATTAAATCGCAATGTCTCCAGGCAGAGCACGGTAAACCATGACAGAAAACAGATAAAAATGTCATTAACTTACAATGATCTAACTTAACTAAAATACTAAATTTAAAAAATCAATCAATATTTACACTGAATTTGTAATTAATTTCAAAAATACCAAATAAAAACAAGCCAGCCGGAGTGGCTTTAAACTCGCCAGAGTCCCAGTTACTAGGCAACCAAGTGTACACTGTATAAATATGGCTAGTGTATGGTTTTCCCCAGAAGCATGATATTTCATCATGCGCTTCTGGCAAAAAGGGGATTTTCTGTGGTGTGAGAGAGAGTTGTCATCCAGCACTCATCCAGCCTGCTACGAGCCACTTCCTCTTCCCAGAGCCAGTCTAGTTTTTCATTTATTCAGTTTTTCAACTGCCTTAGTCATCACTTCAAGCAGCTTTATATGCACGAGAGCTGCTCTGCATTTTTGGTGCAATGGCACCCATTTCTGGCTCCTTGGAATCAGAGAGAGTGTTTTTTTTGGCTTTCTATAGCAGAAGGAGGAGTTGTTATGCAAGCTCCAAATCTGGCAGAGAGCCAAACCTGGAAGACAGAGCAAGAGATAGAGCAGCACTCGTTGAGACCTCAGTTCGCGTGGCGCTGTGCACGGCATGTTTTGTAACTTTCCGCATGTCTCCACATCCGAAGATGAGGCGCCTCTTGCCGGACAGGTACAGTTGTACAGGCATCTCTATGATACATCCATGTGGGATGAGATAGCCAAAAGGCACAAAATTATGAAAAGTTTTTTTTTTTTTTAATAATGATTTAGCTTTGCTTCATACATACTGCTGAAACAATAAAGCCAAAGCTGAAAGTTTTTTTTTTTTTTGGGACACACACACACATACACACCATTTTTTCATTCATCACAGTCTTCCCAAATAAACAGTCACTACACTACATCATCAGACAGTGATTAAACCTCATTCTTTTGTCTTTATACTTAGATACTTCGAGACATTTGCATTGATAGGCAGCCGTACGGCGCGATCATTCTGTAACAGCTTTCTTTCGTCTCTATACATAAAGAGACATTTGCATAGATGGGCGAACATAATCACCTGATTGTGTAAATGTGAGAAATGACATTTGCAGGAAGCACCCACTTTTTTCTTATGTCTGCAGTAATTTCTAACATTTACAAAATGAGCCTACAATAAATAATAAGCCTACTTAATGAAAGTAAACATCCATGTTAAATGTTTAATACAAATGTTAATGAAATGAATAAAATTTGAATGAGAATTTAGGTTCAATTTAGTTTTATAGGCTACATGTTTTCATATTTATAATATATTTTGTTGTAATGTGACAAGTGATAATCTCAAAGTTTGCTGGGTTTTATATGAGTGTTTGCTCTTTTTTTTATACTGTGGGTTTTAGTGAAGTGTATTGAAAACAAACATCGTCAACAACAAATACAACACTTCCTCCTCAGCATTCAGCAACTCCACGCGAGACGCCATGTTTGTAAGCCTTGCTATGGTTGTTGAGAATATTACAAGCCAGTCGGAAGTATAAACAAGGCTTAGACACTTCACACAGAAAGTACAAACAGTAGCCTAATATAACTAGAGATGCAGAGATACAAAATTTCTCAGCCGATACAGATAACTGATTATTCACAGTGATATCGGCCGATACCGATAACCGATACCGATAGTACTGCCTTTTATACCTTCTTTTAAATTAATAATAATTAATTCCAAAATTCTCAAAGAAATGCAAATAAAAACTTTATTCTTTCCATTTTAACAAGTTGTTTCACAGTAACTGGTCTCATAAACACAAAACACATTACTCTAATTAACATTAACACATGAACTCAATTCTGAAGATTAAAGTAAGATTTCTTAACTTATTGAATATTATTAATTCATAATAACAAAACCTCCTGTTAGTCTTACATTCACTCACCACAAACAAAAGCAGTTCTACTTCATCATTAACATCAAACTGGTAATATATAATATCAACTTTTTAAAAAAAATATTAACATTAACTGGATATGAAATACACTACTCTACAAATATATTTTTCTGTGCAATATATACTTTTTTGTCAACTCATCTTCATTTAAATCTTTCAGCGGTGTACTGGTGCTTTAATTCAGCGCGAGCAGCGTGGGGAAAAAAATTATTTGTTAGACTCTGTGCCGAATCTCCCGCTTCACTGCTGCAGTGTCTGGTGTAACATTTTAATGCAGTGATTACAAACTGCAGTTTTGTCGTCATTCCACACAAGAGACAACATCTTTACGCACAGCACAAACTTGATGTGTTTTCCCGCCCGTTTTTTATTGACAGGATATAACTGGCCCTATTCATTGGATGAAAAACCACCATTATTGGGCGACACATCGTAGCATCTCTAGATACAACAGTAAAGATATATTTCTGACTTAATTCCCTTTTTATGCATTAGACCTTGTGGCGTTTATTTATGTGGAAACCTGCAGAAAGACCTCTGTTTAGTTGGCAACATCAGGTGAAATACTGTAAACCTTTTGCGTTAACGTTAAACCAAAGTGAATCTGGCACGTGTTGTCTAAATGCACTTTATAAGCGACTAAAACTTGCAGCACAGAGATGAAGTTGGTGTGGATCAGCGTTTACTGTGAACCGAGCCGCTCTAAAGAAGATGGGTGTGTACCAAATAAACCAGCAATCCAGTGTAGATAACATTTATATACTTTAAAGGCAGTTATAAACAACATCCCAGATGTCACTTACTTGATGGCCTCACACATGTCCAGGCCCATCTTCACACAGTTTTTGGCATGGTTAGGTAAAGACTCTGGGAGGCCAGACACACAGTAATAACAGTCCCCAAGAATCTTAATCCTCATGCATTCATTTTCCTACAAAAATAAATAAGTGAAAACAAACAACAAAACATGTCCTGTCATGTTGATGTACATCATGCTGGTTTATGACTGAATGAAACAGAAACATAAGGGAATAAAATAAAGCACGACTCATTATTCTGGATTATTTCCAATTCCAACTGTGTCTTACCTTGGCGATCTGATCGAATTTGCCAAAAAGCTCATTGAGCATGTGGACAAGTTCACCAGGAGAGCAATCGCTGGCCAAACGGGTGAAGCCAACAATATCAGCATACAAAATACTGCAAGGAAACCAGGATTGCATTAGACACCAGCAGATCTTAGGTATATTGCAAGTTATAAACAAAGGACAATGAGTACTTGGTACAGTCAGAGACTATTACAAAGACCTGGTTTTATATTCTCATTAACCAAAATGTGGTATGACATTAAATGTGGTATGACATTTTACTAAGCTGAGCCTTAATATTCAACAGTGCATTATTAAAAATTGAGCAAAGTCAAAATCCTGTCAAGAGAAATCTATGTATGAGTTTATCTTAGCTCGTTTTTCACCATTTTCACTTAAACTTTTATACTTTGAAATAACTCGTTTAGACAGCGACCAAGAAAAATCAACAAATAGAGTTCCATCCTAAGTTCTAAAGGAAAACTACTTTTCTATCGTGTCCAAACTTTTCACTGGTAGTGGTAGTGTATTTTTGTCTCAACTGAAAGAAAACCCTTCTTTTTTTTTTTAAAGAATTTTTTTTTTTTTTTTTGCAGCAACAGCAGATCATTAAACCTGCTTCCCAGCATATCACCCGTTTGTTTTCTATACAGATCAGTTCCTTTCATTCTGGACCAGGTTGGTTTTCTTCAGAACTGTTGGAGTTTTCCTGTTTACTTTGGCAATTACGATTAGCATAATCATCACCTTGTGACCGTGACCTCACATGTGCAGCTGATGAAAGGGCTTGCTATGTTATGCTCATCCTCTTTGATACACTAACCATAAACCCCCTTATCTTGTATTAAAAAATGCTTTTGAGCTTTTGCAGAGTTTCCTAGAAGAAGCTCTTTCTGGGTATACCCTGGGGAAAGAGTGACGGCTTACCAATGAGAGCGTATAAACTAGTCACTACTTCTCTTTGAAGTGCGTTTCTGACCTCCTTGCAAAACAATGATTCCACAGTGGGATCTAGAGTTGTTGCCTAGCAGTTTGGGCAACTTGCCATAAGAACCTATGGAGGATGCAGATATTAAATGGCTTTCACTTAAGACAGCTTATTATTATTATTATTATTATTATTATTATTATTATTATTATTATTATTATTATTATTATTATTATTATTTTACTGAATTTCACTATGGTCAGATGAGTAAGCAAGTTGCATGCATTATCCATAAGCACACAGTTGGCAATGGGACCAAAGTTCAGATACATCATGCTGTTTCCAAAACTAGTATTTGCAACTGAAAATGTGCTCATATGAAACCTCTCGAGTGCTATGTGCATGTAATGGTTAGCCAGTTGTATGTGTGCTTTGGGAGTGATATAAAGGGGCTCCAGTTAAAAGAAGCCTATAACCTGCCATAGGAAGTGATTCTACAAGCATCCAAGAACACAGATCAAAAGTACAGTACCTTCCATTAAATGCCATTCAGTTAACACTCTAGCTACCTCCTGAGTGGCAGTAAGATGAGGGTCATTTGTATACATTTGTGAAGCAACGACATGGAGATCAAAGACAACGCCAGATTATTCGGACTGAATGTTTCGTTAAAAGCCATATGTTCTGTGAGAATTTTAATTGATTCTCAACCTCAATAGAGTACTGTAGCAAGTCTCCTATCCTCAGAAGAGCACATCAACACTGAGTGATTCTCAGTCTCAATAAAGTGTCACTATTTATTAGTGCTGTCTTGTATCAAGATGTGCTATAAATCCTTGTGAAAGCTTTTGACACACAGTCTCCCCTAGTTCTGAAGGAAACCACTGTGGTGGTCTGGAATGAAAGGAAGTAGGACAGAAGGTACAGTATGTAACTGTGGTTCTATGACTGAGTGGCCACCTTGGTCATTTGGGTTGATGAGGACGAGCTTAACATAACAGGGGACCTTTTCTATGCTGCGTACTGTATGCGAGGTTGTGGTTGATTTTGCTATTAGTACTCAACAAAGAAAAGAGCAAACAGTACTACTTCACTAGTAACAAAAGAAAACCCCCTTGCGGTGCTCCACTCAGTTGTTGAAACATGGTTCTATAGAATGTAACTTCCCTTGAGTGCACTAAAGCCAATTGGAACATCTTGTTCAGAAGTGTGAAAACCATTGGCATATTTGATCAGTTCTGGTTGGAAATGGTGATCAGAAGGTTTCGAGATCAAATGCCAGAACCGCCAAGCTGCCATGGTTGGGTTCTTGAGCAAGGCCCATGACTCTCAACTGCTCATTTGTGTCCCGTGTCAATTGTAAGTCGCTTTGGATTAGCATCATGTGCAAAAGTTATGAAGACAGTCTTGTGAAAGCTGATGATATTGTTTGAGAAATATAACCTGGCAAAAAAAATGTATCCCTACTGTAGTTTCTTTGTTGTTTTGTTCACAGAATGTTCTCCCTTTTTAGCAACAACCCAAATCTAACACATCTGATTCACACGTCTGCTACGCAGGCACCAATTTGTGTAATCAGGTGTGCTAGATTTGGGTTAGAACTCAGCAACATCAGTGCTCGTGTTTTTACCGCCTAATTTACTTTCTTCTAATTCTTGAGCTCACCTTAAACAGCTGAAAAAATATCATTATACCAAGTCATACTGGATTAAAATGTGAAATTTTGCACCTTTCTAAAAAAAAAAAAAAAAAAAAAAAAAACCAAACACCTTTTCACATTTCATCTTAAGTACTACCACATGCACCAGAAAGAATTCAGAAATAACACTTTTTCCGTGGGTGATTCAGCTGTGCTTCCTTTCAAGTGTAAATTGAGTCAGTAGGTTCGTTAGCATTCAGCATGAGAGCCGCGTCTGAAAAATCCATCTCTGCTTCAGGGCAGAATGTGAGACATTGTCCTACTGTATATATGTATGCGTGTGTGTGTGTGTGTGTGTGAGAGAGAGAGAGAGAGAGAGAGAGAGAGAGAGAGTCACAGAAAGAGCACCTGACATTTGTGTGCCTCTGCACGTATAAGTTGTGAAAGTTGTTGGTGTTCTCCGCCTGCCCGAAGTTTGGGCCCTGGAGCCGTTGGATGATCTCGGCCTTCATCACACGAGCTATGTGAGCAGGCAGCAGTGAAAGCAGAAGGCGCTCCTGAACATATAGAACACACATTCTTTTCATCTCAGGTACTGCTTCATATTTGGCAAATGTTTAATTCAATTGACTAGGAAATAAAATATAGTGCTTTGCATAAGTATTCACACCCCTTAACATACATTTCCACATTTTGCAGCATTAACACCTGGAACTTAGTAAATCATTTTGCAAAATATATTGATTTTTTTGCTTCCACTTCAAAATTATTGGCCATTTTGTGTAGAGTCATGACATATAATATCAATTAAGCCAATTTCGGTGCAGTGAAATAAATACAGTTCCCAAGATTAGCAATGTCTCCAAGGAAGATGCAAAGAAATTGTGTCCATTGTAAGGGCAATACTATGAACGCAATACTCATGTATTTAATATTGCTTAAATGGCATTCTGCAGTCCAAAACAGAAATTTCAGCACTACATATTATGTAGTTACATCAAACTGGACATGTTACTGCTCCTCGCTTGAGCCGATAATCACATAAGAAAAATGGTCAGAGTAGTGCTTAAGTCTGCAGCTACGTCTGAGGTCTGAATACTGATGTGCTGCAGCCTGGTATTAAATCACTACTTGCACTGAAGTCTGAATATGGCTCAATGGTCTTAACTAATAAACCATACAATATTCATTACTATAATATTAAACATGACACAAAACAATACTATTTTCAGCAACTCTTAATTAAAGCAAATGAAGGCAAACTCTTAATAATTTCTTGGGACAGAAAAGTCTCTGGAAGCCCATTCAAAGATATTACAGCACTTAATCATTGATCCAAGTGAAAAAATTAAGCATTCCTAAGGAAATGAGGTTAATTTGATATCACACTGTCTGCTAGTCAGCTTTTTTAATGACAGATGAAGAAAATTCTCTGGTTAAAGTGCTGCCCAAAGCCTAATTTCTTACTAGGGGTGGTTGACAGACTATAATTAACAATAATACATAATAGCATGTAAAAAGCCACTCAGGATTATTCACTTACATCGAATCTAATAAAGACATTAGCGACAAACGAGTTTTCAGAGGGTGATTATAACGGTAACACTTAAATTACTGTAAGCACCAATACAACGATCAGTGATGCTCAAAGGGCAGCAAATAGACCATCAAAAGAATCAGAGATAAAGCATATGAGCAAGTGATCCATGGAGCCATTGTCCAGAAACTAGAAGGATGTTTCTGGATGGTTTGGTCCAGCCAACAGGGGCTGTTTGACCTCTTACACAGAACAGTCAGCTGGAAGGTAGCCATTTTTGTCAGTGCCAGCCTCCCAAGCTTGCAAAAGCAACAGTGAGGTTCAGTCAGTATTGTCTTCTCCCAGGTTTCAACATCAAAAAGGAATGCTAGAATGTTTATATCCTGATGACAGATTTATTTTCACTAGGTCTGGGTGCATCCCAGTGCATTTTTGAGTCACTTTGCGTGAAAATGGTTCAAAATGCATGTGCTGTCAAAAAGTTGTCAATATTTACACAGGAGGAAGTTACTTGTATCCAGAGTTGATTTTCTCTGTGATCATTAATTTAGATTCATTTTAAAATGTCCTGCATGTAATTCATGTCTCTGAAGTTGGCAGATTTTTCCTGACTGGATGGGTCCATGATAGGGTTTTTCAATAGCGCCTAGTCCACTGCCTTTAGACATAAGCCCTTGCCTTTATACAATACTGTACTAAACCAAATAACGGTCATGAAATCATAGTGTCTGAATGTGTTTTTCTCACACTTTTAATTTGCTATTATTTGTCAAATAAATAAATTTTTTATTGCCAATGTTTTTTTTTTGTTGTTGTTGTTCATTTATTGCACTCCCCTGTACAGAAAACATAGTCATGGTTTGAAGGATAAGCTGCCTGATTCATCTGCTACACTTACAGCTCACTGTAAGACTGTTCATGATTCTGTCCATAAAACTTTAATTCCTTACAGTGTGTCTGATTAAGATGCTATACTCTGTGTGAAAACTTTTAAAGATGTTAAAGAGACAATTACTATTACTTAATCTTACCTTTATGCATTTATTATACGACACACAGTTTTTTTTTTGTTGTTTTTTTTTTTTTTAGTATATTCACAACCAAAATCCAAACATTTCAGCGTTCTGTATTGTGGTGACATCAACTGTCAGCTCCTTGTTCAAGTCGATCACACTCGAGGAAAATCGAAGAAGAAAAATTGTCCAAATAGAGCTTTAGTCTGTAGTTATGTTTGAGTTCTGAAAATTGATGCTTAACTCGACTCTGAATGTGACACTATGACTGGAGCACATCACGCAAACTGCACGTAAGGGCCGCCTACTAAATGCACACTTTATAAGGTGAAATTTACAATATAAATACCACTGTAAAAATGGGGGAAAGGGCAAAAACGTTCCGCAGCAAAACGACTAATGAATAGGTTCTCAACCTTGGGGTTACCTGAGGTGTGAATGGGATCACAGGAAAAATTTTTTACCAAGCGTTATTTATAAGGTAGTACAAAATTCATAATATACTTTGCATTGTAACAGTGTGCACTTGTGAAAATCACATTGTGTTAACGAACTTTATGTGATCCTGTACATTGGTAAGAAATGTTTTTTTTACATGCATTTTACAGATATTTTGATTTTATATGTACTAAATCAGTGCAAGAAATAGATGCTCCACACCACGACGTGAGCGGGTCATAATGCTTTTGGTGTTTAATGAGCTTTTACGCTCATCGATTTATTAGGTGAAATGCAATACATGAACCTGATTAAACAGACAAACCCAACCATTAGCTAGCAGTTGTTTAATAGGACACAGGGTTCAGTCCACTTGTGTGTCAAATCAAAGTAACGATGACACAGTCCTGGTCCTTTCATTAATGTAGAATGCAGAGCACCTGCAGTTGTCGGCTCTTAAACACAATGTTCGTAAAAGCGTCATTAAATGTCTAAATATAAAGAACCCATGTGCTATGAACCCATGTACTTTGATGAATAACAATGAAAAGTGATGTGCAATGTTGCATGTTGGACTGCATGTTGGAGTCGACAAAAGAACTTTTTAAAGATGATTTTAAAATCCAAATGTGAATTTGTTTGTTTTCTAAAGACGTGCATTTTCAAATATACAGTACCAGTGTAGACAAAGCCCAAGCTACTCCCGAGTCTAATAATCTAGGAGGAAATATTTTAGAAAAGTTGTTGGGAAACCTCAGTTCTACTTGCAAACCAACAGTCTGTGTATGAATAGACGTGGAAGGAAGAAATTGTGTGAGCTGTTAGGAACTTCTAGATTCTATTATGCATTGTTAACATTTTATAAGAACCTCCAGGCCACCTTGAGCAGAACAGAATCAATACTGCATGAAATGAAAAGGTCATCAGGATTATAATGCCAGAACTACTCTTATTTGTCCTTCATGTGATCTATCTGGGTTTTTTTTTTTTTTTTTTTTTTTTTTTTTTTTTTTTTTTTACTAAATATCCAGTTAGTACAGGAAGTTTCAAGGAAAAAAAAAAGGATTCACAGTTTTACGATACTTTTCCCTCCTAACACTTTTAGCACCTCGTTTCAGATAGCAGGCTATGGCTGTTAAAAGGGTGAGCAAGTCAATGGATTGGATGGTGTTTGGCAGCAAACCTGTTGCCTCTTCTCAAACTCCAGCTTGATGGGTAACTTGATGCAGTTGCAGGTGTCATGGTAGGTCTGCTTCAATGCGAGCTCCATCAGGTGTTTGTGGTATGCGCCTGCCATGTTCCCACAGATAAAGATGATTATGTTGGCCAAAATCTAGGAGGGAATATAAACACAAACAAACAGAACATAAGATGAAATATTCCTTTACCTGGGACAGTACCTACTATATATGTGTGGCGGTCTTGGAGAACGGTTCACAAGGCCCAATTTCCTGTTGACTTGGAATATTACAAATATTTGATGGAGTGAATGGGTTCAGGTAACAAGGTTGAGTGAAGATTGTGGAACTAAAATGTACAGTGCTACCCTTAAACTTAAAATCTGGTTGTGCCACCTTTAGCAGCAATAACTTCAGCCAAACACTTCCAATAACTGGAGATCGGTCTTTCACTTACTTCTAGGACTAGGATTTACTCATGTGATCATTGAAGCCTGTACATTCTCCTTTAGGATTTTCTGGTAGAGAAAATTCATGTTTCCCTCAATTGTTGCAAGTTTCCCAGGCCCTGAAGCAGCAAAGCATCCCCATACCATCACACTCCCACCACCATGTTTGTAGGTATGATGATCTTTTAGTGGAGTTTTGTTTTTGGTTTACCCCAGATGTTGTGGGACCCCTGTCTTCCAAAGAGCTCCACTTTCGACTCATTAGTCCATAGAACATTCTCCCAAAAGGTTTGAGGGTCATCAAGGTGTGTTTTTGCAAAATTCAGATGAGCCTTAATGTTCTTCTGGTTAGCAGTGGTTTTCACCTCGCCCTCTTCCATGGATGCCATTTTTTCCCACCGTCATTCTGATGAGTCATGAACAGTGACCTTTATTGATGAAAGAGAGGCCTGTAGGTTCCAGTGGTTGTTGCTGTGCTCTTGGAGGAATTTTGGAAGATCGGCCACTTCTGGGAAGGTACATTAATGTGCTGAGTTTTTCTATTTTGAGATACTGTCTCCTTTGGAGTCCCAGAGCCTTTGAAATAGCTTTGAAACCCTTCCCACACAGATAAGATAAGATAAGATAAGATAAGATAAGATAAGATAAGATAAGATAAGATAAGATAATACTTTATTAATCCCCAGATGGAGAAATTAGGGTGTCACAGCAGCAGTCAAAAAAAAAAAGACAAAAAGAAAAGAAAGAAAAGTTAAAAGAGATAGTAAGGAGAACACTATAGGGATATATAAAGAGTACATACAGGATGTATAAATATGTATAGACATAAGCGCAAACTCTCTATACATTATTATATATTATATAACTATATATAACTATAACTATAACTATAACTATATATATATATATATATATATATATATATATATATATATATATATATATATATATATATACACACACACACACACACACACACACACACACACACACATACATATGAGCAGTATATACAGCAAGCAGCAATGTACAGTCCAACTATGCAAGTAGCCCATGTACATATCGCATATGTACAATACTATATACATATTGCAGCTGTATAGTATGATCAGTGTGGACATATAACAAAAACTTTGAAGCAGTGATGGGATGTGTGAGCAGTGCAAAAAGTACAGTATGATACCCATATGAAAACAGTGTAGCAGTGTATTTGTAGTGTAGTCAAAAGTCAAAAGTAAGGTAAGGTCAAGGAAGGGGGTGGCTATTCTTGTACAGTCTGATGGCTGTCGGCACAAAGGAACATCTGAAGTGTTCCGTCTTGCACCTGGGGGGGATAAGCCTGTGGCTGAAGGTGCTCTCCATCTGCCGTAGCTCAGCATACAGTGGACAAAAAATGGACCTGATTTAGTTTATTATTCTCTTCTCTGCCACTGTCTCCAGATTGTCCATTTTGTGACCAACAACAGAGTTGGACTTCTTAACCAACTTGTTGAGTTTGTCAGCCTCCCAAGTCTTAATTCCACCTCCCCAGCATGTCACAGCAAAGAACAGCGCACTGGCTACTACAGACTGATAGAACATCTGTAGTAGCTTTCTGCTCACGTCAAACGACCTGAGCCTCCTTAGAAAGAACAGTCTGCTCTGTCCCTTCTGGTAGAGAGCTTAGAGTGTTTTCTGACCAGTCCAGCTTGCTGTTGATGTGCACTCCCAGGAAATTGTACGAGTCCACCATCTCTATTTTCTCCCCCTGGATGGTAGTAGGTTTTGGGGGCTTCCTGTTTTGGCGGAAGGCCACTATCAGTTCTTTGGTCTTGCTGATGTTGAGCTGAAGGTGGTTATCCTCAGACCATCTGACAAAGTTGTCCACTACGCCTCTGTACTCCTCCTCCTTTTTTTCACTGATGCAGCCCATGATGGAGGAGTCATCAGAGAATCTCTGGAGCTGGCATGTACCAGAGTTGTAGCTAAAGTCAGAAGTGTAAATGGTAAATAATAAGGGTGAAAACACAATTCCTTGAGGTGCGCCGCTGTTGCACATCACCACATCTGACAGGCTGCCAACTGTGGTCTGCTGGTGAGATAGTCCATGATCCAGGCCACCATGTCGGGGTCTACCCACATGTCCCAGAGCTTTTCTGCAAGGGGGGGGGGGGGTTTGATGGTGTTAAATGAAATTGAAAAACATGATTCTCAATGTGCTCCCTGGCCTCTCCAGGTATGAGTAAGCTCTATGCAGTAGGTAGATGATCGCATCGTTCATGCTGATTTGGGTCCGGTATGCAAACTGCAGCGGATCAAGGGAGTCACTTACGATCAGCTTCAGGTGCCTCAGGACCAGTCTCTCAGAGGTCTTCATGACATGTGAGGTCAGCAACACAGGTCTGTAATCATTTGAGGTACTGGCATGACTTTTCTTGGGCACCGGAACAATTCTTGGGCACCTTTTTCAGCCTTAGAGAAAGATTGAAGAGGTGTTGAAACACACCTGCAAGCTGTGTACACAGATTGAGCAGCCTGGGGTTGATGTTGTCTGGGCCCATAGATTTGTTGATTCGGAGCTTGGATAGCTCCCGTCTCACCTGGCTTGATGTTATTAATGGGCTGGTGGAGGGGGAGGGTGTCATTGGGGTGCCTGTGTCTGTGATGATTCCTGTATTGTCCTCATCATCAGGAGTGTGCGAATGTCCATTTGAGCTCTCAGGGGTCAAATTTGTTGAAAAACCAGTTTAGCTCATTTGCATGTTCCAGGATTGCCCTCCATGGCTGGTCTGGAATTTTGTGTTTGAATAATGCATTTTAATCACCGTCTTCCTCATCATTTCTGGAATTTCTTTTAACTTTGGCATAGTGTGTTGCTGGGTAAGACATTTGAACCAACTTCATGCTGTTGAAAAAGTTCTGTTTAAGTGTTGAATGATTGAACAGGGTTTGCAGTAATCAGGCCTGGTTGTGTCTAGTCCAGCTGAACCCCATTATGAATGCAGTTTCATAGATTTGGGGAATTTTTCCTTTAATAAAATAACATTATTATTTAAAAACTTTATTTTGTGTTCACTCAGGTTACCTTTGTTTTATCTTAGATTTTGTTTTAATTTCTGAAACAAATTAATACGAGATATTCACAAATACAGAAGATTTCAGGATGGGGCAAATACTTTTTCACAGCACTGTACATTTTTCATAACCTAGATGAAAGGATTTTAATGATAATGCAGTATTACATGGAAAGTGCAGTTACTTATGTATAAAATGTATTTTACCTGGTGTACCTGATGTTGTGAGATTCCACAGATATATAAATGTGCAGGATCAGGAGGTATAGTTACATTTGACAGCAATGTTCAGTCTGCATTTTTTATCCCCCTGAGTTAAGTTCTTGTATTAAACATACAGAAAAGATACATTCTTGCATCTAGACATCTAGCTATAGAAAAAAAAACTTCTACTTAAGATAAATTTGGCAACCTGAACTACACACACAAGTGATTTGCATAATCTGAATCTTAAATTGCTGGGCTAACCCAACTCTTAACATAAGGAACTTTCCCCGCTTAAATATTGACGAAACTTTTGAATACAAGTCTCTGACTCTGAATGCGGCCCTTTGTGCAGATGAATAGCGAATAGAACAGCAGGTTCGATATGGATGAGTTACCCGGGTTTCCCGTTTATCACAATGCTTCCCTTGTTTCAAAAGAAATCAGAAATGCCAGTCTCCATGTTGCATTGCACTTTTCTGCATGTTGCTTGTGTATAGAGCAAGATCATATGATGTCTCATTTTACAATTCACATTTCATCAGGAATACTCATGGGGTTGATGACACAAATAGGTCTTTTTACCCCTTCCAATTCGCTATCCAAGCCCCAAGTTTCAACGCATGACTATTTCTGACCAGAACAGAACAACAATCCAATCAAGTTCTCAGCTGGAGTGAGGCACAGTTATTGGCTTCAGTGTTAGCCGCCCAGAAAGAGGAACCGCAGCTGTCGTTCGCCTTTCTTCACCATTTCATCCTTTTTTGTTCAATTATCTCCCTGGAAGGCTGTGACTCTGAGTCTTCTGTGCCTTTTATCTGACGCCTCTTGCCTTCAGCCAACCTTTTTAGCATTGCTTCTGTGAAGTACAGAGCATCAAAGGATCACGTCCACTGGGTATAAGTCTTACTTTTTTGTTGTCATTTTATTTCCCTCAGGGTTCGAGGGCGAGAGCGTCAGCCTCGTATAGATGGTTTCTCCCGGAGCCTTAAAGGCTTTTTCAGAGCCGGGATGAGTTAAGAAGTAATGGATGAGTCATTCGCAGTGAAGCACAATGCAATGATAGTAAGAGTCTCGCTGTGCTGATTGACAGAGAGCTGAATTTACATGACTCAAACACACATAATGTTCACACTTTGAGTTACTGTCATGTCAAATTAGGTTGTGAGACATTGAAATGTCCAGACTTTGCGATATTGACATGGGAAAAGATACAATGCAAATTGTACTGACTTACGTCAAAGAATTTATAGGTATTTACACATGCAAAAATTTATGAACGGTTAATCGGATCTAATAGCCTTTATGATGTTTTTTTTATGGGAACACGATCTACAGTTCCTGCTGTTCAAAGAAATATTTATTTAATTAATTTATTTTTTGAGCTTGGGTCAATAATCTGGACGCAGTGTTCCATCAACCTATTTTGCTGATATGGGGAAGTTTATACGTCTGTCCATCATAAGCCAAGCTGAACTTTTGAACAAATGTTGCTGGCCACAGGAAGGATGGCTGAAAAGGTAAATCTATGACTGCTTTGGGCTAGGCAGCCAGGAATGGGGCTCGTAATGACCAGGAAAAGAGGTTAACAGCAATAATATACTGTGGACTGTAAATAATTGCTGTGATTTTCATAGCTAAATTTTACAATAATATCCTATATTATGAACTTACAAATAAATGAGAGTAATATGGAGGTGTTTTCAGGAACAGTTCAATCGTTTCCAGCTAATCACTGGAAATGAGCGCTTCCTGAAGAATTGTGGTGTCAGCCGGAGTAAATTATAAATGATATCTGTGAGACACAATGTCCTAAAGTATGTATTCCAAGCAGCTGTGGAAAAAAAAATCCTGAATGCCTGGATACTAAATCTGCTTTTTGGATGTCCAGACTAATGATTTGTCTGGCCCTGTAGGCAAACAAGTGGTAAATGTTAGGTCAAGCTCATTTTCAAGCTACAAGTTACACAAACAAAGAAATGAATTTGTCAGCACTAAGCATTTTAGACTGTATGTCTTCAAGCTTCAAGTTTAAAAAGATTTTAGTTTTGCCACTAGAGGTAAAATTAATTTTTGTCACAGTTTACACATACAATATTATATCAGTAGTGTATTCTGTTATAATGAAGTAGCTGCTGTGAGGAGAGGCCTGAATCAGAGGCGAGGTCCAGGTCTGACACTTCAGTCAAGTCCACAAAGTTATGTAACATTATTTTCTACTTCAAATGGAAGCCCTTTTTCTTTTCTTGTTTAATGAAAAAGGCAGTTGAGGGAATCATTCCTGAAGCACTGCATGAATATTTAAAGAATAGAATCATGGGGTCTGGACCTGAATTTGTCCTGCATGCCACTCGGTAAGGGTTTCAGTGCTTTCATTTTTTATCAGTTGTGATAAAAATTTTATCAGATTATCATCTGTGGTATAAGAGCGATGAAACAAACAGCTCTGGGGTGGTTGACTCCACTGAGTGTTTGATTTCTTTATGAAGTACACAGGAATTCATTTCTTAAATTTGTACTTCAATATACGAGAAATGTACTGGACTTTAAATAAAATGTAAAAAAAACTAATTTTCTACGTCACCATTGGGGTTTATCTTCCTTTCTTTTCACAGCACATACTGTTTTTCGTGTGCCAGCAATGGCCTTGATACAAAGATATCTGACAGGTGAAATCTGACAGCTCGAGCTATTTTAAAATTTATGACAAGGTGTTAAAGCATGAATGCTGACAGAAGTCCGTTGGATATTGGACCAAGCCATTGCTAGGCCATTTGATTATTCTAAATGGACACAAGTATGTTATGAGACTTGATTGAATTTTCTGAGCAGCTTTAAAACTAACAAACAAATCAGGTGGCCCTGATTTCCTAAGATACAAATAACAAGTATTTTTTTGTGTTTGCAGTTTAGTTTTAATTAATGTGTGTGTTTGAGGTAATTGACAAAAATAAATATTATGACAATAATCGTGCGGATGATGTATTGTGCAAACTAAGGGTTGAAAGCAATACGCAAATGAAGTTTTGAGTGTGGTGTGTTCAGATCTCAAAGAAACTCTGAAAGAAGCTCAAACTCAAGTATAACTGCAATTAAAGGCAGTGAGACATGTTTAAAAACATAGATGAAGAGGGTGTAGACCTGAGCATCTGTTTAAATGCTGTCCACGTTGGATATGCGAATGCGTCGTGAATATCCAACACTAATTTTTCCGCATAAATAATAAGTTATTGTTTTGAGAAACATTCTGTTTTGGAGCACTAAGGTATAATTAGGTGAATTTAGATATTCAGAATTAGTGGATGGTATTATTTTGTTGTTGGCTAAGTGAAAAAAATGGGATTTTGCAAATTTAATACATGCCCTTCATTCATGATAATTTTTTGAATGCAAGCTCTGTTGGCAAAGTGACTGTCAGGTTGCAGTAAGTCACACTATGGGTGAAAAATGAATTAATTTGCATAAATGCCACTGTGTATTTTGAGGTAGAAACATCTTAAATTGCCTAGTCATTAAGGCAAATGTGCAAAATTGTGCTTTAATTAAAAATTTCATGGCTGAGAGTGTGAATCTGATGTGTAACATGTTAAGGGGGGGGGGGGGGGGTAAATAAATAAGTTACAACACAAACTATTTTTGTACTGCATAAATTAGCATACAAATTTGGTTAGATAATTGTTTTGAGCAAAATTTAAACTAATCCAGACTTATGCAGGTCAACAACCATCTCTCTCTTGTGTTGAAATTAAGGTGAATTTGTTTGCATTTATTTCATGCATTCTTTTGAGGTGTCAATAATTTTGAGCGAAAAGACTATACTATTTAACTTTTCTATTCATTAGTATTAATTGATAAAGCTGTTCTTATGACAGTGGCATTTGTTAGGGGACAGTTACATATTCCCTTCAATTATGTTGTAGAAAAGTTGATAGTAAAATTAAAAGTCAATTTTTGTCTGTTTTTTAAAAGTCGCTAATATTTCTGTTAGTTAATAATTCTCAATTGCATAAGCCATCCTTTGAAAATAAAATAATAAATAAAAAATTACAAAAGCTTAAGCTTAGAACAAATAGTGACATGCCAGAAGCCAATAATTAAGTCTCCATTTTCTCTAAAACATTTGCATATAATAATACAAATGCAAAAATGAACCTGTGACATTAATGTAGCCTGCAGTAAACAAACAGAGCCTGCTGCTTATGAAATTTGTTGCTTCACAAGTGAGGAGTCACTTGACTGCAAACAGCAAAGCTTTTCATTCTTCTGACTTCTGACCACAGGCACTGATACATAGAAGTTCATAACTTGGGAAAACCTCCGTCTTAATAGTTTTGGCGAAACGTCCTGTTGAATTATAGACTCTAACGTCATGCACTTCCCCTTGACCCCTTTTTCAAGCAGCTCAAAGATGAACCCAAGCAGCTGTGCTTCTGAAGAGATTCTTCTAAAGAAGTTGTGAAAGCACTTAATCTAAACAGAGTGTATGTGACCTCAGGTGAACTCACAAAGGGCTTGAACATATTTGGCGACTTGTGTTCAAAAGTTATGTCAATATATGCGCTAGTTTCTTTTATTCAGAGTTGGGTTACGAACCTGCTTAATTTGAATGGGTGCACCATTCAAATTATTAAAATAACATTTGTACTTCATGCCTCTGAGGTTGCCAGGTTTGTCTTGAGGAAAACAGCCGAAACATGGTTTTTCAAGAGCATCCAAACCACCGCGTCTAAACACAAACCTTAAAACCCTGAAAAATATCAGGCATAGGAAATTAACTTTCTAGATTTTTCTGACAGGCACTGAGCCCAACATTTTGCTAAACAACTTCATAAAAGCATGCCAGCAAAGTTGAAGTTGCCGATGGACACACATTTAGTGAGTAGCAAAACCTCTCACCATTAGCAAAAGCTTGCCCTTTATCTTATAAGCTAATGTTAGCTGGCTAGTTCACTTTTGTATAAAGACATTGGCTTGATTCTAAACCTTCACCGGCTCTGCCCTGGTTGGCAGGTAAAACGATCTAACAGCATTATTGAATGCTTGATTCTGATTGGTCAGAATGTTTCAATTTAATTTCTTTAACAGCAGCTGTAAGGAAAAATAAAGTTTTATAAAACAGTGGATATAAAAAAAAGTCTACATTCCCCTATTAAATTAGCATTTTTGTGATTTTTGTGATTTTCCACATTCCACAGAAACCTTAATTCAAGTGAACAACATATAGAAAAGATCTGAATTGACCAATCACATTCATTCACAGTATGGGCTATGGGGTAGGAGTGCTAGACAGACGCCTTTTCTCATGAGAAAAAACAAAAATAATTTCTACCCCACCCTAAATTTTGCCAAACCATGTGGCAAAACTATTTAGCACACACCAAGGTACAATGTGAACCATGGTTGTGGCAGCATCGGCCTATGGGGATGTTTCTCTTCAGCTTGGATTTAAAGGTTAAAAAAATAAAAAAAAGATAAGACAAGAAAAGAAAAAGATCTGACATGATTCATGGTTTGAAGGATAAGCTTACCAAGCACTTATCTGCTATGTTTGCAGCTTAAAGTTCATTTGTAACGTTATCCATTTTTAAAAATCCTCATGATAAGCAGCATTTCTGATTAAATGCTTTTTCTCCTCTGGTGTCCTTCCTTGCAGAAAAAGAAAACCTTCACAATTCTTCACAATACTACTGTCAGATACTGGCGCTGGAATTACGACGGCTCCCGATTTAAGCCGATATCGTGCAAGAAAAATCAGAATCCAGAGTAACTGAGATAAGCCTCTGCTTTTTTTTTTTTTTTTTTTAAAGAAAATTCAGTCAACCTTCACTAATGGGAACGAAACACCGCTTTAGTTTTCTTAAAGCGCTTGTTGGGAAAAGGCTCAGTGCAGGCCTTCAGTGGTGCAGACCATCTGTTCACATCCCTGGTTTCACAACAATTATCGATTTGCAGATGGCTTGCTGTCAGCTAGCAGTTAACACAGTCAAGGGTCGTATGTTTCATAGTGCAACACTCATGAAGCTTTTACTATAGATGATGGTGCAAAATTTGTAGAAGGGAGAGCAAATGCATTGCATTTAATAATAAGAATAAATGCTGTAAGTGCTAACCACATCCCTAACCTTGATTTTGGTTTGTGTGAATTATGTGATTATGTATGTATTTACTGCAGCTATAACATTTTTGTTTATTTATATGTATTTTTCCCAGATCTTATGAATTAAGAACAAGACAGAATAATATCAATAATTATGAATAATTTCAATGTGGCCAACATGCATAAATCGTGTGCTCAGCAGGATATTAAATCAATGTAAAATGTTTACATTTTGTAATACATAAATAATTCGATAGGTTAACTGTATATATGCATCAATTATGTGTAAATATGTACTATTGATTGAACACTTATTACTTAACCATATAAAGTAAACTACTAACTTATTAATGCACTTATTGCTCCCTTTAATTTCACCTATGCATTTGCAAGTTTGCACTCATTGTCATTTGAGAATTTCCCCAATGATTTAACCAAATTATTCGAGGAGGTGTGTGCTAATCCACTTATAATTAATGAGTTAAAAGGTCATTCAGAGAGCGGGTGGCGCAAAAGGTCAAGGTTGCTGAGACTCTCCTGCTGATATGTTAAGAGAGAGAGATCAAAACACTAGAACACACTAATGAGGACCAAACAAACATTAACAAAGTGGTAGAAATGTATATCAACACGCTAGAACATCACTTTCACAAGTTTGTGTCTCCCCTATTGTTTCAAGAAAGAAAGACAGGAATCAGTATACAATAATTGTTGTTGCTGTTGTTGTTGTTTTTAAATAAAGCAAAGGAAATTTGCATGATTTCCCTTTATCCCTCCGAGATCTGACTCGCATTGAGCCTCATTTATCCAGCTGGATACAAACAGATCTGTTCGTGCGAGCGTTTACACAAGAAATTTGGTGTTCATGAAAATCCTGTAAATTCGGAAAGTCTTTCATATCTACTCGTGCTCCTGAGTGTGTGTAAATTTACAAATGAGAAGACTTGCAAATGTATACCTTGATGGATCAGCTTCAAATCATATCATTTGTAAAGGAGTTGCTGCATGGATTACGTGGTCGATTTTCAATCACTTTAAAGCACATTCCTCCTCCATCCCTAACCTGAGGCGGTTACAGCATGTCTGCACCTCTTTATGCGCTTGTAAAGCAAAGGTTTCTGGCATACACGAGAGAAATTCAGCCACTCGTTTAATTTACATAACAAGCTTTTTCACCTTTTTATATTTAGCAGTGACATTGCATATTTGCAATGTCCTCCACTGCTCTGAGCATAGCGTCCTGCTTTTCCAAGATTTCACTTAGAAGACTCTTGGTTTCTCTTCATATTGTAGCATTTTCACATGCTGGGACTCCTTTGGCTACACTGCTATATGCATTTTTTTTTCTTGTTGATTTGAGTCACTTCTAATTCTGCCTCTGTGAAATTCTTGGGTTAATTTTTGGCCATTTAGTAGTCATTTTGCACTTTCCACTCTATGAGCGTTGCCTTTTATGGAGTTCTGTGGGCGTCACTAAATGCAAATCAACTGTACCATGCACACGGCTGGTAAGTTACACGATGTGGCATTTATGAACATATCTACAACCCCAATTTCAAAGAAGTTGGGACAGTAGGGAAAATGCTAATACAAAGAGGAGTGGTTTGTAATTGTACTTTGACTTGTATTTAAACAGAAAACATATAAAGACAATGTATTAGATATTTTACTTAATCAACTGTGTAGTTTTTTTTTTAAGCTAAACCTTTATTTTGAAATTGATGCATGCAACACATTCCAACAAAGTTGGGACAGGGCAATTTAATTTTAATTTAATCTAATAGTGATGTGAGAAATTGAAATAAGAAGGTGATGTGAAACAGGTGAGGCAATCGTCTAATCATAGTATATAAGGAGCCTCCAAAAAAGGCCTAGTCCTTCAAGAACAAGGATGGGTTGAGGCTCGCCAATCTGCCAACAGATGCGTCAGCGAATAATCCAACACTTTGAGAACAACATTCCACAAAGACAAATCGGTAGGATTTTGGGTATTTCACCTTCTACAGTGCACAATATAATTAAAAGATTCAAGGAATCTGGTCAAATCTCTGAGTAAAGGACGAGGCTGAAAACCACTTCTGAATGGCGTGATCTCAGATGTCACTGTCTTAAAAACCATCATGAGTCTGTAATGGATATCCTGACAATGGCTCGGGAATACTTTGGTAAACCTTTTTGTCAGTCAATACCATTCGTTGCTGCATCCACAGATGCAAGTTAAGGTTTTATTATGCAAAGCAGAAGCCATACATCAACACTGTCCAGAAGCACCACCGACTTCTCTGGGCTCGACCTCATCTGAGATGGACAGTAGCACAGTGGAATCGTGTTTTCTGAACAAAACAGCCATCGGGTTCTCCGGTCCAAAGAGGAAAAGGACCAAAAATAATGTTATCAGCGTCAGGTCCAAAAGCCAGCATCTGTGATGGTATGGGGGCGTATCAGTCACCATTGCATGGATAACTTGCACATCTGTGAGTCCACCATTAATGCAGAAAGATGTGTACACATTTTGGAACAACATATGCTGCCATCCAGAGCAGGACAACACCAAACCACATTCTGCCCAGATTACAAGCACATAGTTGTGTAAGCAGAGAGTGTGGGTGCTACCATGGCCTGCATGCAGTCCTGACCTGTCTCTGATTGTGAATGTGCGGCGTATTATGAAGAGCAAAATAAGACAATGAAGGCCCCGTACAGTTGCACAGCTGAAGAAATCCATAGTGGATGAATGGGGGAAAATTCTAAAACTTGCTAAACCTAACTTATGGTGTTTTCACTCGGCGCCCAAACGCTTAATAAGTGTTATTAAAAGAAAAGGTGATGTTACACAGTGGTAAACAGTCAACTGTTCCAACTTTTTTGGAGTGTGTTGCAGTCATCAGATTTAAAATGAGTGTATATTTTCAAAAATAAAATAATGTGTTAATAATGTATTTTCAATATAGTATAGGGTGAATCGAATTTCAAATGACAATTCCATACTGTCAAAGAAAATTAGTGTCTCCGAAATTTTTGTAAATCCAGCAGAAATGTTTAGTTCCGTTTGTTTTGTGTGCAATTAAGCGGGTTTTAAAAATAAAGTACTTTTGATATTACACTGATATTACACTTAGTATATTATGTATATACGTTTTTTCAAAGCTGTGATACAGAGCTTATTTTCTTTAGACTAATCATATTCTTTCTCAGTAGTACTCCACAGAATGCCCTGTCATCTACATTCATGCACAGGGGACAAAAAATAAATTGCCACGGTGGAATTATTGTCAGTGCTGCAAATCTTTTTATTTGTAGTTGCCCAGTAAACAAGTATGTACAGCAACCAGGAAAAAAATATTGACTTTTGTAAAGGAAAGCTCATGGGAAAGGATTTTAATGGACAATGGACACTAATGCAAAAATAATAAGATTTTTTAGTATGTTATGAACAATGAATGTTAATGTATTTCAAGGTGAAATCTCATTATAGTGAGCTGGAACAGGCAAAAATAAAACCGTAGTTTATTTAGCAAGTGCTGTAGGTGTTTTAAATTATTTACCTGAAATATGCATATTAGCTGTTTTGAAGGACATTTTGTTTAGAATTAAAATGTCTTATACTGTTACGTACATACTTATAACTGTAAGGTAATCATCATGAAATCATAGACTCACCCTCATTATTGTCTTCTTGTATTTTTTTTTTTTTTTTTAAGACAGAGATCCCTGTGTGGAAAAGGAATCAACGTCCAAAACGTTTATTTTCCATTCTATTTTTAATGCACTATTTATTTATTCAACGCTTTGTAACACCTACATTTCATGTTTGGCTTAACAGAACTCAAAAGCAGTTAGGCATTTCCTCCAATTCATAAATATTCATGCCTTTTTATAAAAACCTGAATGAATCCCAAGAAAGACTGTGTCCAACGCCCGAAACCTGGACCCGTCCTCCATTCCTCAATTTTGACAGGAAGACGGATCCTCATGTGATGAATGAATGGTAATGGGTTTAGTGTATGAACTGACAGTCCATGGTACCTGATGGATAAATCCATAGTGGAAGTAATCAACAATGGACTGGTATGGTGCATTTTCATACTTATCAACATTTACATTGCGATGACAATATGTTAAATAAATGGCTCCTTAAAGACAACTTCACCATATCAAGTGGAACCTTTTCTTTATTAAATAACAATACATTGTTTTTTATCCGTTCATCAGCCTTAAATTACGTAGAGCCTCTGTCCTTGCATAAACTCTCAAAGTATTGTATTAGTGCATTAATATATATCTGAAAGCTTTTGAACGGAATGATCGGTGTAAAATGACGCTACCTAAGATATTTATGTATCACAGAAGGCAACATAACAATTTACCCCAATAATCCTGTTCAAAAGTTTACACCCCTCTCCTCTTAACGCATTGTGTTGCCTTCTTGAGCATCAGTGAATGTTTGCACCTTTTGTAATAGGTATGTAAAATCATATAGCCACTCTTGGAAAGGGGGTCAGATATGCAGAAGATGCTGGAAAAGCAAATACTGTGCAGAACCTGCAGGATTTTTTTCTGAAGAACAGTGGGTAGTTTACTGCTCAAGACAAACAAGGGACTCATGACCAACTATCACAAAACATAAACACAGTCATTGATGATATATAATCCAAAAGAATCAAGCGAATGTAAACTTTTGAACTGGCTCATTTGTGTAAATTCAGTTATTGTGTCTTGTGGACTATATGTAAACATCTGTTTTTGTGTTATATGTTCAGGTTGGTACTAAATAAAAAACAAAATGCAATTTTTATGATCCCTCTTAAAAAAAAGGATAAAAATTTTGCAGAATCTATAAGGCTTATGACATCAACTGTATTAGATTTAAGGCCTCCAATCTAACATCACAAAATGCATGTGATATACCTTTAATATTTGGAAATGGCCACTTTTACATAACCATGGAGACCAAAAACTCACTGATTTTCTCACTGTGAACTTGCAGGTGCTATTGAATTCTGAACCATGCAGGGGAAAATGCATTTAACAGCTAAGCATACTTTTGGTACAGAAATATACATTTCTGCATGATTAGAAATGTGTGAAAGAGTACATCTGTACACACACATCAGGCAAAAAAAAAAAAAACATACTTCCTTGTTTACTCCAGAGAGCCCTTTCAAGTCTGTTCATCACAACTCTAAAGAGCACATTAATAATCCCCCATAAACCCTGTAGGTTTGGAGTAGTGGGTAGCTGACATCTGTTACTTACTCCCACATAGACGAGGATTATTGCTCACACACACAGAGTCAGCGCCCAGATAATTAATTAGCACCCAAAGCTACCGCACATGATGCATGGTGTGAGAGGCAACAGGTGTTTTCATGAAATTATACATGGCAGCTCAAAGAGAGTGATGGAGGTACTCTCGGGATTGATATATTTAGGTTAGTGCCGCAAAGCTGAAAGATGCATTGAAAGGCGACGTTGCTTGCCCGAGTCATTGGGGAGGGAATCCAGAGGTTGCTTGCATTAAGGCAGATTGGAGGAGGAAGTCCAAAGAATGAGAGCCTGCAAGTGCTTGTAGTCTGAGAGAAAAAAAAAAGTACTAAACTGAACTGAGCTGCACTCTGCACAAAATTTTAATGTTTTGATTTAAACTGGGCAGTTGAAGATTATAAAAAAGACCAAGCAGTGTTTTTCATGACATGCTTTTCTGCTCACCACAGTTGTAAAGGGTGCTTATTTGAGTTACTGCATACGTCCTCGAAACAGTCTGGCACTTCTCCTTTGACATCTCTCATCAACAAGGAATTTCCACCCACAGAATTGTCCCAAGAAAAATCAAGAGATCAACAGTTTCTGAAATACAGTACTCAAACCAGCCCATCTGGCACCAGCCACCACTGCCCCAACCCCACCACCCTCCAAACTGATGTTCGGTGTGAACATGTTTGATATAATTTAAGCTCTTGGCCTGTATCTGCATGATTTTATTGCACTACTGCAGCATCATTGGCTGATTGGGTCATTGCATGATATAACCGGGGTACAGGTGTTCCAATTAAAGTGGGCAGTGAGTGTTTGTTTCAAAATGTGAAATATTACAAATGAATGATAAACTTTTTAAAGGCATCTCCAAATCAATTTTAATAACAACCTCTTAAAATGTTTATGGATTTTTTGGCTGCCTGATGCTGCACAGTTCACATAATTACACAAAGTATAATTGGTTGTTAAGGAAAAGAACGATGTTACATGCAGGATCAATGTACAAATTCAGGGGTAATAAAACAGAGTCTAATGCAGAACGAAAGACGTTTTTACTTTGAAGGTTCATTCTTGTCCTGGTGACTATAATGTATGTTTGCTATATGTTTGTTTGGGTGTGTACTGTAGTACTGGAACAATTTTTACATCCAATTTTTGCCAAATCTCACACTTAGTTCCATGGCTATGTATGTTTGTATGCATAATTTAAATAGTAGCTTCGTTTAGCTTCATTTTTGATCACCAATGCAATCAAATATTTTCAGAGTGTGCCAGTTAGCAGTTGAAATAGTGAGTCATTTCCTGTACCATTCAAGTCCATGTCCTTTTTTTCTTTTGTCCAGACCATTTGGATTTTTTTTTAGCCTGACCACACAAAATGACAGAATGACAGTATAACCAGTGCCCCCTTGTAACACATGTCAGAACATTTGAACTTCTGTTCTTTAAATTTATATATATATATATATATATATATATATATATATATATATATATATATATATATATATATATATATATATATATATATATATAAGAGAATTGGATTAAAAAAAATGCATTACAAAATACAGTGCTCTCCAATAATATTGGCACCCTTGGTAAAAATGAGCAAAGAAGGCTGTGGAAAATTCTTTTTTTAACTTTTTGATCTTTTGTTAAAAAAAACAACTCTGCTCTCATGGATATCAAACAATATCGAGCACAACACAGGTTTATCCAAATAAAAATATCTTTGATAAATGTGTGCAATCATTATTAGCACCCCTATGAATTCATATAAGAAATATATTTGAAGTATATTCCCAATTACATGGTAAATTTTTTTTAGTACACCTGGGTGACTAGGAACAGGAAATTGTTCATCCATGACTTACTGTTGCACAGGGGTGTAAATATGAGGTAACACATATGCCAAATTCCCTCAGTCATTCATAACAATGGGTAAGACCAAGGAATATAGCTGTGATGTGTGGCAAAAGGTTGTTGAGCTTCACAAAATGGGAAGTTTCTATAAGAAACTAGCACAAGCATTGAAAATGCCCATTTCCACCATCAGGGCAATAATTACGACGTTCCAGTCAACTGGAAATGTTATGAATCAACCTGGAATTGGACGTGTGTCTATATCGTCTCAACGCACTGTGAAGAGGACGGTTCGAGTGGCCAAAAAATCACCAAGGATCACAGCTGGAGAATTGCAGAAGTTAGTTGTGTCTTCGGGTCAGAAAGTCTCCAAAACTACAATCTGAAGTCACCTACATCACCACAAGTTGTTTGGAAGGGTTTCAAGAAAAAAGCCTCTACTTTCATCCAAAAAGAAAACTCAAGCTTCTTCAGTTTGCCAGATACTACTGGACCTTCAAGTGGGATCAGGTTATATGGTCAGATGAAACCAAAATAGATATTTGGCAATAAACACCAGAGGTGGTTTTGATGCACACAGAGAGGTAACCATATGGAAAAGCACCTCATGCCCACAGTTAAATATGGTTTTCTGCTGTTTTTATACCAGAAGACCAGAACATATTGTTAGGACACATGGCATCATGGACTCTATCAAATATCAACAGATATTAAATGAAAACCTGACTGCCTCTGCCAGAAAGCTTAAAATGGGCCATGGTTGGATCTTCCAGCAGGACCATGATCCAAAACATACATCAAAATCAACACAAAAATGGTTTACTGACCACAAAATCAAGGTCCTGCCATAGCCATCCCAGTCCCCTGACCTGAAACCCATAGAAAACCTGTGGGGTGAACTGAAGAGAGTTCACCGGCATGGACCTCGAAATTGGAAGGATCTGGAGAGATTCTGTATGGATTTTTCACAGCCTTCTTTGCTCATATTTACCAAAGTGCCAATATTAGTGGAGGGCAGTGTAAGTTCATTCATTCATTTGAGATCATTGATAGGCTGCATGAATCTACAGTCTGGGCTAGAAAAAAAAATCAGCCCTTGCCTTGCATCTTCTTACTATTCTGTGTATTTTTCTTACAGCCATTTGTGGTGCTGTTCTAGTTAGTTCTACAAAAATCCAAAATAATCCATCTCTGATTTGGATGCCAAAAAATGCAACCTTGTATTGATTGTCTTTTTAGCCCATTTATACCAACCGGCCCTGTGTATAAGGACAATAAACATAATTTAATTTGAATTTGAATTCATTCATACTGTGTATACAAATAACCATAACAACAACAACAATAATAATAATAACAATAACAACAACAAGAACAACAATAATAATAATAATAATAATAATAATAATAATAATAATAACGCATAGAGATCATACATAAATCCTCTATTTTTCTCCAGACGTAGTTGAGGAAAAGCAGCACAGCTTGCCAAACATGACACATTGCTACCATATTTCACCACCACAACAGACTGAGCATGATTACTGAAGGCCACCTGAATTTCTGACAGGAGTACGACCGTTGAGATTGGGTCTTGTCAAAAAGTTCCACGTGAGGAACAGATGCTGAGATGCTGATCTGTATAATGTGCCAGAGTGGCATAGCAGATGGCTATATATAAAAAAAAAATAATAATAATCACTGAGTTCATTGTGTGCTCTGTAGCCATGGCATCAGCTACATGTTATTTTCTTTGTAAAGTTGGTGACACAGACATAGCTGTTGAATAAGTTCAACAGCCTAAATGGTTTTTTTTTAAAAAAAAGATCAATTTAGCTCAGTTGGTTTGGGTTGAACATGAAACATTTTCAAACAGTCTGTTTTCATTGTCGACTTCGTTTCGTCAGGTTTCTCAAGCATTTCCATACTTATATTCCAGTTTTTCCTCAATTGCATACACAACTAGAACAAGATCTCAATCAGCTTCAACTTTTCTCTCAAAATAATTTCACCTTTTTTCAGACCTATATCTACACTCTTCATGTTTTCAGTCATGTTTCAGACATGATTTGAGCAAAACCATACGTGCACATCCCGTTCCTAAAACTTGCGGTTCTCACAAACCGTGAGAACTTGAATTGACAACTCTCCTGCAGCAAAATGGTTCATGCACCAATTTGAATGTCAGGACAAATAAAAAGAGACAGAGATGTGTGTTGATTTTCAAGAATGTACCAAAACAATGACAGAAGACAACATAAAGAGAGAAATATACCTATGAGAAATTCAGATATCTGCCCTACTAAGGCTGCAGAGGAAATATGCTATGGCTCTGACTTTCACATAGGTGTATAATGTTGGCCATGACTATCCTTGTTCACAATTGGATAATCTTTAAATAAAGCAAGTCACATTCATATTGAATTTATATTGGTTGATGTATATTTTTGTATTTTTCACATGATGTGTCTAGACAAGGAGGAATGAATCCAAATAATTCTGCTCAAGTCAGGGAATACTAGGCATGTTGAACATATAGTTCTGCCATTAAAAGCTTTTATTTTGCCGTTTTTTAATCCTTTCTTTCTCATACGATGCTCAAACATATGGGACAAAATATCATCCTACCCTACCCTTGGTCTGATATTCAAGATTTAATTGAATAAAATGTGCAGCACATTTATGGTTAATAAGCGAATACAGAATATAGAGTTAATTGTAGAGATTTTTTTTAAAAAAAGTCATAATTCAAATGAATTTATATGATCGGCTTGAATGAATGACAACAAATAAAACACCTCACACCAGCCAGGTGGGATCTCTGGCACGGAATGACCGTGAAAATCACAGCTGATCACATTTGCGGAGCTGGAAAATGCGATTTCAAGCCTGATCTGGACATCGGAATCAAATTAGCTTGGTCAAAGATGATCAGAGGGGAATGAAGATGTCGCCGTCTGCAATGTTCTCAAAGCAGGGGTCCTGGGAACCCCAGGGGTCTTTGAAGCATAGCCAGGGAGTCTGCTTTTATTTTGTGTTTATAGTACTGGACATCACAACCCACCATTATCACTTATTGCTTATTATACCTAGGGCAGTGGTGACTCAACGGTTAAGGCTCTGGGTTACTGATCAGAAGTTCAGGGTTCAAGCCTCAGCACTGCCAAGTTGCCCCTGTTAGGCCCTTGACCTCCCTGCTCCAGGGGTGCCGTATCATGGCTGACCCTGCACTCTGACCCCAACTTCCTAACTTCACGTTTCCTAACTGGGAAATGTGAAGAAAAGAATTTCGCTGTAATGTATATGTGACCAATGCAGGCTTCTTCTAAAAATATAATGAAATATAATCTAATGAAAAATGTGAAGTTCAGAAATAAGAAGATGCTGTGCTTTTAAAAAAAACCTTCACACTAGAAATGTAGACAAAAAATTTACTATTTACTATTGATTTCAAAACAGAATGTCCTTGTCATTTCTTTATTCACGTGCTTATACACTGCTTTGTGCTACACATAATGTAGCCGTGGGGGGAAAAAGAAAAAGAACAAGGTGATGGTTCATCGGTACAGATTTATAAATACACCCGAAATTGCACATGTTCATGCTTACAGAACGAGCATCTTGAAACCCACACAAGCTTCATCAGATGCTATTTCTGTAGCCGTGTGTGTGTGTGTGTGCTAGCTGAGATCACACCTCGCACAGCAGCAGTGATGTCTGAGATGATCGGAGCACGAGCACTGTTTCACTGTTTACTCCTCTACTACAGCTTCTGGCTCGCTTTAAAGCTGTTTCATGACCAATATGAATGTCTCTCATTCGAAGGTTGGAAAACAATGCATATCTTTAGATAGATAGAATCCCAGAGAGTCAGGAAGAGAGAGAGAGAGAGAGAGAGAGAGTGAGTGTAATTGAGAGGATTCATTAATTACACCTGCTGTGATGCAGTGTTTGCTCAGATTGGGTTGCAGGAGAGCATTTGTCTTCTGGACTGCATGACTGTTTTCCATTCTCTGCCCTCCCAGAATCTGTGGCTGCACCGCTTCATTACCGCACTCAACTGCATGGGACACGATTTGATGACGCCCCCACAGGAAAGTGTTCCGCCTTAATGAAATCTAATCCTGCTGCTCGGGCAACGACACCTCCATCGGATTCAATCATCCCTGCACGATGCTCTGTATGCAGTCGTGCCGAGCAAGAAAAATGGCAAGAGCATTCTGATGTTGCATTTAAGATGGGTGTTTTCTTGTGTTAATTTTAACTTGTGTTTAACTGTTTTTATTTTTCACAATACTGAGAGACAAAAGAGCAGTCATTTTTAACCATTTGTATTTTTCAAATTCCACCAAAGAATGACCACAGTATTTATTGGCACCTATCCAGAAAATGGGCTATAACTGCGTAAAACAAGCATTACACACTATTCAGAGTAAGAAATTTAAGTCCAAAGGTTATGTCAAAATGTACACGTGGAAAGTTGCGCAGCAAGTTGATTTTCTCGGTGTTGCAATTCAGATTATGCAAATCACCTCTGAGGGTTGCCAGGTATTTCTTGAGTAGAAGCATGAGAGATGGTGTTTTTCAATAATGTCTAGATCAGCAAAATTAAACGCAAGCATGAAACTGAAAAAAAAAAAATCAAGGATAGAAAATGTGGACTGAAGAAGTAAACAGTATTTTCCTCTGTGTGCTGTTAAATGTTAAGTGTAACATACAAGCAAGAACATTTTAAAATGAAAAATGAGTAGATGGATCTAATAAACTGCCAGTATATTGCTGCATATACAGTAAATGGTGCTACTTGTAAATACTATGAAATTAGTCAATACAAATTTAGTTTAATTTAAGAGTATGGCTTCCAGCCTCATCATTTGCCAGCTTATAAAATAGCACATGATCCAGCACTTGATTTTTTTTATGTCGTGCACCAGACGTGAATTCTGGACACAGCTTACTGAAGCCACGAGACATTAAGTCGAGGTCATTAAATCCGTGTAGCCTTTTTATTGTGTGCTGATTATGTATTTATGTACATAATGCTGGAAATGTTAAAACCCTGTACATGAAGATGCAGCTTTCAACTGTTACAGAGATATCATAGTTATACTATAAACTTCAAATAATCCAGCCACTCCTCCTCTTAGATATAAGATCAACAGGAACCTCAGAACTGAGCTGGGACATCCATCCATCCATCCATTTTCTGTATTGCTTATCTTACACAAGGTAAAAGGGGAACCTGGAGCCTATCCCAGGGGATTCGGGGCACAAGGCGAGGGACACCCTGGACGGGGCACCAACCTATCGCAGGGCACAATCACAAACACACACTACAGACAATTTAGAGACGCCAAACAGCCTACAACACGTCTTTGGACTCATGGAGGAAACCCCCAAAGCACAGGGAGAACATGCAAACTCCATGCATGCAAGCCAGAAGTGGGACTCACACCCCCAACCCTGGAGGTGTGAGGCAAACATGCTAACCACTAGGCCACCGTACCCCCTGAGCTGGAACACTGCAACTCAATATGCTTCTGCTATTTTTCTAGATCTCTTCTCAGAATTAAACTGGGAAGTTTAAACAGTAAAGCGTCAAGGAATTTCCAAAAAATGAGTCATCTATCCATCCCAGGGAAAACCAATAATATTGTTTACTCATGCAGGTTGTATTGTGAGTGGAGAAGTTGGCATTAGCCTTGTGCAGGCAGGCTGCTGGGATTCTGGCATGTCTATGCCTGAAATCCACTAAACACACTGCCAGCCTGCAGAGCCACCAACCTGTTAGCCTGCAGGCGCTAGCACCAACACATCCCATGTTAGTGTGGCTTCCTTCAGAGACTGCTACAATGACCAGACGCTCACTTTCAAATAGTAATGGTGTCAGGATTCAAAGAGAATGGTGTAAATAAACATCCTATATATCACGTCCAGTGCCAATTTGATAGTAACCACATTATGCTGAAAACGTTTAAGGTTGTGAAAATACACTCAAAAACTAAAACTGAAATGTCATTTAAATACATAAATAGACTGACACTCAAGTATTTCTTAGAATCATCCTCTTATAGTCTGCAAAATGTTTTTTTGTTTGGAAGAGACAGCATCTTAATCAGAGAAGAATATCTTAAGGACCAATTTTTTTTTTTTTATGGATAAAATTATGAACACTTACAGAGGAGTGCTTTGTCAGTTTATTCTTCACACTAAGTGCACAAACGCAACTACTCCATTGAATTAAAAAAAAAAATTGCATTATTTAATTAATTTGACAACACAAGATAGCTAACTAAAACTGTGATAAAATAGCCCACATCCTGTAAACGTATTACGATTTCATGACCTGGATTTAGTATATTGTGGCTTTATTAAATCGTTAAGATAAAAGTAAAAAAAAAAATCAAATAAAATTATAGTAATAATAGGAAGGGCTGTATCAAGTGCTATTTCATAAGACTGTAAGTGAATAATGAGGGTGGACAACGTATTTTTAAAAAAAATGAAACCAGTGATTAAATGGCACACTTATTTGATCATTTTTAATTTGATAATTACAACTAGGACTATTCATGCAGCAATATACAAGACTCCTCTTCCATGTTTATTTCAGTGCTTGACATCTCATTCAAATACAGTACCCTCCACTAATATTGGAACCCTTCGGTATATATGTGCAAAGAAATGGTCTTTATTGTTTAACCTTTTGATGTTTTGTTAAAAAAAAAAAAAAAAATCACAAAGATAATCTGCCCTCATGGATATCAAACAATTATGATATTATATATCAAACTATATATCTATATCTATCTATCTATCTATCTATCTATCTATCTCTATCTCTCTCTCTCTCTCTCTCTCTCTCTCTCTCTCTATATATATATATATATATATATATATATATATATATATATATATATATATATATATATATATATAAATATATATAAAAGGGGTGCCCAGTGGCTTAGTGGTTAGCACGTTCACCTCACACCTCCAGGGTCCATAATGTATGAATGTGTGTGATGTGCCCTGCGATGGACTGGCACCCTGTCAATGGTGTACCCTGCCTTGTGCCCGATGCTTCCTGTGCCCGATGCTCTGTGACCCTGAAAAGGAGTAAGCGGTAGAAGATGGATGGATGGATGTATATATATATATATATATATATATATATATATATATATATATATCAGGCAGTATATGTGTGTGTGTGTGTGTGTGTGTGTGTGCTACTTTTCCTTTTGCCAAGATAACAGCTCTGTGTCTTCTCCTATAATGCCTGATGAGGTTGGAGAATACATGGTAAGGGACCTGAGCCAATTCCTCCATACAGAATCTCTCCAGATCCTTCAAATTTCGAGGTCCACGCTGGTGAACTCACCTCTACAGTTTTTTTGAAACCCTTCCAAACAACTTGTGGTGATGTAGGTGACTTCGGATTGTAGTTTTGGAGACTTTCTAACCCCAGACACAACTAACTTCTGCAATTCTCTAGCTGTGATCCTTGGAGATTTTTGGCCACTCGAACCATCCTCTTCACAGTGCATTGAGACAGTATAGACATGTGCCCAATTCCAGGTTGATTCATAACATTTCCAGTTGACTGGAACTTCTTAATTATTTCCCTGAAGGTGGAAATGGGCATTTTCAATGCTTGTTCTATTTTCTTATAGTCATTTTGTGAAGCTCAACAACCTTTTGCCACACATCACAGCCATATTCTTTGGTCTTACCCATTGTTAGGAATGACAGAGGGAATCTGGCGTATATGTTACCTCATATTTACACCCCTGTGCAACAGTAAGTCATGGTTGAACAATTTCCTGTTCCTAGTCACCCAGGTGCACTAAAAAAAATTACCATATAATTGGGAAAATGCTTCAAATATATTTCTCATATGAATTCATAGGGGTTCTAATAATTATTGCACACATTTAACAAATATATTTTTATTTGGATAAACCTGTGTTGTGCTTGATATTGTTTGATATCCTTGAGAGCAGAGTTTTTTGTGTTTTTTAACAAAAGATCAAAAAGTTAAACAAAGAATTTTTCACAGCCTTCATTGCTCATATTTAACAAGGGTCTTATATAAGGGTATATATCTTATATACAAGGGTGTATATATATACATATATATATTTAAAGAACAGAAGTTCAAATGTTCTGACATGCTACAAGGGGGCACTGATTATACTGTCATTCTGTCATGTTGTGTGGTCAGGCTAAAAAAAATCCAAATGGTCTGGACAAAAAAAAAAAAAAAAAAAAAAGACATGGACTTGAATGGTACAGGAAATGACTCACTATTTCAGCTGCTAACTGGCACACTCTGACATCGGTTTGTAGTTTTGGAGACTTTCTGATGCCAAGATGCAACTAACTTCTACAATTCTCCAGTTGTGATTTTTGGACATTTTTTGGCCACTCGAACCATCGTCTTCACAGTGTGTTGAGACAATAAGGTTGATTCATAACATTTCCAGTTGACTGGAAGGTCTTAATTAAACATTTTTTGACAAACCTATGTTGTTTGCAATTGTTTGATATCCATGATAACAGAGTATTTTTGTGATTTTTTTTTTTTAACAAAATATCAAAAGGTTAAACAATAGACAACTTTTCCCAGCCTTCTTTGCTTATATTTACCATAGGTGGCAACAGTAGTGGAGGGCACTGTATAATGGTATTAGTCTTTTTTCCCTTTTTAAATTGTCTCTTGTTTTATGTTTCATTGTACTGCATTTGATTTTCCCCACATAAATATTGACAGGACTTAAGTTGGGCATAAGTTGCCAAAGTGTACGCTTTCGGATGACTAAAATATGTTTAATGTTTAGGCTAAAACTAACAATAACCAAATCACTACATATTTTTGATGATTAACGCTAAAACTACATCCAAATTAGCTGCTAAAATGAGCACTGCCTTACCCAATTACATGGCCCTGTGTATACAGTACATGGCTACATGGCATATTTGCCCAGTTAGGTTAATTAGGTGGATCAAGGGTATACAGTGCACTTCAGAGTTATAGCCAGCAGCCATACTGAAAAATCAAAGCACATTAGTGTTTATTTACAATGCCTTTTAAGCTTTTCAGTGCTATGAACTACTTCATTATTTGTCTCTAAAGAATCAAGGCAAGGAATTACAGTTTTTAGATTGTTATTGCAGCAAAATGGAAAACAATTAAAAGTAGTCCTGCTGGCTCAGTGCTTTTATTACAATTGTGGTTCGCTGTGCCAGTGGAATACTTGTGGGCTGTAACCACTCTCTTGCCAGAGGAATATGAAGTCGTCAACATGTCTTTTCTAACCGCTGACCACGGAGACTTTTTACAGTGTTTCAGTACACTCTGTGATGAAGACTTAATGCTAGCTTTAGGCTAGTACACAGCATAAGAATGGTGGAACAAGAGAGGGAGAGAGAGGGAGAGCGATGTGTGCCTAAACAACAATATAACTCAAAGAATAACACAAAATGAAAGATAAGGAGAGTTTTACATCTGAAAGGAAACCTTCACCCTGAAATATCAAAGCCACATAAATAAATAAATAAATAAACCTTTAAGATTACATTTATATACATTTGAATATACATTTGAACTTTTAGTTAAAGTTGGGAGTTGGCTATTTGGCATATCTTTGTATTAAAATATATGAATATTCTCATTTTTTTAAATATAATTTACTAGTAAAATATATTTAACAAATAGGCAAGTATAACCACGCTTGAAATATAATGTTTAAATATTATTAGTATATTATAATGATTATATTAATATTTATTTTCCAAAATCTCATTATTTTGCAATAACGTGTGAATCTTTGTCACGAAATGGTAAACATGAACTGATCTCGAGGCCAGAACAATGGGCGCTAAACAGGACAGAACTTAAATACTAGTGCTCATAAACCATAAACGTAAATCAGGTGCAGTCATTTGACCTGGGGAGTGTCATGATCAGGCGATATGGAGGGGCTGATAGGAATCGTAGTTCATAATCCATTTCACATCTAATGCTCGAAACAGACTTTTACATGTATTTTGCTTGTATTTTGCTTGTATTTTCTCATTTGTAAGTTGTTTTGGATAAAAGCATCTGCTAAATGAATAAATGTAAATGTACATGTGATCCATTGTAAGTTAAGATTCCCACAAGATTCACTCATCCCTGTTACCCAAACACATTCACCCTGATGAAATCTTTTGAATATTCCATTGAATATTGAATAAGTTCAATAGGAAGAAGTACTTGCATTCGTTCTATGGTCCTGTGATATTGTCTGAAGTGCAAATACAGAAAATACAATCCTCTTACCCAAATTATAGATTGAAAGTAAATTATTAATGAAAAGAAAATGAAATCTTAAGAAGTAAATCAACTCATTAAAGAGTACAATTGCACCTTATAAAAGATTAGATGAGATTGTTGTCTGAGATAGGTCGACACGTTGTTCGTTGGTTAAAGGCATGTTTTCTTATATTCTATGTTGAACAATTCTTTTAAAAAAAGATATGATGATCATGTATCTTGTGTCACTCTTCTCGCTAGGTTGTCCTCCCTGATGGGCCAACTAGTGGCTGTTTTTAAAAGGGTCACATGGGGCGTTTTAATGTTTTCCTTTTCGTTTAATGTGTAATGTATCTCTTTGTGCAAGTATAAGATCTGCAAAGTTACAAAGCTCAGTCTCCCACAAAGAGAGAACACTGCTCCAGACCTGCCTAAAAACTCCTCGATCGAAGTCCAGATATTACTTCCGCAAACATCTACGTCACTATTTGAAATATTAGCATAATTAAATTTAACTGTATTTTATGTCGTCACTTGATGATCTGCTTGATCATCTGCATTTTCTAATCTGACTCGAACTGGTATGGTAAAACCGACAACATTATTAACTGTGTTTATAATTGCTTTAGACGCCTAGGAAGCTGAACCTCATGATTATGCTAAGGGATGTTACATGTCGGACATACACTTGAGGTTTTTGGCCAATCATGACGCAATGGGTCAGCTGGCCAATCAGAGCACTCTATGCTTTTCAGGAGGAGGGGCTTTGGAGCAGCCAGAACTCAGTCAGAGCATTTCAGGCAGCCTGGGAATAGAGGTACTGCAATAATGTGGAGTATGTGAAAAATAATGTGGTTTTTGAACATTAAAGCATATTAACCTATTCCATTACAGCCAATACACAAAATAATGAACTTTTAAAATAGCATCATATAGTATGACCTTTAACATATAAATAAAATGGCATCATACGATGAGTGCAACAAATATTACGTTGGACCAACCCATTCCTTATTGATGTAAATAACTTTTTCTATTTCTTATTTATTTATTTTTTTGTCCCATGTTTCTCTTTGTGTTTATTTGTCTAGATAATCTGTTCCTTATTGTGTTATTGCTTGTGGTTTTTGAAAAGAAAAAAGGAAATAAAAATGATAATCACAAGATAATACAATACGTGACAATACAAGACAATTTTAGGACCTTGGGGAAATAACAATGTTTCAGTATTTTTTTTTACATTTATTTTATCTTATTGTGTGTTTTTGTTATGCAGATCTGAGAACCGAGCCTCCAGAACCCAAGTACCAAAGCAGCCAAAACACTGTTGTGTTGCTAACCAATGATTATATTCAGAGCACTTTCATAAGAACTTTATTACTCCGGATTCGAGTCTATTTTTAATAATAATGTTTAGAATTTGACACGGAGCTGTGTAGCCCATATATATTATGGCTCTGTTTGGGTGTCTTTATTTCGAGGCTCATTTCACACTGCATCTTGGTTATGAAAAATAAAATACGCAACACCTAATTTATATGCAGGGTTTGCATTGAGTGCACTCAATGAGTGCATTAATATTCATTCTCTGTATTCTGGTTTATTAGGATTTCTGTTTCTTTTGTTTTGTTGGCTGGAGCTCGAGGCATTCCAGCTGTCAGAGCTGAGGATTTCCTCAGACACCCTGCACTCCTGCACCCGTGATGATCGAAACAGAGAGACAGAGGAAAAAAAGAAAAGAAAAGGGAGGAGGAAGACGGTGACAGACTTTTTGAAGAAGCTGAAAAGAATAGTGAAGAAACAATGATTTTTCGACAGCAGCAGATTAGAGGCCGAATGGAGCACAACATAAAATCGGCGCTATTGTTATTATGACATTTTGAGGAGGTGTTTAAATGACTCTAAAATCGAGATACTCGCTAAAATTCTAATTGTGAGTCACTCCGACTGCAAGTATGTTCATAATGGTGCGGCTTGTGGCAATAAACATTTGAGCTTTTTTGCAACTTTTTAATGCCTCTTTTTAATATCCTGTCCAAACCTTATGCATGAATACAAGTGAAGAAAGGAATTATGGGAATTTACACTGCGACAATGTTTTCCTCACATTTTGCACTGTTTTTTTTCCCCACCTACCATTCATTCACCTACGGCTATGGCCCTAATTGTTCAAATTGAGCAAATAGCCCATGGTATTAACTAAGCTAGCTGAGCTAACAACAACTTGATAAGGTTAACCAGGTGACTATGGCGCTAACTTATAAAGCAACCTGAGTTAGCAAAGGATATACAGCCAGAAGTGAAATGAAGCTATGGTTATCACCTCAAAGTTGATTGGGTTATTCTGTGGCTATTCAGATAGGGTTGTTTCTGCATGTCTCAGATTTTGCCCATTCTTCTTTTTTTTTCATTTTTTTTTCAAGATTTGTTATTCGTGATCTAAAATAAAAACCTGTGAAGTATTTTGGCATCCTTCTAACATCACATTTCTCCATTCCCCTGAAAACTTATATTTTCTAATTTAAAACCATCTTACCTGGGAAGCCAAGTTTTGGGTTGAATATCTCAAGAAATATTATTCAGAGCCACATGTAATTTGGCAGACATAAAGATAAACTTATTTCGTATCTGGTTAAATCTTCAGACATCACCACAGAAGAGCAGCTTCATTGTAATGGGGTCCTCAAATGGCAAAAAAGGGCAAAATTTCCAAATGTGAGTAATATATGGGGGCTTATAGACCACACTTTAATAGACATAAATGCTGAAAGTCACAGCTTGTGCTTGAACTACTATATTTCACTGACTTTGTGTCAATGAAATTACACAACCAGTAGAATTCAAGAGACTGACAATATTACAAGAGAAGTTAAAAGGTTTGTGCTATTTTGACATGCCCAGATGGTAGTGATGTCTCATGAAAAATTGTGTGAAATATGTTTCAATTATGGTTTAAACAAACAGTTAAAGGTATTCTATGATACAATGTCCTTCTATGTTGTTTTCATGCTTAAATGTATCTATATATGAGCCGTTTTATAGACACCAAGCAGCCATAACATTAAAACCACTGACAGATGAAAAATATTGATTATCTCACTGACATTTAACACATTTCTATTAATTTTAATTTATGCAGCTCATGAAAGTCATACATGGACTTTGTCCATTTTATGCAAATGAGTACAGACAATTTGTCACGATTCCCCCTTGAAGCAGCGTGCTCTAAGCGCGAATGCGCGAGCACCTCCTTTTCCGTTGTTGACTGTAATGACTTCTGGACACGTGTGTTTTGTTTATGTTTCTGTCTCCTCCCTGTTCTGTCATTGGCTGGGATTTCACGTGGGTCTGAATTGCTCTAGCTGCTAGCAGTTTAGACGCTGATTATGTCCGCATATATACCGCGCGCCTCTCAGCACACAAGGCGGAAGAGTAAATGTTTAGAGCTAGTTTAACGCGTGTCATAGTCATAGTCAGTTCGCGCTGGATTATCCGCTTCCAGCCCCTCGTCATAGTTCGTTTCTTGTTTTGTTTATCGACTTAGATTCCTGCCTTGCCCCGTGTATGCCTGTTTGCCAATCGCCTGACCTCTTGCATGTTTGTGGATTACGTTTTGGATCACGTTTTGGATTTGTCTGCCTGTCTCTCTTTCTAATAAACAACTGTTCATCCAGCACTTGCATCCGTCCTATCTCTGCTCCGTCACGATTCGTGACACAATTCTAATATCTTGTTAGGCTTGAATATCAAAACTTGGAAGTGAACATGACCCATATACTTTAAACATATTTCACACATGTTTTTATGATTCAATTATTGAGTCTAGGGCACATCAAAATAGCACACTTTTTTTTTTTTAACTTAATTTTGTTAATACATTGAATTCTATTGGTTGTTCAGACCTCAGCTTTTGACAAGTCAATGAAATATAGTAGTTTAAGGAAAACTGAGTTGCAGCATATGTAATAATTACAATGGGGTCTATAAACCTCTATCACCACCCAAGTTTGGAAATGTTTCACAGTTTGAGGACCCCATAAGAAAAGAAACTGTGGTGACTTCTGAAGGTTTATACTGATAAACAAGTTTATTTTTATGTCTGCCAAATTACATGAGGCTTGAAATAATATGCAATAATAATAATCCTAATTAACAATATAATGTTAGATTTATGCCAAAATACTTAACAGACTTTGGTTTTAAGTCACAATCAACACAAATATATAAAAAAGAATGAACAAACTCAGAGACATGCAACAACAACACTATCGGAGTTGACGGAATGACACAATTATTTTCCTACACATCCTTGAAGCTTTTGAGGTGTTTTCTTCGTTTTTAAAAATGACGCATCATAGTTTTATCTATTTCTAATTACATTTAATGTTGTCGAGCATCTGCAAAGCAAATTAGTTCCTGTTACCCCTTACATTACAGCAGCTATAAACATTCAATCTCTCACCAACCTCTGTCTTTTTCCCTCTCTCAAAAAGTTGCAGCATGTAATGTAACCAAAAAAAGAAAAATTGTACGCTTCTGTCTTGAAGACTTTCTTGCGCTGAAAAATTTACAGTTTTACCTCTGACTGTTACGAAGCGCCGACACTGGAGACTCCTTCCATAAATGCCTAATAAATATCTGGGTTACGCATGTAACCCTGTTCCCTGAGAAGGGAATGAGACGTCGTGTTTAGCATAACACTATGGGGTGTGCCCTCGCGCACGACTGGCATCTGAAGCTTGTGTAAAATCATGCCTATTTATAGGTCTGCTGTGATCAGGTGATGTGGCAATTACGTGTATCGCGAGATATATATATATATATATATATATATATATATGGCACCTGTGAACCGCGCCGTAAGCCTCTATTATCTGAAGCGAAGATGCAATTCACAGGCATGCCCAGGTATGACAAAGCTAATGTCTCGTTCCCTTCTCAGGGAACAGGGTTAAAGGTAACACTATGGGAACGAGAATACCCACTCCATCATACAGAGTACGGCCTGTTAAAAAAAACCCCAAGCCTGAGGGTCACTGCAAGACACTTCAGCCCGAGGTGGAATGAATATCCAGGCTGTAATATCGAATGAATGTGTGTGGCATAGACCAGCCTGCAGCAGCACACACACCCTGTAAGGATACCTTGCTGGACAAAGCCTTCGAGGAGGCACGCCCCCCTAGTGGAATGAGCCCTTATGCACAGAAGCGTAGCGAGACCACACGCCTCATAAGCAATAGACATTACTTCCACTATCCAATTAGAGATGCACTGCTTTGACACAGCATTAACTCTACTGTTGCCTGTAAGTACACAGCATCATCCCTACTGTGGATGAAAGTACAATGGACCCTTACTGGACACAGTAGGTGCATTCTCTCTTGTTCCGGTGTGAGGAATGGAGGAGGGCAGAAAGCCTGCAACACCACAGGCTGGGCAGTAGGTGTAGGCACTTTAGGAATATAATCCGGCCTAGGATACAGGAAGGCCTTGGCTAATCCAGGGGTAAATTCAAAGCAGGAAGGGGCAACAGAGAGCGCTTGTAGATCTTCTACTCTCTTGAGAGATGTCTGGGCCAACAGAAGAACTACCTTTAGAGTCAGAAGCTCCTCAGAGGCTGACTCTAATGGCTCAAATGGGGCCCCTGACAGACCTTCCAGGACCACAGAAAGATCCCAGGAAGGTATGCATGGCCTACAGATGGGCCTCAGCCACCTGACACCATGCATAAACCTCAAAGTTAGAGGATGTTGCCCCACAGAGGCTCAACCACAGCGGGCAGTGTGCTGTCTCCTCGGAGGTGAACACATCCACTCCCTCTTGGCCACACCTCTGACATATGTACTCCACCACTCATGGATGGAGTCACCAATCCTTGGGCCTTAGCCCCTGCCTCAACAGGATGTCTGCCCACATGTTCCAGTTGCCCAGAATGTACATGGCACTCACTGACAAAACTTTCCCTCTGCCCAGAGAAGAGTTAGTTGCACCTGCCTGAACAGGGGGCTCAGACATAATCCTCCCTGGTGGTCAATATATGACACCACCGCTGTTGTCAGGCCGGTGGCTGGTGCACAAAAAGGAAAGAGTGCTCCTCCCACGACTGCTGCTGGGGTGCTGAAGAGACAGCTCCGCTTCAGCACCACTAATGTTTTGGACAGCTGGCGAGCTCGTGGCAGTGGGGCGGAGCCACCGAAATACACATGGCTGGTGTCTGATGAGCAGCAGGTCCACTCTCCACCATCCAGCAGATGAAAGGAGACTATAAAAGGGTGATCCCCTTGGTAGGCGATGGGTGGTAGGTGAGGAAGGAAGGAAGGAATGGGGACCTCCTCCTTCTTTACGTGCTGCTCGCTGTTCGAGTGTCCACGGGCTTCACCCCATTTGAGCTCCTCTTCGGATGGTGACCTCGATGACTGCTGGATGTGGCTTCTGAAGCGTGGGAGGAACAGCCATCCCCATTCCACTTGGTCATCGACTACGTGCAGGAGATGCAGGAGAAGATTGATTGGGTGACCCGATCGATCAGGAGCATATGCGAGCCGCCCAGGAAGAACAGAAAAGGGTGTATAACCGTCCAACATAGGCTTGGGAGTTCCAACCTGGCGATCGGGTACTCCTACTAGTGCCCAGTAGCTCCTGCAAGTTCCTGGCCCGGTGGCAGGGCCCGTACACAGTCCTCGACCGGAAAGGCACTGTGAACTACAGCCTGCAGCAGCCGGCTAAGCAAGCAGAGACAAAGGTCCATCACATGAATCTTCTGAAGAAGTGGGTAGAACCGGTGCCGGTAGTGTTGGCGTTCGCAGCCCTAGGCACAGATCATGACAAGGGTACCTTGGTAGAATTGGGGGAAGATCTTACCCCCACACAAAGAGAGGAGCTAACAGAGTTGGTGGGCCAATTCACTGATGTGTTTTCTACCTCCCCAGGAACGACGCAGCTGGTCCACCATGAGATCAAGACCCATCCGGGAGTAGTGGTAAAACAGAGGCCCTACCATGCCCCAGAGGCCTCTTGCAAAGCTATCGAGGAGGACCACATCATAGAGGAGGCCAACAGTGCCTGGTCCAGTCCCATCATCGTTGTGCCAAAGCCGGACTGAAGTATGTGGCTCTGCAATGACTTCCAGAAGCTGAACCAGGTCTCCGAGTTTGTAAGCTATCCCCTCCCCCAAGTGGATGACTTCATGGAGTGACTGGGGAGGGCCCAGTACATATCTACCCTGAACCCAATGAAGGGCTACTGGCAAGTGGCACTGGCATTGGACGCGAGACTGAAGACGGCCTTCAGCATGGCCACCAGTCACTGCAGTACCAGGTTCTCCCCTTCAGTCTACACGGAGCACACGCAACATTCCAGCGGCTGATGGACATTGTCCTGTGACCCCATCGTATGTTCGCGGCTGCCTAACTGGACGATGTGGTCATCCACTCCTCCATTTGGTCGGACCACCTATTCCACCTGGGGGAGGTTCTGAAGGAACTCCGGAAGGCCAGGCTGACCGCCAACCACAAGAAATGCCACCTAGGGCTGACCAAGGCACAGTACCTGTGCTACCATATTAGCGGGGGTATGCTGAAGCCACAGGCGAAGAAAGCTGAGGCAGTGAAGGACTACCCACGGTTCACATCAAAGAAACAGGTATGTGCCTTATTGGGTTGGCAGGGTATTACCGCAGGTTCGTGCCTTACTTCTCCTCTGTAGCTTCCCCCCTCTCGGACCTTACAAAGAAGGGCCGGCCGGACCGGGTGAAATGGTCTGTGGAGGCAGAACAGGCATTCCAAGCCCTAAAGAAGGCTCTCACCAGCGCCCCAGTGCTTCGGAACCTGGACTTCATCATTTCCCTTCTCCGTGCACACCGACGCATCTGAGACCGGGCTGGGCGCTGTCCACTCGCAGAAGGACAATTGAGGAAGAAGGAATTTCAGTGCTAGAAATATGGCCCACATTTCTAGGCAATATGCCAGTCCAGATGAGGGCCGCTCCAGAGACCATGAGCTGGACAGCTGTCTAAGACTGGGCTCCAGTTCGTGAGAGAGGTGTTTGTCATTACTGTCTTGTGCTAAGGAGACATCCCTAGAGTGTGAACCAAGGCTAGAAACCAGGTACATTTCAAATTCTCAGAGCACATAGGCATCGCCGCGTGACGTCGATTACTCTCAGAGGTTTCGTACTCGGATGAAACCCCCAACTTCGCCACCACTGAAACAGTCTCCTGTGCAATAGGCCCAATGGTTTGACCTTGGCTGTTGCTGCCATAAGCTCCAATAGTCTCCCATAGAATCTGGAGGGCATGCCAAGATCCAGCTTTATCTTGCTCAATGTTGATAACATTGACCCTACGCATGTTGCAGATAGAAACACCCTGATCGTAGTAGAATCCTTATAACCCCTAGAAAAGTTGTCCACTGCACTGGGGAAAGCATATTTTTCTGAGGTTCAACCTGAGCCCCAAGCTCTTCATGTGGGCGAGAACAACATCTCAATGTTGAACTGCCAGTTCCCTGGATTGTGCTAGAATTAACCAGTCGTCCAGGCAGTTTAGTACATGGATGCCCTGGAGTCACAATGGAGCCAGAATGACATCCATGCACTTTGTGAAGGTGCAAGGGGATAAAGCTAGCCTGAAGGAAAGAACCCAATCTTGGTATGCGTCTACTCCAATGCAAACCCTAGGAACTTCCTGTGACTGGGTGATATTTCTATGTGGAAATATGCACCTTTTAGATCTATCATCACAAATCAGTCCTCAAACTGAATCTGTGGAACGATAAGTTTGGATGTCAGCATCTTCAACTTGTATGTCCGAAGAGTATGGTTCAGATAACGCAGATCTAAAAAATTTTGCGGACCAGGAAATAGCGGCTGTAAAAACCTCCCTCCCCGAGAGAACAGGTTACATGTTCTATGGCCCCTTTATCCAAGAGGGATCTTACTTTCTGCGCTAACATCAGGCTCTGGTCTGTGCTGACTACTGTTGTGAGCACATCTCTGAACCGGGGGGGTCGAGCTCTGAACTGGACTTGGTAACCCTTTTCTACAGTAGACAGAACCCATGGAGACACATTTGGCAGTCGTTTCCATGCTACCAAACGGTCTTTTAGTAACATTAATTATTCCACATTCTATTGGAGGGAAAGCATCAGATTTTCTTTGCCCTATGACAACTCACTGACCAAAGAACACTGAAAAATTGGGACAGCCTTGGCTAGGAGAGGTCTTACAGTAGCACTGGGGGCTAACAGCCCTAACAAACTCTTGTCCCCTGATACGTCCCTCCACAGCCCCTCAGGACCTCTCCTCTTTGTCTGCTTGGCCTTTATGACCATTCTCAGATCACGCCTAGTAGCAGGCCATGACTGTGGCCACCCGGTTCCCCAGGCTGTCTGCAGGGGTTGGCAGGCTGCCGTACTCGCCTTCTGTGTCTCCCTCGCACTAGCGCTGGCCCAGGCTAAACTCGTGGATGCCCGGGTGAACTCGACACAACAGGGAAGGAACTGGCTGAATGCCACCATATGTTGAGCACACTCAGCAGGTCTGCTTGGTAGGCCTGCAACACTGTCATTGTCCACAGTGACCCACAAACAAGACCCACTACTGCATAGGCCTTGCCCACCAGTGCCACGGTGGCCTTACATGGCTTGGATGGCAAAGCCGGCCCCCCTAAATTACCTGCCGTCGATGGAGAGAGGTAGCTCACAAGCGCCTCCTCCACCTTCAGCATCGCTAAATAGCCATACCGTTCATTCCCCACAATGGCTGAATAATCCGACATCGTGGGGTTATAAATAGAGCTTATGAATGGTTTTCCCCCAGAAGCCTGATATGTTGTCATGCACTTCTGGAAGAAAGGGGAGTTTTCTGAAGTGTGAGGGATTCACTTTCACTGGGGAGAAAAAAAGCACATCCAGCCTTAGTAATCACTTCAAGCAGCTCTTTATATGCTGCTCTCAGTTTTTAGCAGATCCTTCTAGCTCCTCAGAGTCAGAGAGGAATTATTATTATTATTATTTTTAATTTTGTGTGTGTGTGTGGTTTTTTTTTTTTTTTTGGCATTCCATGGCAGAAGGAGGAGTAACGACGTGAGCTCCAAAATCCAGCGGAGAGCTGGACCCAGAAGATAAAGCAAGAGATAGAGCAGCGCTCGCATCCGGCTCCTCGTTAAGATCTATACAAGATCCCCCGGACGTGAGACGGCTAGCAGCCCCCCAGATCTGTGAGGCTCTGAAACTCAACTCGCTTGGGCTTCTGAGAAGAGAGTGAGTCGCGAGTAGAGCTGCCTAATGTAAGGCGTTACAATGTACAGTCAGACCTCTCCAGGGTTGCAGCGGCATGCTCCATCACTAGACACTTCACACAGAAAGTGTGCACTCCTCCCCGTGATGAAACAGGAGCAATGATTGGGAGCAATGAAACAGGAGCAATGAGTGATGATTCTCTCACTCATACTTTTCTCTCTCGCTAATTTTTTTTTTCTTCTCTTTTTTTAAAGGGATAGAAATGTCCAGAGATTTTGAGAAAAGAGAGAGGAAATGAAGCGTCTTTTTGTTTCTTTACACGAACAACCAACATGAAGTCTCGCTGAAGATGATAAGGCTGACGGCGCGATTCACAGGTGCCATATATATATATATATATATATATATATATATATATATATATATATATATATATACATACACATGTGTGTATATCACGTGACGCGCTTAATTGCCATGTCACCTGATCATGGCAGGTGGCATGGTTTTAGATGATTATGATCATAGGCATGATTTTGCACAAGCTTCAGATGCCAATCAGCGCGAGGGTGCTCCCCATAGTGTTATGCAGAACACAACGTGGGGTTCCCTTTGAAAGGGAACATCTCCTCACAGAAAAAAAACTTCAGTATCTAAACAGTTACACATAAAAAAAGAGAGTTTATGTGCACCACCCACCATACAAGTCAGTATGCAAGTTGTTAATATAGAAATTCAAACATTTTAGAGCGATGACATTAATACAAACCTGTTATTTTAATTTCTACTCAAATTGTCAGTTTTAGAAAAAAGAATCAGCACCTCCTGACCAATCAGTTTTGAGAACTCAACAACGCTGTATTCTAAGCAAACTTGGTTAACAAGTAGTGAGGAAGATTAACTAACAATGCATTCTGAGCAAATGAAGGTAAAGGCAATGGCATTAACTGGAATATGGTTAGCTAACATTCTATGAGACAGCCCAGTGTGTATTAAAAGTAGCCTACATCACAAATCCTCCAGGAAGATATAAAAAAATTATTTGAAATGTAATTAAAATAGTTCTATCAAAAATTACGTTTATACTTAATAAATTAATAGGCTGTTTCCCCAACCCCTCATCCCCCTAAACGTACTCAAATTATTCAGTCTTTTTGATGTTAAACCCAATGTGAATGCTGGTTTATCTGAGCAGAAACAAATTTTGCTTTACACAGCATAGAAAGCAGTTTCTACAAATACAGTTTTAATAGTATTACTAAAGATTGACTATATAACATCCAATAACATCTATCCACCATGCTATGCTCATTCTCTCTCACAAATGGACGGGTACTGACCTGCCACACCAGCTGCTCCGTGCTCTCGCTGATGGCTGACAGACACACGCTGAGGACGATGGTGTGAGACGAGCATGTGAGAACGCTTGCAATGATGGCATCCCTCATGGAGAATGGCAGCATGGTGTACACCACGAAGATGATGAACAGGAAAAAGGACACCTGGGAAGGATAAAGAGAATAGCTTATTTTCAGTTTGTGCTCAAGTTAATAAAAGCAAATTGTAAGCAAACTCAATATTCATGGATAGAGTACATAGATACAAGATAATAACAAATTAAAATATATTTGCGTGAACATTTCCCCTGCAATAAACATCCCTAATGCACCATCAACACGTATACACTATACACATCCATACGCACACACACACACACACACACACACACACACACACACACACATATATATATATATATATATATATATATATATATATATATATATATATATATATATATATATATATGTGTGTGTGTGTGTGTGTGTGTGTGCGTGTGTGTGTATGTATGTATGTATGTATATATATATATATATATATATATATATATATATATATATATATATATATATATATATATATATACACACACACACACACACACACACACACACACACACACATATATATAATTTGTTAGAGTATAGTGCTACTAATTTATCAATATAAAAGGCTTTTCAAAGCCTAGGGTATAAACCATCACTTCTCCAGAGCAAAATTCCTTTGCAATTTGAGCAGCAGACTCCATGTTCCATTTGTTTTTATTTGTAAATAAATAAACGTGTGTTAGATATCATAAAGATGATTTAAAAAACAAAAAAACAAAAAAACATTTAACAGGTAGTGTATATTGACCACTAGGTCTGGTTGAGATTGGTTTGCAAACAGCAAATTTAATTTATTTTTTTTTCAAAATTTAAAAAATAAGTGCTTCAGTGTCACGTAAAGGAGATTAGGACAGATGCAAGTAGAGTTATTAAAGAGAGGCAGGCAGACAAATCCAAAACATAAATCAAAACCGTGGTCAAAAACAGGCAAATAGTCAGGCAAACCGCAAACAAGATAAACCAGACTAAGACAGGAATCGAGAAATGAGTATGTGAACGAGAACAGGATCAAAATCAGGAAACAAAAGAACGAGGATCAAAGGTTTGGTATGATACAGAATGGAAACGATACTTCGCCTTGAACATAAACACTTCGTTGGCTTCGGCAGAACTGGTAGGCAGAGCGACATCCTCAGTGGCGTGGGAAAGTGAATCGATGTCGGTAGAGAAGCCTGGTCTTGTGATGTATGAGGCAGAATAGGGAAGCAAAGCAGAGCTCTTTGCTGTAATGGGAGGTGGAGAAACATCCTCAGCTAGATAGGGATTCTGAGCATCATTCTCCATTGACTCTGGTTGGCCGTGTCAGCAGACTCGGGCATAAGCAGAACTTGGTTGTCTGTGTTGTTGCCCTCAGACAGGAACATGGCTCAAGAGGCCATGTCTTGTAGCCCTTGGAGAGGAAGTTGGTGTGCTCTCTGAGGTTCAGGTATGGGGAGGTCTCTTCCGCACCGCAGAGAGATTACATTGATATCCCCGGCCTGGCTTGAATGTGGCGCGATGGCTATTGCATAGCCAGCAGGAGGAACGAAGCTCAAGGCAGGGCCCAAAGGGGAAGCAGCCTTCCCCATGAAGCTAGAGGTGGGAGCAACTCTCTCCGTGAGGTCCGAGGGAGGAGCGAGGTTCTCCACGAGGCCAGAGGGGGGAACAACGTCCTCAGCCGAGCCTGGCATAGTGATCCACAGTGGGGAGGGAGGGTGGGAGATGGTTCCAGACTGGTTGGAAGGCTCCTCCTTACAACCCCCGATTGCATACAAATCGAGCTACTCCCGATTGGCTTGAATTAGGAAGAATTTCCACTCTTTCTCCCACCTCGGTTTTTCCCTTTCATCAAGGGCCTCTTGGACTCGGAAAAATTCTGTTGCGTCAATGTTACGGCAAAGTATTCTGTCAAGTAAAGGAGGTTAGGACAGATGCAAGTGCAATTAATTGCAGTTATTGAAGAGAGGCAGGCCGAGAATGAGAACAGGATCAAAACCAGGAAAAAAAAGAATGAGGATCAAAGGCTTGGTTACAGAATGCAAACGATACTTCGCCTTGAACAGAAATTCAGTTCAATTCAATTTTATTTGTATAGCGCTTCAAAGCAGCTTTACAGAAGCATATAAACACGGTATACAGATTTTAAATGTGTGAATTTATCCCAATTGAGCAAGTCGGTGGCAACGGTGGTGAGGAAAAACTCCCTAAGATGTTGAGGAAGAAACCTTGAGAGGAACCAGACTCAGAAGGGAACCCATCCTCGTCTGGGTAACAACGGATAGTGTAAAGTAAAGGAAAGTTCATTTTGGTTTAATATGAAGTCAGTATGGCCTTAGAAGCAACTGTAGTCCCAGCAATCTGGAATTGGAGTAGATGAGAGATCCATCCAGAGGCAGGGCATCTGAACGCATCTGGCAGGTCTGGACAGCAGAAAGTATCAGGATCTCTAGTATCTCCATAAAATCGTGTATGGATCGACAGAAGGAAAGACGGAGAGAAGAGATTGTTAGGACGGAAGAAACACATGAGCTTGACTAACTAACTTTCCACGGTTTGAGCTTCAGAGTGCGCTGCATACTCCCCCATTAGCGTGAGCGGAAATCGTGACATTCATTGGCTGATTTTGGGTCACCGTACACTACTAGCTAGCCATGAGGTTGCTAGCTAGCTAAAGTGGTTTGAATAAGTACCAAGCTACCAAGAGGGCAATGCACAGTATGATGCTCCCACCATCATTTTTCACCATAAGAATGGTGTTCTAAAGTTGATGAACAATGTTGGGTTTTTTGCCAAGGTCAAAAAGTTTCATTTTGCTCTCATTAGACCACTGTTAGATAACTGTTTTCCCCCATGTTTTCCGAGTTCCCAACTTATCTTTTGGCAAACTATTGGCCTCTTAGTTGCTTTTCGTCATTAATGCCCTCCTTATCTGGTCACTGTCTTTTGATGGACTGCCTCCTCCAGGCAGAATCATGCTTGTGCCATATTGTTTCCTGTTTTTCATTGATGAATTTAATTATTATTTAAACTCTTAAATGCTTTAGGTTTCATTTTTTATTACAGTATACCGTGTCAATTGTTTGGCTCTTGTCTAATTCTATAGACAAAAATGAGCTGTGAGCATCCACGGAATAGTACAAGAACGACAGCTGAGACTGGGCAAAGTTTGTTTGTGGAAATATGAGGTTTCGTTCAAACCTCCAGTTTTTATTCCTGTTTTAGCCTATGTGTATTTTTAAATTATAGTTGTATGAGGATCATTTTAGTTCTATTAGATACATCACCCTTAGATACCATTTTCTTGGAAGGTGTTGTAGTTATCATTTAGGATTACTATAATAATTATTATCATTAGGTGTTGCTCCAGATGGCTACTCTAACAAAAAGCAAATAGCTTTACAAATGGCTTTCCCCCGCTCTTTTATTTTGTGTGGAACCCATCATCCTTTCTTTCAACTCGCTTAGAGCATAAGGATGTGGGATGATGTAATACATTGCAATATAAAACCAACTGTTAAAGGTTTAAAGCCACGCTCTGTAAGAATCTGAAATTCTTTTGTTCTTCGCGCTCTCTCCTAACATGTAATGTCACTCTGAGAGGCCAACTGTGTCTTGAAACCTCAGGAAAATAATGGATGATTTCGGACTTCAGAAGTTCTTGAGATGGCTTTGAAGTGCATGTATAGTAGCAGCAATGTCAATAAATGGACTTATGTGGTGGATTACTAATAAATGGATTGTTATTTATCAAAGAAAAATATATAATGTTATGAAGTTTTCATTGAGGATAGTTTTCCAGGATAGAAGCAATCACTGGTTTTGTTTTGACCCCTGATAACATAAGCTTGGGTGTTTTTTTTTTTTTTTTTGTCATTAATTTCAAGAGAGAAAAAAAGAGCATCTGGTGTATATAGCTGCTCTAAAATAAGTGATAACTAGCTTGCCTCATGGAACGTTCCACAGCATTAATGTCACGGTTTCCCCTTTAAGCAGCGCGCTGGAAAGCATGTGGGTGCGTGTGCACAAGCAAGGTGCGTGAGCACCTGCTTTTCATATGTTGACAATCGTGACACTGTGTACATTGGACACGTGCTTTTTTATGTTTCTGTTATGTCTCCTCCCTGTTCTGTCATTGGCTGTTATTTCACGTGTGTCTAGATTGGTGTCAGCCATCAACAATTTAACCATGATTATGTTTGCATATATACCACGCGACTCCAAGCACACGGCGCGGAATATTAGATTAGATTAGATAAATTACTTACTTTATATTAGATTAGTTTAGATTCCATACGATAGTTAATCACAGTCACAGTCTTAGTTATCGTCCTTGTTATGTTCCATGTTTAGATTAGTGCATTTAGTCCACGCTGGTTTCTCCGCTCCCAGTTCCTCGTTATAGTTTACGTTTCTTGTTTTGTATCTCGACCCTGTATTCCGTGACCGCGACCTTGATTCCTGCCTTGCCCTGTGTATGCCTGTTTGCCGATCGCCTGACCTTTGCATATTTGTGGATTACATTTCTGATCACGATTTGGATTTATCTGCCTGTGTCTCACATTAAATAAACTTAAGCTGCATTTGCATCCGTCCTATCTTCTTTACATCTCGAAACGTGACAATTAACTGCATCCACAAGTGATTACAATTTTCATGATTGTGTAACATTCCAAATAATTCGCATTCTCATATTGCACCCTATTCTGAACACTTTGTGAGGAATAGTATGAAGCATACAGTATATACTTGTGCAATATACAGGATAAAATGGTGATTTTAAATGGTGATTGTAAAAATAAAAAAAAAGTGTTTGGTCCAAGAAGTGTTTGGTCTAAAAATAAAAAAAAAGGCACATTGAAAAACTAACTTTCTTTACAAACATGTGAAACATGTCGTTTTATTTTAAATGTACAATCTTGCGGGTTGTCACATTTCAGTCTTTAATTAAGTTCCCCATACAACAATATCAAACCTTGTTCCGTTCACTTGGTGGAAAGTCTTACAGGACTCAATCTAACTCGATCCATAAGTCACTTTGGATAAAAAGCGTCTACCAAATTAATAAATATAAATAAATATAATATAAAATCCTCCCTGTGAATTGTTTTAAGCATCGCAATACACTCACCTTCCACTTTTATAGGAACACCTGGACATTCATGCAGTTATACAATCAGACTATCATGCGGCAGCAGAATAAAACAACAACATGAAAATACAGTCAAGAGCTTCAGTTAATTTTCAAATCAAACATCAGAATGAAGAAAAAGTGTGATCTCTGTGATTTAAAACACGGCATGGATGTTGGTGGCAGATGGGCTGGTTTGCGTATTTCAGAACATGATGATCTCCTGGGAATTTCATACTCAATAGTCTCTAGAGTTTATACAGAATGATGTGGAAAAAAAAAAGCACTGAGTGAACCACAGTTCTGTGGGTGGAAACACATTGTTGAGAAGGGAAGGATATAATGCCTCATATAATCACTCTTTACAACTGTGTTGAGCAGAAAAGCATCTCAGCATGCACAAAACATTGAACCTTGAGGTGGATGGGCTACAACAGTAGACGACTACATTAGGTTCCACTCCTGACAGCCAAGAACAGGAATCTGAGGATATCATAGGCATAGACTCGCTTAAAACTAGACAGTTAAAGATTTAAAACATAAAAAAATAAATAAAAATAAATAAATGTACCTGGTATTTTCTAGTCTTCCAACAGTCTTCCAGTCTGGTCATTCTTCTCTGATCTTTCTTATCAATGTGTGAAAATCCCAGGAGATCAGCAGTTTCTGAAATACTCAAACCAGCCCATCTGGAACCAACGTCCATGCCACAGATAAAGTCACAGAGATCACACTTTTCCCCCAGTCTGATGTTTGGTGAATATTAACTGAAGCCTGTATCTGCATAATTGTATGCATTGCACTGCTGCCACATGATATGACATAACTGCTGCATGAATGTGCAGGTGTACAGGTGTTCCTATTAAGGTCGATATTAAACAGGTACAATATTAAATGCCCCATGAAGTTTTCAGCCCACTGAATTTTAGCTGTTGGAAAGGAGTAATCTCATATGGATCGGTCATTTGGCAGTCCATTATCTGCTGCAGCTTGCTTCTTGTTGTATCAATCATGACCTGTGACAAGTGCTCGTAAACACTGCAGCTCTTTGGGGACTGACTATATTCAGGGTTAGTTTTTTAATAGAGAATAGTCTCCTTTAACAACCAATTTGAAACTGAAGTAATGGTTAATTAAAGGCTGTGATCATCTCAGATGTTCCACATGAGCGCTCCCTGTGGGTTTATGGCACAAAAGGTGAATCAGTCTTAGTGTCACACCCAGTGCCAGATGTGCTTAGGCTGTTTACAGTGGCATTACACCAGTCACAATATTTGCATTAGCAAAACACTGGTATGATCCATGAGCTAAACTGATTTCCTTTACATACAGGCTCAATGACTTATGTTTACATCACCTTTTACTATGAGCGTGGCTGTTTGTCTTAATCCATCCACCCATTTTCCATACTGTTTATTCTACACAGGGTCACAGCTGATCCTGGAACCTATCCAAGCAAACTTGGGGCACAATCACACACACAATCTCACACTATGCCACAATTTGGAAATGCCAATCATCCTAAAATGCATGTCCATGGACTGGGGAAGGAAATCTCTGAAGCACAAGGAGAACATGCAAACTCCACAGACAGGGCAGTGTGGAACATGCAAAGTGGATTCTATGCATGGGGCAGAATTGCACCAGATTTGTCAGTTCTTGCTGTGAGGTGTTACCCCATTCTTCCACCAAGGCACTTGCAAGTTCTCGATCACATCTGGGGTAACGCATGGTTACATGTGGTTTGCCACTGCAAGGACAATCAGCTGTCCTTCCTGTCTCCCTGTAGCACTGTCTTAGCTGTCTTATATTACAGACATTGCAGTTTATTGCTCTGGCCACATTTGCTCGTATGTTCTCCCTGTGTTTCAGGGGCTTACTTCGATCTCCTCCTCCAGTCCAAAGATATGTGTTGACAACTACACCTTGGTAGTGTAGCTAGCTGAACTAAAAAACATTTGAGCTACTTTTTTCAACAAAGTTTCTTTTCCAAACTTTGTACCATTAGTAACAACTCAACACTCATTGTCAGTGCGTAAGAATTTGCACAAAATTAATTTATAGCCTTTTGTAAAAGTTCCAACAAAATTTTCTATGAGACTGAGTATGAGACCTAGCTTCTTTAGTAGCTTCATCTCATCATAGTTATGCAGTGTTGGATATATTTTACATTTATTACATCGTGTTTGTACCATCGATAAGTAAGCATTTTGCAGTGAGCAGTAGTGTTCTCTCTATGCATTGCAAGTAATTTGCTAGCGTTCAGGTAGCATTTGTATTTTATGGCGATCGGTATGTAACTGCGAGGTGACCTTGCCTAATTAGTACAAGAGTTAGCTTTGCACTGGACTATATTTTGATTCTGAAAAAGATCGCCTGCCAACCAAGCACAACAGCACCACCAAAAAATGTCAAGAAAAATATACATAATGGTATGAAGACATGATACTGGAGTTGATTTTTTTGTTTACCAGACTGTAGATTCATGTAGGCATTCAGTGACAAGCAGGTTGGTATACAGATGCCACATTTATGCACACACTGACCGATCAAGAGACGATTTACCCAAAAGGACAGACCATAAAACCCTAAGTTTGAAAGTTAGAAATCATGAATGCAGCTGCCTAGTTTATAGTTTGTAGCTGCCTAATAGTTTGTTCCACATAATTATTATGCCATCGATGAGACTTGATATAATGACATGATATAATTCATTGCTCAATCCTAATAGTTTCACTGTCAGGCTAATGATGGATATTAGATTTTATCCCTCCATCTAATATCATGGCCAGTCATCACTGAGAACGTTTCTTCATCTCAAAATATCTTGTGTCATGTGTATTAATGTGTTTTTTCTAGGTATATGGTGAATGTGACAATGGAAATCTATCAGTAGTCTAGCAGCAACGAATGGCAGTCAAAGCAGTATTCAAATTGTTTAGTCCACTAAAACCATGTTTATTATTATTAATTTGTGTTCTTCACCCAACTTACCACATGAATGACACAGTCGTGATGATCATGTATATATATATATATATATATATATATATATATATATATATATATATATATATATATATATATATATATATATATATAGTGTTTCAAAACTAGTGCAGAAAAACCCAGCCTTTGTTTCCAAATTTACATTGAAAATGTGAATATGATTTAAACATGATCACGAGAATAATCTGTGGCAGATTTTTGCCTTTGTGGACAAGCTAAGCATCTCAAATACCAGCAGAAAATCCTATGGCTTTGAATACTCAAAGTGAAGATGATGTAAACTAGATCATATAAACTCGAGCACTCTGATTTTAGCTCTGAACACAGCAAGACTAGCTGACAATATCTTTCTGATATTTTTGTTGATGTTATAGTTTATAGCAAAAACTAAATTTGGGATTGAATGTGCACTTGGAACTGGCCTTTTTGGTTTTACAGCTTTTTTCGTCACTCAAAGATAAACATCCACAGCTTAGAAATGGCAGCAGAAATAGGCTCTGCAAATGAACAATCATCATCATTTTCAAACAGCACTCTTGCAACGGACTACCACAACTGGTGCACAGATTACCACACTACAATGGAAATCTTCTCAGCAATATATGTGGTCTGTTTCTTCTTGGGATTTCCAGCCAGTCTGTGGGTCCTACACGAACTCCTCCAGAGGCAAAAACAAAGATCCACCAGAGACATCTTCATGCTCAGCCTGGCTGTTATCGATCTGACTTTCACAGCTCAGATCCCATTCGGTGTAAGTAATTTCATGATATGGCACATTAAGGAGCTACAAAATATTTTAGACTTTATCTACAGTTTAAATTTGAACGGTAGACCTCTGTTTATGGCTTGCATTTGTTGGGACTGTTATGTCGCTGTGGTTTACCCCATAGTGTACAAAACCAGTAAGAACCTCATTGTCATTAAGAAGGCAATCACAATAACAGTCTGTATCATTATAGCAGGTTTTGGATTGATTATGCTTACGTTAACATGGCTAATTACAACTACTTTTATGGCCATCCCTTTAATCCTGGCACTACCAGTTATTGCCTTCTGTGATATTTCCATACTTCGAGCACTGCAAAAACCTGATCCAACAGGAAGGAGCAACATCCATCCCCAGAAGAAACAAGCTCTTCACACCATCTCGAACAGCTTCATCATGACATTTGTTGTCTACCTGCCACCAATGATAATTTTCTCATTCGGAAACCTGATGCCACTTAGAGATACCGAACGTTTTTGTTGTTTAGCCGCGTACGGAGTTGGTTTTTCATCAATTGGGTCTGTCATTATGCCTGTTCTGTATCTCATCAGTGTCGGTAAACTGGACACTTTTAAGAACTGGTGGAATAGATCAAGTACATAAAGTATAATCGAGCGCTTTCCACTTTTTGTTTTGTTCATTTCAACTATACCTGTAATAAGTGATGCATTGACACATTGAGGTCATATATGCCTGGCTGTAGAAGTATAAATATAGTATAATATAAACTTTACTGTAATATTTTTAGCCTAGTAATATTATAATATAATAATAATATTATATTGATTAGGTAAGTAAATATAGTATAATAAATACAGTTGTAGCTATAATCTAGTGTAGAAATACAGTTAAATCATCCTGGTATACATGCACTGTGCCTAAATAATGAGTTGTAAGTAGTGTGTTCTATTGTATAGCCAGAATTATCTCTCGCAAAAACAATCAGGATTTACATATATTTCATAAGAATGAAGTCAGAGGGAAAATAGTACAGCGACTAACCGTGTCCTTCATTCGAAATAAAGTTGTTTATAAATGTTCCTGCTTAATTCTCAAATCTAAATGGGCAGTAGAGTTGACTGCAAGCTTTATATTAATGTGCTTGTTTTAATACATTTCAGCTGATTTAATACAACAGCTCATTCGCAAAAACTTGTATGTGTTCCATATAATCTAACCCCAATAATAAAACATGGTGTTTGCACAATTTTTCTGTGATGTTTTCTGTGATGAGATGTCCAATTACCATTTTTGGAAGGAGTCTCCACTGCCGGCATGTTTTTACATTCAGAGGTAAAGCTGTTCCTATACATTTTCTGCCACTACAAAGTCATCACAACAGAAGTCTTTGCAGTTTCCTGACTAGTTGATTCTTGATCACAAGGGGATGACTGTTTATAGCTGCAGTAAACATTCAGCAGTTTGTATGCTGTACATAATGTAGATTGTTGTGCATGGAAAGTTGACTGGTTTCACACTAATGATTTGATGGGTTGCCTTTATAATGGTTTACTATGAAGAGTGAAAATAAGGTACATGTATATCTGTATGATTATATGATGCAGAGTTCCTGTGCCATAACAGTATGGTTAATAATTTCCCAGTTATTAGAACAACACATTTCAAGATTTTTGGGATATGTAACTTTAAAGTTTAGTCAGATTAGTCACATGGATCTCTGTAAACTGGATGATTGTAGCATATCTCCCAGCACCTTGCCCATTGGCAACTGGCACTAGGGTTTAGGTGAGGGTTCTGTGCAGACCACTCTAGTTCTTCCACACCAACCTTTGCAAACCATGTCTTCATGGACCTTGCTTTGTGCACAGGGGCATTGTTGTGCTGAAAACCCTTAGTTGCAGTGAAGGGAAATCTAAAATGCTGCAGCATACAAAGATGAGATGGTTGTTGCCAGCTTTATGGCAACAGTTCGATGAAGGCCAACATGTGGCTGTGATGGTCAGGTGTCCACGAACTTTTGACCATATAGTGTAGCAATTTTCCACAAATGAAACTAAAAGACACAGTAGTGGGCAAGAAGGGTCCTGCATTCAATCCCAAGCATCTCAAGTGAAACACTGTTGTAGATTATCGGTTAGGACTCTGTGCCCATGGAAGCTTGAGTTTAGATGTATTGCAAACAATGGATTATATTTATTAATTTGCCAAACAATTATCCAAAGTAACAATCTGGGAAAGACTTAAGGCAGAGCTTCTGTTCCTCTGAATTGAGAGGAGACAGTTCCAGTGTTTTGGGCACCTTACAAGAATGGACCCAGTCATTTCTGGCTAAAGTTGCATCAGACTGCACTGGATGGAGACACCAATGGAGATTCAGGACCTGCTGGAAAGATTATATCTCGGTTGTTTTGGGATCTTCAGGAGCTGGAATCTGCAGCTAAGGATCAAGTCCTGTGTGATCTTCAGCCAGTTGCCGCTGTGACCTCAAGCAGGAGAAGTGGACGGAAAAGGAATATACGGACAACTTTTGGCGTAGAGTACCACGCTGTTGAGGGCTAACAGCGAGGGCCCTCAAGGAGCAAAAATACAGTAATCACTGTGTATAAACGCATCGGCCATATAAATAAATATGAACGATTGGGCACACCACAATAAAAAAAGATTTTTGAATCCCTACTTGTCTTATAATGGATGAAAACAAATCAGACCAAACCACTCTGAGTCTTTAATTATATCCAGTTTGGTGAAGTTCAAAATTTTGATGGTACATTGGTGGAACAAAGGCAAGGGACAAATCTGAGCATGTATTTTTAGGCTGTGTTAAACTGACAATTCTCTGACAGTCGTTATACATTATTTGCATGAGCAAAAACAGTGGATTGATCTATGATTGATCTGATTTGTTTTACAAATTTTGTGTTGTGGGAAAGAAGCTTGTTTTCTGTTATTTTTGCAGAATGCCCACAGTCTTAATTTAACTTCGTATAACCTATCTTGATATTCTTTTAAAACTTGGCTCAAACAAGATCAGCAGTGACTATTGCTATGGTATAATTCATAATCCTCTAAGGGCCAAGACCTCTCAGAAGCATTCCAGAGATACTTTAGACAGCCTGTGAATTTTCTACTAATTGTCTAATAATGCCTGTCACAGAACCAGAGTACTTCCAGATAGACAGTACTTTGTAATCCCTTTTGTATTACACATTTGAATTCTTTTTCTCATATTAAAACACCATTGTAACTGCACTATCAGTTCTTACAGAAACAAACATCACATCACAAACATTTTAAACAAAAAACTTTTAATGCGTTTCAGAGTGAAGGTTTTTTCACCTAATCCCACAATCAGGTATCTGTTATGCTTCCCTATGACACAGCAAGAGCAGCAGTTTGAAAAAGATGTGATTGGCTGGCTTGACATGTCTTGGGGAAAGCACATGCTAGACAGTTATACTGGAGAAAATTGGGGTCAAAAGCTTTACAAATCATCCATGGCATCCCTGGGGTATATCCAAGATGCTCAAGGAGTAAGTATGAAAAATTCTTAAGTGGAAAACATAACCTCTTGGCCCCTGCTAAAAAGCATAAAGGAATTGCAGAGATTTCTCAGATTCACTGATTTGTATAAGTGTATTAGAGGTTTTAGTTCAGTAGCTTCTCCTCTGACTGCTTAAATGAAAGCCAAAGAACCTAAGCTGGATGCCTTGCTTAATCTAGAGAACCAATTTACCAGTGCACCCATCCTGCATCACCCTGATCTCTCACTCCCTTTCACTGTAGATGCGGATGCATCTGAAAATGGAATTTGATCGGCATGGCGATCCCCAGAAAATAAAACCCTCTGGCTTCTCCAGAAATCTTCACTTGGCTGAGAGAAGTAATATGAGAAATGCAAAAGACTTCATCCCTGTCAGGTTTATACTCACCTATAGACCAGGATCAATGAACACCAAAGCCAATGCTCTGTCTCACATATACAGTGGATATATATATATATAAAAAAAAAATGATAGAAATTAAACCAAAATAAAACATGAGATGTCTTTTTCCACCTTTAACGTGATATAGCAACCAACAAATTTCAAGTGAAAAACAAAAAGAAACCGTTTAGGAAAGAAAAAGAAATGACTTGCAATAACCTCATTGCACAAATGTGCACACTCTTTATAATGGGACATATGATCACATGCACGCTCATGTTCAAAAGTATGTCATACACCTACCATTAATGAAGTGAATATGATTAAACCCAAATGAGAACCAGCTTTTTATGCACGATTTTCTTGACATTTTCTTGTTTTTGTCTAACTAACAAAGTGCTAACAAAGCATGTACAAGATCTCATTGTTAAAAAGGTATCAGAAGGGGGCTACAAAAGAATTTCCAAAACATTAAATGTACTGTATAACTGAAGGTCATCAACAAGTGGAGAAAACAGGGGACGACAGGTCTAAAGACAAGAACAAAACTTAATCATGGAGGAAGGAATATTTGGCAAGTATTGGTCCCTGCATGGGACAACAATCTCTCGCATTCTTTGCATGTTTAGGCTATGGGATAGGGTAGGTAGATGGACGCCCTTTCTCATGCAAAAAAAACCATCTAAGCCCACTTAAATCACCTCAAACCATGTGCTATGGTCCGACGAGACCAATGTATATAATTTTGGGCATAATGTTAAAATATATGTTTGGTGCATGAACAAGACAATATATGTTTGGTGCTTATTACAAAAAAATAATACTACTCATGGTGAAACATGGTTGTGGCGGCATCATGCTATAGGACTGCTTCTCATCAGCTGGGACTGGGTATCTAGTCAAGATAGCACCATGTACCAATCTATTTTGACACAAAACCTTAAGTCCTCTGTCAGACAGCTAAAGACAACGAGAAATTTTTATCGTCTAGCAAGACAACAAACCAAAGCACAAATTGAAGTCAACAAATGAGTGGCTTCAGATGAAGATGATCAATGTTTTGCAATGGCCCAGTCAGAGCTCATATCTAAATCCTATCCAAAACCAGTGAAATGACTTGAAGTTGGTTGTGCACAGAAAATGTTATAGATCACAATGTTATAGATCTGAAGAATTTTTGCAAGCAAGAGCAGAATACAGTTACCAGATCAAAATGTACCAAGTGTGTAGACGCTTACCCAAAAAAGACTGAGTGCTGTATTACAAACAGAGGGTGCTTTAATGGAGTAATAGTTAAGGGCTTTAAACACTTATGCAAACAGGTTATTATTCAATTTTTCCCCCCATAAATCATTTTTTGGTTTTCACTTAAAAAGGGTAGAAAAAGACAACATGATTTATCTTCATTCCATTGTTTTTACGTTAAAAAAAAAAACCCTGAAATTTGATCAGGAATGTGATTTTTATGTATATATAATATATCTCCACTATATGAAGTTACTTAGATAGGAATAACATTCATGAAATGTATCAGTCAGGATTTAGACCTCATCATAGCACAGAGACAGCGTTAGTTAAAGTAGTAAATGACCTCCTACTGACTTACGATCAGGGTTGTGTCTCGCTGCTTGTGTTACTCGACCTTAGTGGAGCTTTTGATACTATAGATCACACTATTCTACTTGATAGATTAGAAAATGTTGTTGGTATTAAGGGAACAGTCCTCTCCTGGCTCAGGTCTTATCTGACCGATCGTTATCAGTTCGTAGATGTAAATGGTGAATTCTCCATGCGTACTGAGGTTACTTTTGGAGTTCCACAGGGTTCTGTTTTAGGCCCACTGCTCTTTACTTTATATATGCTACCCCTAGGTCAAATTATTCGTAAACATGGAATTAGCTTCCACTGTTATGCTGATGATACACAGTTGTATGTTTCAGCGAAGCCAGAGGACAGACAGAAGCTTAGTAAAGTTGAGGATTGTGTAAAGGACATTAGACATTGGATGTTAATTAACTTCCTTCTACTTAATTCTGATAAAACAGAAATACTTTTATTAGGCCCACGTGTAGCTAGAAGTATTCTTTCTGATCACATGGTTACTCTGGATGGTCTTTCTGTTTCATCATGTACAGCAGTTAAAGACCTTGGAGTGATTATTGACTCCAGCCTATCATTTGATGCTCATGTAGATAATATTACTAGGATAGCCTTCTTTCATCTCAGAAATATTTCTAAAATAAGAAACATAGTCACTACATGATGCGGAAATACTAGTTCATGCATTCGTCACCTCTAGATTAGATTACTGTAATGCCATACTGTCTGGATGTTCCAGTAGGAATATAAATAAGCTCCAGTTAGTCCAGAATGCAGCTGCTAGAGTCCTAACTAGAACTAGAAGATACGACTATATCACACCGATATTATCAATACTGCATTGGCTCCCAGTAAAATCTCGCATTAATTATAAAATACTTTTATTAACCTATAAAGCACTAAACGGTCTCGCGCCACAATGTCTAAGCGACCTTTTGGTTTTATATGATCCGCCACGCCTACTTAGATCAAAAGATGCAGGCTATCTGACGGTACCTCGAATAGTGAAGGCTACAGCAGGGGGAAGAGCTTTCTCTTATAGAGCCCCACAGTTATGGAACAGTCTTCCTATTAGTGTTCGGGACTCAGACACAGTCTCAGTGTTTAAGTCTAAGCTTAAAACGTATTTGTTTACTCAAGCCTACCCTGACTAGATTCTGTTCTACTACTTCGCAGTCATAATTTTTTTTCTCCCTCTCTCCTTTCGCCGAGCCCCACACGAATTTATGGAGATACTCGAGATCCAGATCCTTTCTGCCTCTGGATGGAGCTCAAATCTTCTTTAATTCCAGACTGCTGGGACTACGGCTGCTCCTAACGCCATACAGACTTCATATAAATCCATAATGAACTTTTTCACACTATCTGTTGTTACCCAGATGAGGATGGGTTCCCTTCTGAGTTGGGTTCCTCTCAAGGTTTCTTACTCTTAAAACATCTTAGGGAGTTTTTCCTTGCCACCGTCGCCACTCAGTGGCTTGCTCAGTTGGGATAAATTCGCACCTTTAATATCTGTATACCATGTTGATATTTCTGTAAAGCTGCTTTGAGACAACGTCTATTGTAAAAAGCACTATACAAATAAAATTGAATTGAATTGAATATGATGGAACAAATGAGGATAATCCAGACCAAACATTCCAGTCTCCATCTTGCATAGTGACTCATACTCACTGCAAGATTTTGAAAGACATTACGAGAGCTTAGTATAAATGAACCCTACCTCTTTTGAGTGACCCCCAAACAAAGTTTTAGTTCCTCAGGAAATGCATGAACAGCTTATGGCATATGTTCATTATTCTCCCAGTTCTGGACATCCTGGTATTCAGAGAACCACAGGGATGGTGAGTAAGAAATTCTGGTGGCCCACTATTAACAATGAGGTCAAGAATTTTGTGTTATCTTGTATAATCTTTGCCCAGTCCAGAACCCATCATCACCTGCATTCAGGCTTTTTAGAGCTGCTACTCATTTCACATTGGCCCTGATTCACAACAGAATCACAGAATTGCAACAGAGTGGTTCAAATATTTGGAAGGCATTTTGCAAACATATTAATATCTCAATGAACCTTTGCTCACGTTATCCTAAGTCAAATGGCCAGGTGGAAGGTGTTAACCAAGAGATTCTTAAGATCCTACTGACTGAGCAACCAGCATAAATGGAACAGCTATCTCCCATGGACTAAATCTCCATAATTGATTCCTCAACTTAACTTACTCCCTTCCAGTGTGTCTTATTTTACCAATCCCCTCAATTTCCATGGCCATCAAAGGTCCAAGCAGTAGATGACTGGATACGATGAAGCAAACAAATTTGAGAGGTTGCACACATCAGGTTGCAAAGAAGTGTTCGCAGGCAGGAGGAACAGGCAGATAGATGGTGTCACATGCCTCCCTGATATATTGCACCTGTTTTGTGTTACTCCTAATTACTCCTGCATATTTGTTCTGCGCTTATACCCATTAGTTGCTTAGCATCTGTTGTTTTTCTAGACTGTTGTTAATTTTGTGTTCATGCTGTGTTCTGGTTCTGCGTACAGTTTTCTTTTTGCCAGTTTTATGATTCTTGTGTGCCACTTTAACAAATCGATTTATTAAAATCAATCCACCTCTCAAACTAACCATTTGTAAAATTTTGACACTGGCTCATGTAAGTGGTCACAAATTTATAATACTTTGTACGTTTTAAGCTTCTATGAATAAAGTCATCCATCCATCCATTTTCTGTACCACATATCCTTTCTGGGTTACAGGGAACCTGGAGCCTATCACAGGGAGCATGGGGCACAAGGCGGGGGACACCCTGGACGGGGTGCCAGTCCATCGCAGGGCGCAATCACACACACATTCATACACAACCGACATGCCAATCAGCCTAGAATACATGTCTTTGGACTGGGGGAAGAAACTGGAGTACCCAGGGGAATCCCATGAAGCACTGGGAGAACATGCAAGCTCTGCCCACACAGGGCCATGACAGGAATCGAACCCTCGACCCTGGAAGTGTGAAGCAAACGTGCTAACTCCTAAGCCACCGTGCCCCCTGAATAAAATCAAAAGAGTAAAAAACAAGTGTATTGTTTAACCTTTTTTTAATAAATAAATAAGAATGTTGTTGTTTGTATTGCACTCTATTATGATAAATTCAGAAATAGGTATGCTATTAATTATAATATATTCACAACAGGAAAGATTATTAATGTATGTATATTTATTTATTTATTTATTTATTTATTTATGATTCTTTACCGAAAGATTTCCAACTTTAAAACAATTAAAATAAAACAGTTAGTGAAAATTAATGAATGAATAAAACACCTGTCTCCCAACACCTATAGAAAGGTCCATTCTTTTTATATCATGACACCCTATGGCTTTGCATATTCAAAATGTGAACATGATTTAAACAAAGTCGCTCAAAAACTAACCCTAACCCTAGGTTTTTACTTTGCAGCTGATCATAGCAAGACATACAGATCATGTTTTTGGATTTTTGTAGCAAAAGCTAAATTTGTGATCAAGGGTGTACTCGGAACTGCCCTTTAATATTTTACAGCTTTCTTCATCACTCAGAGATAAAACATCCACATCTCAGAAATGGCAGAACATGAACATTTATCATCTTCAAACAGCACTCAGGCAGCGAACTGGAACTACTACAACTGGTGCATAGATTACCCCACTGCACCTGTTATCTGGTCAGCAATATCTGCGATCTATTTTCTCTTGGGATTTCCCGCCAGTCTGTGGGTCCTACACGAACTCCTCCAGAGGCAAAAACAAAGAGCCACGAGTGACATCTTCACGCTCAGCCTGGCTGTTAACGATCTGGTTTTCACAGCTCAGATCCCATTCTGTGTATGTAATTTCATGATATGGCAAAGTAAGGAGCTACAAAATATTTTAAACTTTATCTACAGCTTATGCCTCAGTGGTAGGCCTCTGTTTATGGCTTGCATTTGTTGGGACTGTTATGTCGCTGTGGTTTACCCGATTGTGTACAAAGCCAGTAAGAACCTCATTATAGTTAAGAAGGTAATCACAGTAATAGTCTGTATCACTATAGTGGTTGCTGGATTGGCTGCATGCATTTTACCATGGTTAATTACAACTCCTTTCATAGCCTTTCCTTTAATCATGGCACTGCCAGTTATCTTCTTCTGTGATATTTCCATACTTCGAGCACTGCGAAAGCCTGATCCAACAGGAAACAACAACATCCATCCACAGAAGAAACAAGCTCTTCACACCATCTCTAACAGCTTCATCATGACATTCATTGTCTACCTACCACCAGTGATCATTTTTTCATTGGGAGAGCTGTTTCCACTTACAGAAATAGAACACTGTTGTTCTTTAAATTTCTCTGGACTTTGTTTTACTATGGCTGGATGTGTCATTATGCCCATTCTGTATCTGAACGCTGTGGGTAAGCTGGACACTTTTAAGAAATGGTGGGGAAAAAAAAAGTATGTCACGTGTAATGGAGTTATTTACTATATTGCTTGAGCTTTGAACTCCATCTGTAATCTAAAACACTGACCTTTGCTGTTAGTTTCCCCTCTCATCGGCATTTGTAGAAATACCTGCTAGTGCTAGGCACTATTGGTAATAGTTTCACTTGAATTTTTTCCTACTTCATTTTATTTTGTTCATTGCAACTATAAATAAGTGCTAAAATTGATGGATTAAGTGCATCTATGCATGACGGTAGAAATCTAAATAGTACAATATAGAATTTGCAGAAATATAGAACTAAAATAGTATATTAGACTAGAAAAAGTACACTATTACTATAGTAATACAGTGTATTAGGTAAATATGTCAGAATAAATATAGTCAATTTTGGGGGAAAAAGCAATAAAATAATTTAGGCATGCTTTACATACAAGCATTGTTCCTATGTAAATAATTGTGAATTATGCGTTCTACTGTGTAGCCAGAATTATAGCTCTCGCAATAACAATGAAGATTTACTACGATTTCAAAAGAAAAGGTTATAAAGGAAAATCCAGCCACCAACACTGCCCTTCATTCTAAATAAAACTATTTATCAATTTTCATTAAAGTCGTTTAGAGTGAGCTGCAACGTTTATATTAATGTGCTCATGCTAATGCATTACTATTTCAATAATAACAGCTATTTCACAGGGATTTATAGGTTTGATGTGCCACATAATCTAACCCTAATAACAAAACATGGTGTAAGTTAATAATTAAAATATATAACTCTTCATGTGATGTTTTCTGTGATGAGATTTATTTAGCATCATTGGCAGACTGATAAGAAGAGGAATAAACACTTTCACAAGAAGAAAATCCTGTGATAAAAACTCATTTAATCCAACATTTTTTGGTGGCACAATAAACGTCCAGCATTTTGTTACTAGATAATAAAATATGAAATATTAAAATTAAATATAAAATTTTACGTTCTACAAGGTTATTAGAACAGACAGGTCGATACCTTTTTTGCTATAACAAAACAGAATATAATTTTGGGTTATTAGGACAACACTTTTAAAGCTTTGTTAGTATATGTAACTTTAGTCTATTAGTTTAGTCATATTATTTACATGGTTTTCTGTGTGCTGTATGACTGCAGCGTATCTGCCTGTATATTGTTCATGTCTGTTGAAAGTCAAATAATTGTGTAATAATAAAACACATAAAGAAATAATCATTATATATTACAGTTTATCCACTGACAGAAGAGGAGCCTAATGTGGTTTTCTACTGTTTTAACCTGAAGGTGTGTTGTGTTTTGTGTTCTGAGAGGCTTTTCTGAATGCCACAGTTGTAAAAATAATAATAATAATAATTTTTTTTTTTTTTTAAAGAAGGAGTAGAAGAAAGAAAGAAAGAAAGAAAGAAAGAAAGAAAGAAAGAAAGAAAGAAAGAAAGAAAGAAAGGAAGGAATATTTTAGTTTTGGTTGCCTAGTAACCAGTTTGGCCTGTCAATCCCCCCCCCCCCATCACATTTAGACTACATAGAATAATGTTGTTTTTTGTTGTTATTGTTGTTGTTTTTTCATATAAAGTTACCTGGTATTGCAGTCTATTATCATAATGCATTCAGAGAAAGTATGCTATTAACTATAATATCTTCATTATAGAAATTGTTATTAAAATGATTTGGCCAACTTTTTAGATAAGGGAAAATAAGGCAGGGTGGGGGGAGGGGATAGTTATGTGTTTACATACTTTATACATAAAAACTTAATTTTATATTAGTTAAACCTTGTTCAAATTAATATGTATTAATAGGTATTTTCAACCACAACGCTACATAGAAAATAAATAGGTCAAGTCATTTCCTGAATGATTTTCACCTTAAACAATGAAAAGAAATAAAACAGTGAAAATATATGAATGAATAATTTACCAACTCCTGCAGAAAGGCCCATCCATCGTATATCATGACCATCCTACAAAGGATATCAAATGTCTGCAGCTTACAAAGCATGCATGGTGTCTCATTTGTGGAAAGTTCTTGATCAAAAAAGCAGTACAAAAGAATTTCCAAAACATTAGACATACGGAACACCGTAAAGGCGATCATCAACATACAGAGAAAATGGAGCACCACAGTGATATCACAAAGAACAGGACTTCCCTCCAAAATTTACAAAAGGACAAGACAAAATCTTACCAGGGAGGCTGCCAGGACACCTACAGCAACATTAAAGTAGCTGCAGGAATATCTGACAAGTAGTGATTACTCTGTGCATGTGACAACAATGTCTCATATTCTTCACATGTCTAGGCCATGGGGTAGGGAGGCTAGACCCTTTCTCACAAAAACATCTAAGTTTAACTAAATCACCCCAAACCATGTGGCAAAATGTGTTATGGTCTGATGAGACCAATTCCAAAAGGTATGTTTGGTGCAAAAAAAGCACATCACTAAAAGAACACCAAATCCACAGTGCGGCATGGTGGTGGTAGATCGTGCTTTAGGGCTGCTTTTCTTTGAGCAGAACTGGGGCATTTATCATGGTGGAGGGAAACATGAATAGCTGTAAATACCAGTTGATATTAGTGCAAAACCTTCAGGTGTCTGCTAGGAAGCTGAAAATGAATTTCAACTTAAAGCATGACAATGACCCAGATCATGCATCCAAATCAACAAAGGCATGGCGTAACCAAAAGAAGAACAGTGTTTCTGAATGACCTAGCAAGAAGCCAGATATGAAAACTAAAAATCTGTGGGCTGACTGAAGAGGGCTTTGTGCAGGAGATGCCTTTAAAATTTGTTGGATCTAGATTATGCAAGAAAGAGTGGGGAAAATATTGCCAAGTCAAGATGTGCCACACAGTTAGACTCTCAGTAATGTAAAAATGTAATAAAAAATATTTGAAAAAGTAATAAAATCAAAAGATGCTTCAACAAAGTATTAGTTTAAGGGTTATTGTATGTTTGTTTATTGACCCCTTTTTTTTTCCAATTTCACATTGAAGGTGGGAAAGATCTGACATGATTTATTTTAGTCATTCTTTTCCTTCACAAAAGCCTGACATTTTAACAGGGGTGTGCAGACTTTTTATATCCACTGTATGGCTTTGCATATTCAAAATGTGAACATGATTTAAACAAGATAACCAAAAAAAAGCGCCTTATTTTTACTTCGCACCTGACCATAGCAAGACCTTCAGATCATGTTTTTGGATTTTTGTAGCAAAAGCTAAATTTGTGATCAAGTGTGTACTTGGAACTGTCCTTTAATATTTTACAGCTTTCTTCATCACTCAGAGATAAAATATCCACATCTCAGAAATGGCAGAACATGAACCTGCATCATCTTCAAACAGCACTCAGGCAGCGAACTGGAACTACTACAACTGGTGCATAGATTTCCCCACTGCACCTGTTATCTGGTCAGCAATATCTGCGATCTGTTTCCTTTTGGGATTTCCAACCAGTCTGTGGGTCCTACACGAACTCCTCCAGAGGCAAAAACAAAGAGCCACGAGTGACATCTTCATGCTCAGCCTGACTGTTAACGATCTGGTTTTCACAGCTCAGATCCCATTCCGTGTATGTAATTTCATGATATGGCAAAATTCTGAGCTTGAAGTTCTTCATAATTTTATCTACACCTTATGCCTCAGTGGTAGACCTCTGTTTATGGCTTGCATTTGTTGGGACTGTTATGTCGCTGTGGTTTACCCCATAGTGTACAAAACCAGTAAGAACCTCATTGTAGTTAAGAAGATAATCACAGTAATAGTCTGTATCACTATAGTGGTTGCTGGATTGGCTGCATGCACTTTAACATTGTTAATGACATCTCCTTTCAAAGCCTTTCCTTTAATCCTGGCACTGCCAGTTATCTTCTTCTGTGATATTTCCATACTTCGAGCACTGCGAAAGCCTGATCCAACAGGAAACAACAACATCCATCCACAGAAGAAACAAGCTCTTCACACCATCTCTAACAGCTTCATCATGACATTCATTGTCTACCTACCACCAGTGATCATTTTTACATTTGGAAAGCTGATTCCACTTAAAGAAATAGAGCGCTATTGTTGTTTATATTTCCCCATATTTTGTTTTACTATGGCTGGATGTGTCATTATGCCCATTCTGTATCTGAACGCTGTGGGTAAGCTGGACACTTTTAAGAACTGGTGGAAGAAATAACGTGCATTACGTGTAATGGAGTTATTTACTATATTGCTTGAGCTTTGAACTCCATCTGTAATCTAAAACACTGACCTTTGCTGTTAGTTTCCCCTCTCATCAGCATTTGAAGAAATACCTGCTTGTGCTAGGCACTATTGGTGATAGTTTCACTTGAATTTTGTTCTAGTGCTAAAGTGTTAAACTGATGGCTTAAGTGCATCTATGCATGATTGTAGAAATCTACATACAGGATAATATAGAATTTACACTATCAAATAACTAACAGTATATTAGACTAGAAAAACCATACTATAACTGGATATCCATGAGTACCCATACAAATTCATGGAAGGACTCAAGTGACAGTGGGAAAGCATGACAGTGATACATGAGCACAAACTTGTGTTTTTTATTATTAATTTAGGACTGTAGTTCAATTATCAGTGGTTTTCTTTTATGCATCCAGTTGTGTTAATGTAAAGTTTTAGCCTGAAGTTGATATTTGTAATGCTCATATTAGGTAATTGTATCAGAATAAATATAGTCATAGATAGAATGTCAGCAAAAAATCATTAAAATAATCTTTACATACAAGCATTGTACCTATGTAAATAATTGTGAATTATGCGTTCTACTGTGTAGCCAGAATTATAGCTCTCGCAATAACAATGAAGATTTACTACGATTTCAAAAGAAAAGGTCATAAAGGAAAATCCAGCCACCAACACTGCCCTTCATTCTAAATAAAACCATTTATCAATTTTCATTAAAGTCGTTTAGAGTGAGCTGCAACGTTTATATTAATGTGCTCATGCTAATGCATTACTATTTCTATAATAACAGATATTGCACAGGGATTTATAGGTTTGATGTGCCACATAATCTAACCCTAATAACAAAACATGGTGTAATTTAACAATTAAAATATATAACTCTTCATGTGATGTTTTCTGTGATGAGATTTATTTAGCATCATTGTCAGACTGATATAAGAGGAATAAACACTTTCACAAGAAGAAAATCCTGTGATAAAAAATCATTTAAAACAGTATTACTTGGTGGCACAATCAGCATCCAGCATTTTGTTACTAGATAATAAAATATGAATATTTAAATTTAAATTTAAATATTTAATTTTACATGCTACAAGGTTATTAGAACAAATAGACTGATACATTTTGGGAAACAATACAGGAAGCAGTATAGATATTAGAACACTTTTAAAGCTTTGTTAGTATATGTACCGTTAGTTTATTAGTTTAGTCATATTATTCACATGGTTTTCTGTATGGATGACTGCAGCGTATCTGCCAGTACCTTGTTCATGTCCGTTGACAAAAAACACATAAAAAATAATCATTGTCAGTTACAGATTGTTTTTAGATTGATAGTTCTGTGATAATGCATTAATAAGAAGCAACATGACTGACTTATTCAAATGAACAACTTTGCATTATATCCCCTTTTTCTCTTTGTCATTTAATTAATGTCTTCTCTAAACAAAAAATATATTAATACCGGTGCTACTTTAATCATATTATTAAATTACAGATTCAGGCACCTGTGCACTTATTTCAGCTTCTTATTACCTTGTCACATTCTTAACCACTTAAAATCGTAGCTTTTGTGTGATTAATGCTTATATATAGACTTTTCACCATCTTAAAGACACACAGACTACACTAGCTCTGATTATGTATCAGCAGGTAAAATATTCATTGTTGTATCTGGGAAATTTCTAAGAATAAATTAAACTTGAAACTTTTTTTAGCTGTATTAATCCACATGAACATTATATTCATCCCAACCATCTGGCTGACGTCACTCTGTCATTGTGGTACTGATTTTTAATTTTTGTGAATAGTGTCTTAAAGCTTGGTACGTGACTTTGAAGCTACAGAGGGCACAAACTCATGGAAAGACTCAAGTGACAGTGGGAAAGCATGACAGTGATGTATGAGCACAAACTTGTGTTTTTTATTATTAATTTAGGACTGTAGTTCAATTATCACTGGTTTTCTTTTATGCATCCAGTTGTGCTAATGTAAATTTTAGCCTGAAGTTTATATTTGTAATGCTCAATTTGTGGATTTTATTTTCAAGAAATGAAAACATGGTTTTGAATTTCTTTAAAAAAATTCTGATTAATCGAAAAAAAATAATAATTGGCCCATTAATCAATTATGAAAATAATCATTAGTTGCACAACTAGTTTGCAACTAGTTTTATAGAGTTACATTATGTTCTTGGCTTGATTAGGAAATCAAGAATGCTTAATTGGTTCATTCATCTTCTGTGATTTATCCTGGTCAGAGTCACTGCTGAGCCAGTGCCTATCCCGTGAATACTGGGTGCAAGGCACCCATCAAAGGGCACCATATACATACATTCACACCTAGGGACAATTTAGCTTAGCCAATCCACTTACTGGCATGTTATGGGATGTGGAAGGAACCCAAAGAAAACCCATTTGGGGTTAACATACAAAACAATGTACAGACAACAAATCAGGATTCCAGTATCAAGAATAATGTTATCCTAGGAAATTCTTTAGGTTTTCCGCAAATGCAAATAAAGTAACTGTTTCGGATAAGAAGGGTCCTGGATTCAACCCCAGTATCTCCATTAAAACTCTCTTGTACTGTAGCTTATTGGTAGGATTCTGGGCCCATGGAATTTGGTGAGTTCAAAAGTGAAGTAACCCCTTTACGGTGTGTGTTTAAAGCAATGCATTACATTTATGCCCTTACCAAACACCTTTCCAAAGCAAAAATCTAGGGGTGCCATGGAGTAAAACTGCTGTTCCTTTGAATTCCTCTAAGAGAAACCACTTTCGGTGGTTTGGGCGCCTTATACAGGGTTCGTACAAGGTGCTTGAAGTGTTTGAAATGCTTGGCTTTTGGCTTGAAATGCTTTGGCTTCTTGAAATGTAAATACTGGGAAACCTTAAAAATAGACATTTTTTATCTAGTGGTGCATAAAAAGTCAGTAAATACAAAATTGCTAAATAAATTAAGCGTTTCTTTTTGACAGAAAATGAATACAATCCTTGCACTCAATATATAACTGCCCACTGCAGCCCCTCCCTCTCCTCCCACTATTCACTTACTCATTACTCCGGTCCACTTTTCAGGCCCCTTTAGCTGGTTTTTTTTCCACCATAAAAGCACCTAGTGACAAATCTGGTGACTTTTTGGACAAACCTTAGCTACTTTCCATAGAAGAGAGTGGCCAGTACTGCCCCGCGAGCATGAGGTCCTACTTTCCCGCTGCAGGTACACCTCTCCTTATGGCTACTCTGTTCAGAGAAGAGCAGCACATTCAGTGTGAGAGAAAGAATAATGAAAACATTCTCTTGCCTCTGACTTTCTCAGTGAGTGATCATTTTACATGTAAATTTCACCAAAATCAAAGCACAGCCGATGTCTTTAACTTATGTGTCTGGTGATTTTGTGAGACGACATTGTGGTTATAAATCAGGATTTATCGGCCTGGGGTGCAGTCAGCATTTTAGTTCATCCCAAAAGGTGTTCAGTGGGGTTGAGGTCAGGGCTCTATGCAGACCACTGCATGCCATGGCAAACTATGTCCAAATAGACCTCACCTCATGCATACAGCCATTGTCATGCAGGATTATGTTTGGGATCCGTTTGGGTTTTAAAGCATTGGGTTACTGATTGGAAGGTTGTGACCTCAAAACCCAGCACCACCAAGCTGCTAACATTGGGCACATTGGGCCTTGTGCAAGGACCTTAACGATCATCTGTTCAGTTGAATCCTGTCTCACTTGTATGTGGCTCTGGATAAAAGCATCTGCCAAATTAATGAATATAATTTATATATTAGAAGGGCAATAACACTAGATAACCTATACACTCCACAATAACATGTGTTTGCATCCCTATTTGTGTTATGATGGAAGAAAATAAACAACTCAGTCTTTTATTATATCCAATGAAGTTCACTTCTTAGATCGTAAACATTGGTGCGACAAAGGCTTGGGACCAATTTCAATATTTATCTTTAAGCTGTCTTACACTGACATAACAACAGTGTTAACATTTGCATTATCAAAAACATTGGAATGATCTATGATTGAGCTAAACTGATTTGCTTTACATAAAGGTCAATGACTCATGTTTTCTCCATCTGTTACTCTGAATGTGGTTGTTTGTCTTATTATTCAACCAATTCAACTATGAGACAATAAATCACAATTTCAGCTTTCATTTCCTGATATTTATAACTAGATGTCTTAAACAACTTACAACATGGCACCTTTAGTGGCAGACCACCAAAGTTTCAGGTGAACAAAAGTATATCCCTTGCTTATCCCTTGCTTGCAATAAGTGCAATTATGGTCTCTTCAAAAATGTCGGTGCAGTAGCACGCAGCGTTAACTTTGGGTCCACAAATATGGTGCATGTTATGTGTAGTCTACACCAACTAGGAAACTTTTTAAAGAGATGTACATTGGACATGTCTATCATCACCAACTTTTGCAGAATGTTGGACAACAAAGCTCAGGGAGAATAAATTTTGGATTGCAGGAAGAGCTACATGACCTTTGGCTGCTATGCAAACCAGGCCCTGGGACTGGGTTATTGCCTGATGCCACTGGAGAGATGGCACCGGAAACTGTGTGCTAGGCAGTGGAAGCACTGTAAGTGAGATGGCATGCTAGGCTAAAGGTGAACCCTAACGATCTGACTCTACCGTCCAATCTCGTCTCCAACGTTCACTCTCTTGACAATAAACTGGCCTTACTCAGACTACAGCTAACTACGCAGCATGAAGTCAGGGACTGCTGTATTTTTGTTTTTACAGAATCATGGCAATGATAGCATTCTGGTTGCAGCTATTCAGCTAGCCAGGCTAACTGCACATTGCACTGACAGGATATCGACACTGTCTGGTAAGACTTGCGGCGGTGGTCTGTGTGTTTACATAAACAATGAATAGTGAAGGAATGCCATTGTGGTCTCAAGCTACTGTTGCAGGATAGGGGAGTTTATGACTATGAAATGCCAGCCATGCTACCTGCCCAAAGTGTTTACCACTGTGCTCATTGTCGCTGTGTTCATTCAACCTGGTGCTAAAACAAAGCAAGTGCTAAGTGAACTCTACAGTGCTATCAGTAACCGGCAAACAGTGCACCCAGATGCATTTTTCATTGTTGGTTGAGACATTAACCACATAAATCTGAAATCAGTGCTGGCAAAATTCCACTAGCATATTGATTTTGCAACAATTTAGACCTTATTTACATGAACATTCAGGGTGCTTAGAAGACTGCACCCCACCCCCACCTCGGCGACTCGAACCACATCTCTGTTATGCTAATCCCAGCATTCACACAACTTCTGAAATGTGCCAAACAAGTTCAGAAACAGGTGAGAACCTGGTCTGAGGGATCCATCTCAGCACTTCAGGACTGTTTTGAGCACACAAATTGGACTATATTTGGAGAATCTGCTACATACAACATCACCACAGACTTGGAGGAATACACAGCATCAGTGACTGGCTACATCAGCAAGTGCAAGACCATCACCACACGTGCAAACCAGAAACCATGGATGACTGCTGAAGTGTGCTCACTGCTGAAAACGTGCCTTGTAAATACTGCAGCAGACATCAGGAATTCTCTGTCCATAGCTAACTCATGGAAACCTGCAGGTCCTGATAACATACCTGGCCGGCTGCTCAGGGAATGTGCTTATCAGCTTGCAGATGTCCTCACAGACATCAACACTTCCCTGAGTCAAGCAGCTGTCCCTTTATGCTTCAAGACAAAGTTCATCATCTCTGTGCTGAAGAAATCATCTCTGTCTTGCCTGAATGACTACCGGCCTGTTGCACTCACACCTATCATTATGAAGTGCTTCAAGCTGCTAGTCATGAAACACAAAGAGCAGTCTTCTCACCACACTGGACAAATGTCAGTACACCTACTGTCCCAGCCCCTCAACAGAGGATGTTATATCTGTTACAATCCACCTTTCTCTGACCCATTTGGATAAAAAGAACAACTATGTAAGGATGCTGTTCAGCATTCAACACAATCATCCCACAGCAACTGACAACAAAGCTGTGTTATTGCTGCTATAAAGCTGTGCCTGATGTGTCTGACAACCTCCTTCTGCAACTGGATCCTGGATTTTCTGATTGGGAGACCCCAGTCCATCAGGAAAAAAAACTGTACCTCCAGTACCACCACACTGAACACCGGTGCCCTGCAGGGCTGTGTGCACAGTCAGCATACAGGGAGGAGGTGAACCAGCTTGCAGAATGGTGGAGAGTCAATAATCTCTGTCTTAATGTCAATAAGACTAAGAGACAATTATCAATTTCATGAGGACCCAAATGGACGACTCATCACTGCATATCGATGGAACAACTGTGGAGAGTGTCAAAAGTTCCAAGTTTTTTGGTGTGCACATGACAGCCAACCCCTCCTTGACTCTCAGCACCAGCTGCCTAGCCAGGAGGGCCCAGCAGCACCTTCACTTCCTACAGAGCCTGAAGAGAGCCAAACTTCCACCTCCCATCCTCACTTGCTTCTACCTAGGAACGAGAGAGAATATCCCCACCTGCTTGGTCACTGTGTGGTACGAGAACTGCACAGCCTCCGACCGCAAAGCTCTACAGCAAATTGTGATTACAGCTGAAAATATTATGGGGGTCTCTCTACCCACCGTCGACACCTCATACATCAAGTGCTGCATCCGCAAAGCCACCAGTATTGCAAACAACCCCTCTCACCTCTCTCATGGACTCTTCACCTTTCTGCCACCTGGTTTAAGGTACAGGAGTATCCATGCCACCACCAACAGACTCCATAAAGTTTCTTCCCTGATGCAGTCAGATTACTCACCACCTTGCTACCTCCATAAGCTCAACTGGGCTAATAAACACCTAATCCAGTATAACTCAGTATCACTCCACACAAGCTACCCCAATCACTTTTATATTATGAAACAGGTCTTTGCTGCCAATATTGCTGCTATGCATGTGCTGCTACACTACACAATAGTTTACAGTCTATGTTCTGTGTATTTATTTTCCTGTGTATTTGCCTTGCACTTGTCCCACACAGTTATGTATGCACATTCTATGCACAGAAGCAAGGAGGCAGAGATCATCCACAATATAGGCTTTACTGACAAAAAGAGCAACAATAAAGAAAAAAAAGAAAAGCAAAAAAGACACAAGGGCCCAAACAAACTTTGCTTGCAATAGGGGAAAACCCAGGTGTAACCAATCAGGCCTAATGAGTCTGGGGAGAGGCACCCCCTGCCAACCATATACAGGAATGACAATGAAAACTCACTTGACGTGATTTGAAAGCTAGTGACCCACTGACATCATCAAAATGTTGAATTTTTCTTTTGTATTGCCTTTCAAGGCTTTTACTGCAGCCTCCTTCAGTTGTTGTTTGATTTGGGGGTTTCTCTTTTCACTTTCCTCTTCAGAAGGTGATATGCATGCTCTGCTGGGTTAAGGTCTGGTTATTGACTTGGTCAATCTAAAACCTACCACTTTTGTCCCCTGATGACGTCCTTTGCTATATTGACAGTGCTTCTTGGGTCGTTGTCTTGCTGCATGATCAAGCTTCTCTCATTTAGATTGGATGCATTTCTCTGTAAACTGAAATACAGATTGTTTCTTTAAACTTCGGAATTCATTTTGCTTCTACCATCCTGTATTACATCATCAGTAAAGATTAGTGAGTCCATTCCAGAAGCAGGTATGCAAGCTCAAGCCATGACACTACCTCCAACATGCTTGACTGATGAGCTTCTGTGTTTTGGATCATGTGCAGTGCCATGCCTTCTCCAAACTTTGGCCTTTCCATCACAGTGGTAGAGGTTACTCTTGGTTTCAGAACTTTTTTCAACCTTTTTACTGATTCTTAATGCTGATGAGTGGTTTGCATCTTGTCGTATGGCCACTATATTTCTGCACTTGAAGTCTTCTTCTAATGGTGGATTGTACCTCCACTCCTGCCTTGAGGAAGGCGTTGGTGATGTCACTAACTGTTTGGGGTTTTTCTTCACAGCTCTCACAATGTTTCTGTCATCAACTGCTGTTGTTTTGCTTGGCTGGCCATTTACTTGTCTGGTTGTAGTATAATAGTGGTTTCTTTCTTTTTAAGGACATTCCAAATTCTTGTGTTGGCTATGTCCCTACATATGTTGTATTGGCTATGTTAAAAAGGAGCATTCTGTCTCATCATCAAGGACGTTTCTGTGAAAACTGCACAAGACAATACCCCATCCCATCAGCAATGGGAAATGTCAACAGAGTTCTTGTGTTTCTTTTCTGTTTAGCACTTCTGGGCCTAGGAATATATAAGCACACAAAATACAGATGGCTGTGCAAAGTCTTGAATAGCCAAGTCTTGCATAGAAGTCTAGTCTAATCTTTTGCCTTGTCTGTGTTTTGATCTCACTATTCCCTGTCTCCATCACAGTTTTGGATGAACTATATATATTGATTAGAATATTTTCGATTTTATACTGGTACAGATGTTAAGCCTTTTTTACTACAATTTTGGATGATGTCTAATAAACCTGCACATACGGCAGACACTAATGTAGCTCCTGAGTCTGACCTGTTACAGAATCATTGTGGGCAAAATAAAGCAGGTCAGTCTATAACTATTACTGGGATATCATTAAGCCCCTGCAAGAACCACAGTTACATTTTCTGAATACATTTGATATGCATAGAGGATTATGGTGGTAAGTGATAAGTTAACATCAGTGGAGGGGAGTTTTTGTCACCCAATCTTTCATGCTTTCCCATCGAGCTAGAGCTGCAGTATTGCAGAGTGCTCGGAAACCTGATGCGCGGGCCCAATGCGCGAGCTCTTAGCTAATGCATGCTTTTGTGTCTTCAGTGATGTTGACTTTGTTTACTTCGGACACGTGCTTTTGATATGGTTCATGTCCTATCTCTGCCCCGTACTATCATTGTTTGTTTTCCATATATGAGACATCATTGTTTCAGCTGTCTTTTGTTTCACCCCTGATTACGTTTGTCATTTTAACCCCTCATGTCTCTTTGTACTTTGCATAATATCGAGTGTATTCACCATGCCAAGCCTTTGTTCGTGTTTCGTTTCATGGTTTTTGATCTTGTACCTAGTTTCTCATTTTGTGTTTTGCCTTGCCCAGTTCATGCCCATTTGCTGATTGCCTGACCTTTAGCCAGCATGGTCCAGTAACTACTGGACCATGCTTTTGATTACCGATTTGGATTTGTCTGCCTACCTCTCTCAAATAAAAGTCTTTAACTGCACTTGCGTCCATCCTAAGCTCCATTAGGTAATATACATGACAGAATACTAAGCCTCACCATGAATGCAGCAGGAAGACAGAGGAGACATCACACTAAGCAAAGCAAACTTTCAAGCAAACTCTCCCAGCTTTGGATTCATTCCAGTTAGCTCACTGAACTTTCGTAGCTCTCGCAGATCAGTATGATGGGATTTTTGGCTACCGAGAAAATTTGCTGGTTGACTCCCATATCTATTTTTGAAGTCTAGTGGACCCCAAGCCCAGCGAGAAGCAATGGCTAAGGTTGTTTTGCTCGGCCCACAAGTGGTCTAGTAGCCATGGGATCCAGGGGACTGTAGCATGTAACTCAGTTTGTGGAACTATTTATGGTGGTGTTCAGAAGTCCAGAATCCAGCGTCATCCTGGAGAATCTGATGGAGTGGGCCTGCCTCACAGAAACACCTACCATTCCATTCACCACCTATTATGAGTGGGCAAACTGTATTAGAACCACTACGTGGTCTCCTCTGCCGATCTCCAGACATAGGTCAATGTAGCGACCTCATCTTCAGAGCTCCAACCTGAGACCAATGAGGTGATCTCACCTGTAGAGCTCCAGCCAGAGAACAACGTGGCGACCTCCTCCGCAGAGCTCCAGCACGAGATCCATGAGGCGGTCTCATCCCCAGGGCTCCAGCCTGAGACCCACAAGGTTGTCTCATCTCCAGAGGCGACCACTCAAGCCAAGTTCCTGTCTGAGGTCGAATAAAGGGCCTCTCAAGCCAAGTTTCTGTCGGAAGTTGAAGAGAAGGCTTCCCAAGTCAAGTTTCTGTCTGAGGTCGAAGAGATGACGTCCCAAAACATATTCCTGTCCGAGGTCGAAGAGACGGCCTCCCAAGACATGTTCCTGTCTGAGGTCGACGAGGCGACCTCCCACACCAAGTTCCAGCTAAAGGTCGACGAGGCGACCTGCCACGCCAAGGTCCAGCTAAAAGTCAATGATGTGACCTTCCACACGAAGTTCCAGTCTGAGATCGATGATGTGACCTGCCACGACAAGTTCCAGTCTGAAACCAATGTCACGACCAACCAGGCTTTGCTTACGCCTGAAGCCAACGTCACAACCAACCAAGTTATGCTCATGCCAGAGTCTGTCGACACGACCAACCAAGATCTCCTCATGCCTGAAACCAACGTCATGACCAACCAGGTTCTGCTCACGTTCCCCGTTGGGGAAGCTCTTACATTACATTTATTCACTTAGCAGACGCTTTTATCCAAAGCGACTTACAAATGAGAAAGATATAAGCAAAGTGATGTATCAAGCAGAGAACAATACAAGAAGTGCTACCATACAAGATCTATTAATTGAATTCCAGAAGAAGCAAAGTGCAGAGTAGAGGTGTAAGTGCCTTTTTTTTTTTTTTTTTTTCTTTTTTTATGAGTTGGTTAGGTGTTCATAGAAGAGGTGGGTCTTTAGCTGTTTTTTGAAGATGGTGAGAGATTCTGCGGTCCATATTGAGATTGGAAGTGCATTCCACCACTGAGGAACAGTTAGTGTGAAGGTCCTGGAAAGGGACCTTGCGCCACGCTGAGTTGGAACTGCTAAACGTCGGTCGCTAATCGATCGCAGATTGCGAGAGGGAACGTAGGCCTTCAGGAGAGAGTTGAGGTAGGAGGGTGCTGTTCCTGACAAGGTCTTGTAGGTGAGCACCAAGGCCTTGAACTTGATGCGGGCAGCTACAGGAACCCAGTGGAGGGAGATGAATAGGGGTGTGACATGGGTTCTCTTGGACTGGTTGAAGACGAGGCGTGCTGCAACATTCTGAATCATCTCAAGGGGTTTGATGGAGCTGGCTGGGAGGCCTGAAAGCAGTGAGTTGCGGTAGTCCAGTTTAGAGATAACAAGAGTCTGGACTAGAATCTGTGTAGCCTGTTTGGTAATGTAGGGTCGGATTTTCTTGATGTTGTAAAGGATGAACCTACAGGACCTTGCAGTTGCTGAGATATGGTCTGCAAAGGTCAAGCCGTCATCAAGAATCACCCCAAGGTTCCTGGCCGTCCTGGTTGGCATGAGTGTGAGTGAGCCGAGCTGTACAGTGAGGTTGTGGTTGATTGAGGGTCAGGCTGGGATGACGAGAAGCTCAGATTTTGCCAGGTTAAGTTTAAGATGGTTTTCCTTCATCCAGACCGAGATGTCTGAAAGGCAAGCAGAGATGTGTGCAGAGACGGATGGATCATCAGCATAGCAATGATATGAGAAGCCATGAGACTCAATCACCTGCCCTAGAGATGTAGTGTAGATAGAAAAGAGGAGTGGACCCAGAACTGACCCCTGTGGAACACCAGTAGTGAGTTGCTGAGTTTCAGAAATACCTCCCCTCCATGATACCTTGAAGGATCTGTCAGAGAGATAGGATTCCACCCAGTGCAGAACCGTTCCAGTGATGCCCAGGCTGGAGAGAGTTGACAGGAGGATCTGATGGTTCACAGTGTCGAAAGCAGCAGAGAGGTCAAGTAGGATGAGGACAGATGATCTAGAGGTTGCTCTTGCTAGTCGTAAGGCTTCAGTGACGGAAAGCAGAGCAGTCTCCGTGGAGTGGTTGCTCTTGAAGCCAGTCTGCTTGGTGTCCAGGAGGTTGTTCTGTGTGAGACAAGCTCTTAGCTAATGCATGCTTTTGGGTCTTCAGCGACATTGACTTTTTGTTTACTTTGGACACGTGCTTTTGTTATGGTTCATGTCCTATCTCCGACCCTGTACTGTCATTGGTTGTTTCCTGTATGTGTGCACCGTTTTCAGCTGTCTTGTGTTTCACCCCGATTACGTTTGTCATTTAAACCCCTAATGTCTCTTTGTACTTTGCATAATATTGAGTGTATTCACTGTGCCAAGCCTTTGTATGTGTTTCGTTTCATGGTGTTTGATCTATGCTTTTGATTACCAATTTGGATTTGTCTGCCTACCGCTCTCAAATAAAAGTCTTTAACTGTACTTGCATCCATCCTAACCTCCAATACCATTACGTAATATACATGACACAATGAAATTGCTCTCACTTTCAGGTTGTAGTTGAGAAGGTTGATGTAACAGCTTCTGCAGTAGCAGTTAGCAAATTTGTATCTTTAAATGTTAAGACATTTTATCTCAACTTAGTATTTTAGACGCATGTCATGAAAAATACATTAATGATATTAGTGAAGTTTAGTTCCAGCAGATAGAGTAGTAGTAGTCAAAAAATTATTTCTTTAAACACTATGCCATATAGAACATACCCGAAGGCATGTTACTGTACTGTATGTGATCATAACCATCCCATGGCTTTAGTTATTTAAACTCTAGACATGATTTAAACAAGATCACAAAACAAAATCTTGTTCTTTTTTCTGTACTTAAACATATCAAGACCTGCAGATAAGGCCTGCAGGTCATTTGGGAGTTTTTTTTGCCCCTATTGACTGTGACCGTGCTTGGAGCTTGAAGCAAAGTGTTTGACTGTGACTGTGTTTGGAGCTTAATCAGAGATTCACTCAGAGATAAACATTCACATCTCAGAAATCCCAGCAGGAATGGGCTATTTAATAATTGAATAATTTCATATCAAATTCAATTTGAAACAAAATCAACAAAAGGAAAATAAATATTAGTTGGACACCCACAAATAAAATGAGGATTTAAACATGATAGGAATGATACAGTACAATTTAAAAATATGGAAGTAATCCAATAAAATGATTAATACTGTATATGATCCATTAAATTTAAATAATATAAATCATGAGTTCTGTTTTAGTATATGGCCAACATGAGCTCACTCACAATTTATAGGAATTCAAACAAAAGAGTGCCATTTTGTTGGATTTGATCAAATCAGCAGAGAAATTGCAACCATGACCCCATCTCTCAACCTAACCTTAAGTATTTGTAGAATTTTAACATTGCTTATGAGTTGGCTCTTGTAAGTGGTCACAAATTTGTAATTTTTAAGCTTTTTGAATAAGATTTATACAGTAAAACACAAACATGTATTGCTTGTTTTTGTGTATTTTTTTCTAAAACTTAATGTACATTATTTTTGCTGGTAGATTATTTTGAATGTTGGAGTTTCTATTTCCATATAAAGGTATTTGAAATTGTCTGTAATTACGGGCTATTATGATAAGGAATTCAGAAATAGTTATGCTACTAAGTATAATTTGTTCACAATGGAAAAGGATATTAAAATAGCATAGCCCACAGATGAAAATCAAGGGGAAACATATGTATGTGTTTACATGTTTTAGCTGCATGCCATGGAAAATGCATACATTATATTAGTGAAATTTTGTTCCAATTGATGGCAGTCAACGGATTCAGTATTTTCAACCACCATGCAGCATACAACATACAGAAGTGAAGACATGTCTCGAATGAATTTTATCTTTAACACAATTAAAAGGAATTAAACACAGGTAGTGAAGGTGATAAAACACTGAATGAATAAAACACTGGTTTCCAACTCTTGCAAAAAGGCCCGTCCTTTATATATCATTACCACTCTTCTGTTTTGCATATTCAAAATGTGATTTAAACAAGACCACTGAAAAGAACTTGCTTTTTTACCTCGCTACGGAACATGGTAAGAACTGCTGATCATACCATTTGGATTTTATTTATATAGTTTGTAGGAAAAGCTCAATTTGTGACTGACTTTAATATTGGAACTAACTTTAAAAAATTTACAATTTACTTTGTCACTCATAGATAAACATCCACATCTCGGAAATGCCAGCAGAAATGGTCTCTGCAAAGGAAAATTCATCTTCATTTTTATATAGCTCTCATACAACGGACTGGGACTACTACAATTGGTGTGCAGATTACCCCACTGTTCCTATCATCTGGTCATCAATATCTATGGTCTGTTTCCTCTTGGGTTTACCAATCAATGTGTGGGTCCTACTTCTGCTGAGGCAAAGACAAAAAGCCAACAATGACTTCATCATGATCTGTCAGGCTATTGTCAATTTGATTTTCATAGTTCAGATCCCATTCTGTGTATGTAATTTCATGCTATGGCATATTAAAGAGCTACAAATTGTTTTGATCTTTATCTACAATGTAAACGTGCATGGTAGACCTCTGTTTATGGCTTGCATTTGTTTGGACTGTTATTTTGCTGTGGTTTACCCCATAGTGTACAAAACCAGTAGGAAACTTGTGGTAATGAAGAAAACAATCACAATAATAATCTGTTCCATTACAGCAGTTTTTGGATTGGTTTTGTGCACTACAACATGGTTAATTACAACTCCTTTTGTCGGCATTGCTTTATTCATGGCATTACCAGTTATCTTCTTCTGTGATATTTCCATGCTTCGAGCCTTGAGAAAACCAGATCCAACAGGAAAGAACAACATTCATCCACAGAAGAAACATGCTCTTCACACCATCTTCAACACCTTCATCATGACGTTTATTGTCTATCTACCACCAGCACTCATTTTTTCAGTTGGAAACCTGATCCCACTTGGAGAAATAGAGCGCTATTGTTCTTTAATCCCATGTGGAGTTTCTTTTTCGACAGTTGGATGTGTCATTATTCCTGTTCTATATCTGGTCAATGGGGGTAAGCTGGACACGTTTAAGAACTGTTGGAAGAAATCTGAAATCATAACTCATAGTCATAAATAATAAATCATAAATCATAATCTAGAACTCATTGAATGTCCCAAGTTATATATTTGCTTGTTTGAAAGGGGTTTTTAATATTGCAGCAGTCTTCTTTTCAAATACCTTAACTGTAAATTTTTACAACAACAGTTTACAACAACTGATGGGGTGTGTCATATGGTATATAGAAGTAATTACTGAGTATTTAGGAAGTAGCTGTGTTTCATAAAAAGACTAACCTTTTTTTTTTTTTTTTTTAAAGACATTTTTTTTCCTTGTAGAGTAATTGAATGTTGTTGTTTGTATTGCACTGTATGGTGAATTCAGAAATAGGTGTTCTATTAATTATAATATTTTCACAACAGAAAAGATGATTAAAACAAGGTAGCCAACTTTTTAGAGAAATGAAAAGGGAAGGGGTGGGGTGTACTTATGTGTTTTGTATTTTTATATATATATATATATATATATATATATATATATATATATATATATATATATATATATATATATAATGTGTGTGTGTGTGTGTGTGTGTGTGTATATTAGTGACAATATATTCCAATTACTAGCAGACAAATGATTCTGTACAAAAGATTTCCAACTTTAAAACAATTAAAATAAAAGTTAGTGAAAATGAATGAATAAAACACCTGTCTCCCAACACCTGTAGAAAGGCCAATTATTTTTATATCATGACCACCCTATGGCTTTGCATATTCAAAATGGTTTTTACTTTGCAGCTGATCATAGCAAGACATACAGATCATGTTTTTGGATTTTTGTAGCAAAGCTAAATTTGTGATCAACTGTGTACTCAGAACTGTCCTTTAATATTTTACAGCTTTCTTCATCACTCAGAGATAAAACATCCACATCTCAGAAATGGCAGAACATGAACATTTATCATCTTCAAACAGCACTCAGGCAGCGGACTGGAACTACTACAACTGGTGCATAGATTACCCCACTGCACCTGTTATCTGGTCAGCAATATCTGCGATCTGTTTCCTTTTGGGATTTCCAGCCAGTCTGTGGGTCCTACACGAACTCCTCCAGAGGCAAAAACAAAGAACCACCAGTAACATCTTTATCCTCAGCCTGGCTGTTAACGATCTGGTTTTCACAGCTCAGATCCCATTCTGTGTATGTAATTTCATGATATGGCAAAATTCTGAGCTTGAAGTTCTTTATAATTTTATATACAGCTTATGCCTCAGTGGTAGACCTCTGTTTATGGCTTGCATTTGTTGGGACTGTTATGTCGCTGTGGTTTACCCCATCATGTACAAAGCCAGTAAGAACCTCGTTGTAGTTAAGAAGATAATCACAGTAATAGTCTGTATCACTATAGTGGTTGCTGGATTGGCTGCATGTATTATAACATGGTTAATTACAACTCCTTTCATAGCCTTTTCTTTAATCGTGGCACTGCCAGTTATCTTCTTCTGTGATATTTCCATACTTCGAGCACTGCGAAAGCCTGATCCAACAGGAAACAACAACATCCATCCACAGAAGAAACAAGCTCTTCACACCATCTCTAACAGCTTCATCATGACATTCATTGTCTACCTACCACCAGTGATCATTTTTTCATTTGGAAAGCTGGTTCCACTTAAAGAAATAGAGCGCTACTGTTGTTTATATTTCCCTGTGTTTTGTTTTACTATGGCTGGATGTGTCATTATGCCCATTCTGTATCTGAACGCTGTGGGTAAGCTGGACACTTTTAAGAGGTGGTGGAAGAAATAAAGTACACTAAGTGTAATGGAGCTATTTACTATATTGCTCCATCTGTAATCTAAAACACTGAATTTCGCTGTTAGTTTCCCCTCTCATCAGCATTTGAAGAAATACCTGCTAGTGCTAGGCACTATTGGTGATAGTTTCACTTGAATTTGAATTTGAATTGAATGATGGAACATGTGCATCTATGCATGACGGTAGAAATCTAAATAGTATAATATAGAACTTACACTATAATACACAACTAAAATAGTATATTAGACTAGAAAACTATACTATTACTATAGTAATACAGTATATTAGGTAAATATAGCGGAAGAAACATAGTCAATTTTGGGAAAAATCATTAAAATAATCTTTACATGCTTTACATACAAGCATTGTACCTATGTAAATAATTGTGAATTATGCGTTCTACTGTGTAGTCAGAATTATATCTCTCGCAATAACAATGAAGATTTACTACGATTTCAAAAGAAAAGGTCATAAAGGAAAATCCAGCCACCAACACTGCCCTTCATTCTAAATAAAACTATTTATCAATTTTCATTAAAGTCGTTTAGAGTGAGCTGCAACGTTTATATTAATGTGCTCATGCTAATGCATTACTATTTCTATAATAACAGATATCGCACAGGGATTTATAGGTTTGATGTGCCACATAATCTAACCCTAATAACAAAACCTGGTGTAATTTAACAATTAAAATATATAACTCTCCATGTGATGTTTTCTGTGATGAGATTTATTTAGCATCATTGTCAGACTGATATAAGAGGAATAAACACTTTCACAAGAATAAAATTCTGTGATAAAAAAATCATTTAAAACAAAATTACTTGGTGGCACAATTAGCATCCAGCATTTTGTTAGCTGATTATAAAATATTAATATTTAAATATGAAATATTTAATTTTACATGCTACAAGGTTATTAGAACAAATAGACTGATACATTTTGGGAAACAATACAGGAAGCAATATAGATATTAGAACACTTTTAAAGCTTTGTTAGTATATGTACCGTTTGTTTATTAGTTTAGTCATATTATTCACATGGTTTTCTGTATGCTGGATGACTGCAGAGTATCTGCCAGTACCTTATTCATGTCCGTTGACAAAAAACACATAAAAAATAATCATTGTCAGTTACAGATTGTTTTTAGATTGATAGTTCTGTGATAATGCATTAATAAGAAGCAACATGACTGACTTATTCAAATGAACAACTTTGCATTATATCCCCTTTTTCTCTTTGTCATTTAATTAATGTCTTCTCTAAACAAAAAATATATTAATACCGGTGCTACTTTAATCATATTATTAAATTACAGATTCAGGCACCTGTGCACTTATTTCAGCTTCTTATTACCTTGTCACATTCTTAGCCACTTAAAATCGTAGCCTTTGTGTGATTAATGCTTATATAGTAACTTTTGACCATCTTAAAGACACACACACAGACTACACTAGCTCTGATTATGTATCAGCAGGTAAAATATTCATTGTTGTATGTGGGAAATTTCTAAGAATAAATTAAACTTGTTGAAACTTTTTTAGCTGTATTAATCCACATGAACATTATATTCATCCCAACCATCTTGCTGACATCACTCTGTCATTGTGGTACTGATTTTTAATTTTTGTGAATAGTGTCTTAAAGCTTGGTACGTGACTTTGAAGCTGCAGAGGGCACAAACTCATGGAAGGACTCAAGTAACAGTGGGGAAAAAAAATGTGCGATCCACATTCTCTGCCTTGACATGAGAGCATTTTATATTAAATATAGCGAAGAAAATGGCGCAAACTTTTCAAAGCGGAGCTTGTGTAGCACAGAAGCACGACAGTGATGCACGAGCACAAACTTGTGTTTTTTATTATTAATTTAGGACTGTAGTTCAATTATCAGTGGTTTTCTTTTATGCATCCAGTTGTGTTAATGTAAAGTTTTAACCTGAAGTTTATATTTGTAATGCTCACTTTGTGGATTTTATTTTCAAGAAATTTTAAATTTCTTTTTAAAAATTCTTTAAAAAATAAATAAATAATAATAATCGGCCCATTAATCAATTATGAAAACCGTTAGTTGCACGACTAGTTTGCATGAATATGCAGGTGTACAGGTCCTATTAAAGTGTTCTAGTGGAAGATTTTTCTATAGAGTTACATTATGTTCCTGGCTTGATTAGGAAATCAAGAATGCTTAATTGATTCATTCATCTTGTGATTTATCCTTGTCAGGGTCACTGCTGAGCCAGTGCCTATTCTGGGGATACTGGGTGCAAGGCAGAAATACACCCATGATAAGATGTCAGTCCATCAAAGGGCACCATATACATACATTCACACCTAGGGGCAATTTAGCTTAGCCAATCCACCTACTGGCATGTTATGGGATGTGGAAGGAACCCAAAGAAAACCCATTTGGATATGGGATTAACATACAAAACACTGTACAGACAACAAATCAGTTTTCCAGTATCAAGAATAATGTTATCCTAGGAAGTTCTTTGGGTTTTCTGCAAATGCAAATAAAGTAACTGTATTGGATAAGAAGGGTCCTGGATTCAATCCCCAGTATCTCCATTATTGTACTGTAGCTTATTGGTAGGATTCTGGGCCCATGGAATGTGGTGAGTTCAAAAGTGAAGTAACCCCTTTAAGGTGTGAATTTACAGCAATGCATTACATTTATTCCCTTACCAAACACCGTTCCAAAGCAAAAATTTAGGGATGCCATGGAGTAAAACTGCTGTTCCTCTGAATTCCTCTAAGAGAAACCACTTTCGGTAGATTGGGCGCCTTATACAGGGTTCGTACAAGGTGCTTGAAGTGCTTGAAATGCTTTGGCTTTTTGAAATGTAAGTACTGGAAACCCTTGAAAATAGACATTATCAAGTGGTGCTTCAAAAGTGCTTGAATTATAAAAAGTCAGTAAATACGAAATCGCTAAATAACTTAAGCGTTTATTTTTGACAGAAAATGAATACAATCCTTTCACTCAATATATAACTCCCCACTGCAGCCCCTCCCTCTCCTCCCACTATTCGCTTACTCATTTTAACAGAAACCACCCCAGTCCACTTTTCAGACCCCTTTAGCTGCTTTTTTCCACCAAAAAAGCACCTAGTGATAAATCTGGTGACTTCTTGGACAAACCTTAGCTACTTTCCATAGAAGAGAGTGGCCAGTACTGCCCGCGAGCATGAGGTCCTACTTTACCGCCGCAGGTACACCTCTCCCTGTGGCTACTCTTTTCAGAGAAGAGCAGCACATTCAGTGTGAGAGAAATAATAAGAGACATTTTGTCACTTCTAACTTTCTCAGTGAGTGATCATTTTACATGTAAATTTCACCAGACGACATTGTGCTTATAAATCAGGATTTATAGGCCTGGGGTGCAGTCAGCATTTTAGTTCATCCCAAAAGGTGTTCACCGGGGTTGAGGTCAGGGCTCTATGCAGACCACTCAAGTTCTTCCAATCCAGCCTTGGCAAACTATGTCATAGATCTCACTTCATGCATACAGCCATTGTCATGCAGGATTATGTTTGGGATCCTTAGTTCCAGAGAAAGGAAATTGCAATGATATAATATACAGAAACATTCTATACAGCTGTATGCTTCTAACGTTGTGGCAACCGTTTGGGGAAGAACTGCATATGGGTGTGGTAGTCAGGTGTAAACAAACTTTTACACACTTTCCCACTGGAAAAATTATATCTTTATGTAGATTGTTTTGGGAACATCTGGGGAATTCCAGGATTGTTAAGTGGTTTTAAAGCATTGGGTTACTGATTGGAAGGTTGTGACCTCAAAACCCAGCACCACCAAGCTGCTAACATTGGGCACATTGGGCCTTGTGCAAGGACCTTAACGATCATCTGTTCAGTTGAATCCTGTCTCACTTGTATGTGGCTCTGGATAAAAACATCTGCCAAATTAATGAAAATAATCTATATAATTGATACACTAGATAACCTATACACTCCATAATAACATGTGTTTGTATCTCTATTTGTGTTATGATGGAAGAAAATAAACAACTCAGAGTCTTTTATTATATCCAGGGAAGTTCACTTCATAGATAGTAAACATTGGGGCCAATTTCAATATTTATCTTTAAGCTGTTTTACACTGACACAACAATAGTGTTAACATTTGTATTATCAAAAACATTGGAATGATCTATGATTGAGCTAAACTGATTTGCTTTACATAAAGGTCTTTACATAAACTCATGTTTTCTCCATCTGTTATTCTGAATGTGGTCATTTGTCTTATTATTCAACTTACAATTCAACTATGAGATAAATCAATAAATCACAATTTCAGCTTTCATTTCCTGATATTTATAACTAGATGTCTTAAACAACTTACAACATGGCACCTTTAGTGGCAGACCAAGTTTTAGGTGAACAAAAGTATAACAACAAATACTCTTAAAGTAAATTAATTTATATAACACTTAGTATTTGGTTGCTTATCCCTTGCTTGCAGTAAGTGCAATAATGGTCTCTTCCAAGATGTCGGAGTAGTAGCACGCAGTGTCAACTTTGGGTCCACAAATACAGTGCATGTTATGTGTAGTCTACACCAACTAGGAAACTTTTTAAGAGAACTACATTGGACATGTCTATCATCTCCAACTTTTGCTGAATGTTGGAGAACAAAGAGGGCGCACGGTGGTTAGCACGTTTAGCGTTAGCGTTGGGTAGCACGTTTGCCTCACACCGCCAGGGTCATGGGTTCGATTCCCACCGTGGCTCTGTGTGTGTGGAGTTTGCATGTTGTCCTCGTGCTGCGTGGGTTTCCTCCGGGTACTCCGGTTTCCTCCCCCAGTTCAAAGAAATGCATGGTAGGCTGATTGGCGTGTCTAAAGTGTCCGTAGAGTATGAATGGGTGAGTGAGTGTGTATGTGAGTGTGCCCTGCGATGGATTGGCACCCTGTCCAGGGTGTACCCCGCCTTGTGCTCAATGCTCCCTGGAATAGGCTTCAGGTTCCCCGTGACCCTGAAAAGGATAAGCGGTATACAAGATGGATGGATTTAGAACAAAGCTCAGGAGGAATAAATGTTGGATTGTGGGAAGAGCTACATGACCTTTGGCTGCTATGCAAACCAGGGTTATTGGGTTATTGGTAATCAGGGATCTTGGTTATTGCCTGTTGCCATTGGCCAGGAGAGAGGACACTGGAAACAGTGTGCTAGGCAGTGGAAGCAATGTAAGTGAGCTGGCATCCATGCTAGGCTAAAGGCAAACCCTAGCCATCTCACTCTACCATCCATTCTCATCTCCAATGTTCACTCTCTTGACAATAAACTGGTTTTACAGTGAACTACCCAGCATGAAGTCAGGGACTGCTTATTTTTGTTTTTACAGAAACATGGCAATGACAGCATTCTGGTTGTAGCTATTCAGCTAGCCAGGCTAACTGCACATTGCACTGACAGGATATTGGCACTGTCTGGTAAGACTTGCAGCGGTGGTCTGTGTGTTTACATAAACAATGAATGGTGGAGGAATACCATTGTGGTCTCAAGCTACTGTTTCTGGATAGGGGAGTTTATGACTATGAAATGCCAGCCATGCTACCTGCCCAAAGTGTTTACCACTTTGCTCATTATAGCGGTGTTCATTCAACCTGGCGCTAACACAAGGAAATGCTAAGTGAACTCTACAGTGCTATCAGACAGCACACCCAGATGCATTTTTCACTGTTGGTTGAGACTTTAACCATGTAAATCTGAAATCAGTGCTGGTAAAATTACACTAGCATGTTGGTTTTGCAACAATTTAGACCTTGTTGCAAATATGAACATTCCAGGTGCTTAGAACACTGCACCCTGCCCCCACCGCGGCAACTCAAACCACATCTCTGTTATGCTAATCCCAGCATACACACCACTTCTGAAATGTGCCAAACTGGTTCTGAAACAGGTGAGAACCTGGTCTGAAGGATCTATCTCAGCACTTCAGGACTGTTTTGAGCACACAAATTGGAATATGTTCAGAGTGGCTGCTACATATACCACCACCACAGACTTAGAGGAATACACAGCATCAGTGACTGGCTGCATCAACAAGTGCATAAATGATTTCCTTCCAGACCAACACCACACGTGCAATCCAGAAACCATGGCCGGCTGCTCAGGGAATGTGCTTATCAGCTTGCAGATGTCCTCACAGACATCAACACTTCCCTGAGTCAAGCAGCTGTCCCTTTATGCTTCAAGATGACCTTCATCATCTCTGTGCTGAAGAAATCATCTGTGTCTTGCCTATGACTACCGGCCTGTTGCACTCATATCTATCATTATGAAGTGCTTCAAGCTGCTAGTCATGAAATTCAAAGAGCAGTCTTCTCACCACATTCGACAAATTTGAGTATACCTACTGTCCCAGCCCCTCAACAGAGAATGCCATATCTGCTACCATCCACCTTTCTCTGATCCATTTGGATAAAAAGGACAACTATGCAAGGATGCTGTTCAGCATTCAACACAATCATCCCACAACAACTGACAACAAAGCTGTGCCTGATGGGTCTGATAACCTCCTTCTGCAGCTGGATACTGGAGTTTCTGATTGGGAGACCCCAGTCCATCAGGATCAGCAACTCCACCTCCAGTACCACCACACTGAACACCAGTGGCCTGCAGAGCTGTGTGCGCAGTCCACTGCTGACTCATGACCGTGCTGCTAAGTCCATTTCAACTCACATCATCAAATTTGCTGATGAGCAACAATGATGAGTCAGCGTCAGGAGGTGAACCAGCTTGCAGAATGGTGGAGAGTCAATAATCTCTGTCTTAATGTCAATAAAACTAAGAGACAACTATCAATTTCATGAGGACCCAAGTGGACCACTCATCACTGCACATCGATAGAACAATTGTGGAGAGAGTCAAAAGTTCCAAGATTTTTGGTGTGCACATGACAGCCAACCCCTCCTTGACTCTCAACACCAGCTACATAGCCAGGAGGGCCCAGCAGGACCTCCACTTCCTACAGAGCCTGAAGAGAGCCAAACTTCCACCTCCCGTCTTCACTTGCTTCTACCTAGGAACGAGAGAGAATATCCCCACCAGCTTGGTCACTGTGCGGTACGAGAACTGTACAGCCTCCGACTGCAAAGCTCTACAGCAAATTGTGATTACAGCTGAAAATATTATGGGGGTCTTTCTACCCACCGTCGACACCTCATACATCAAGTCCTGCATCCGCAAAGCCACCAGTATTGTAAACAACTCCTCTTACCTTTCTCATGGACTCTTCAGGAGTATCCATGCCACCACCAACAGACTACACAACAGCTTCTTCCCTGATGCAGTCAGATTACTCAGCACCTTGCTGCCTCCATAAGCTCAACTGGGCTAATCAAGCACCTAACCCAGTATAACTCAGTACCACTGCACACCACACTTTACAAAGCTGCCCCAATCACTTTTATATTATGAAACTGGTTTTTGCTGCCAATATTGCTGCTATACATGTGCTGCTACACTACACAATAGTTCACAGCCCATGTTCTATGTATTTATTGTCCTGTGTATTTATTGTCTTGCCCCACACAGTTATGTATGCACATTTTATGTAGTCCTAAATACTGTTATGTGTTGCACCATGGTCCTGAAGAATACATGTTATTGTAACGAGGCTGCCTTAGGTGGGAATCAAACCCAGGTCTCTCATGTACAGGTTCACTGAGTTTACTGGCAAAGCCAGTAATGTATTCAAGCACATAACACATAAGATAATCTACAACAGAGTCTTTACTGACCAAGAGCGCAACAATAAAGAAAAGCAAACAGACACAAGAACCCACAACCATGAACCACACAAATTTTGCTTGCAGCAGGCAACATTGGCTCAGGACTGAACAATGAGGCATAGGCCAAGCCTACTTAAATAGGGGAAACCCCAGGTGTAACCAATTAGACTTAATGAGTAGCAGAGTTCAGCATGAGTCTGGAGAGAGGCTCCCCCGGCCAACCAGGATGGGCATAACAGTCCAGTGAGGAGTTCTTACAGTTATATAGAGGAATGACAATAAAAAAAACTCACTTAACATGATTTGAATTGATCAAGCCAGTGACCCACTGACATCATCAAAATGTTGCATTTTTCTTTTGTGTTGCTTTTCAAGGCTTTTACTGCAGCCACTTTCAGTTGTTGTTTGATTTGGGGGTTTCTCTTTTCACTTTCCTCTTCAGGAGGTGATATGCATGCTCTGCTGGGTTAAGGTCTGGTTATTGACTTGGTCAATCTAAAACCTACCACTTTTTCCCCTGATGAAGTCCTTTGCTATAATGACAGTGCTTCTTGGGTCATTGTCTTGCTGCATGATCAAGCTTCTCTCATTTAGACTGGATGCATTTCTCTGTAAACTGAAAGACAGACTGTTTCTGTAGAAATCTGAATTCATTCTGCTGCTACCATCATGCATTACATCATCAATAAAGATTAGTGAGCCCATTCAAGAAGCAGCTATGCAAGCTCAAGCCATGACACTACCTCCACCATGCTTGACTGATGAGTTTTTGTGTTTTGGATCATGAGCAGTGCCATACCTTCTCCAAACTTTGGCCTTTCCATCACATTGGTAGAGGATAATCTTGGTTCCAGAACTTTTTCCAACCTTTTTATTGATTCTTAATGCTGATGAGTGGTTTGCACCTTGTGGTATGGCCATTATATTTCTGCACTTGAAGTCTTCTTCTAATGGTGGATTGTGATACCTTCACTCCTGCCTTGAGGAAGGTGTTGGTGATGTCACAAACTGTTTGGGGTTTTTCTTCACAGCTCTCACAATGTATTTGTCATCAACTGCAGTTGTTTCCTCGGCCGGCCTGTTACTTGTCTGGTTGTTAGTATACCATTGGTTTCATTCTTTTTCAGGACATTCCAAATTGTTGTATTGGCTAGGTCCATACACATGTTGTATTGGCTATGTTAAAGAGTAGCATTCCTGAGCATTCTGTCTCATCATCAAGGAAGCTTCTATCAAAACTGCACAAGACAATACCCCATCCCATCAGCAATGGGAAATGTCAACAGAGTTCTTCTGTTTCTTTTCTGTTTAGCACTTCTGGGCCTAGGAATATATAAGCACACAAAATAAAGATGGCTATGCAAAGTCTTGCCTCTGTATGTAGTGAGCAAGTTCTGAGCCTTCTAATCTTCATTTGCCTGGTCTGTGTTTTGATCTCAATATTCCCTGTCCCCATTACAGTTTTGGATGATCTATATATATGGATTAGAATATTTTCGATTATATACTGGTACAGATGTTAATGTCTACAGATGCCTTTTTTATACTACAATTTTGGATGGTGTCTAGTAAGCCTCCACATATGGCAGATCCTAATGTAGCTCCTGAGTAATGTAGCTAATGTAGCTCCTGAGACTGACCTGTTACAGAATCATTGTGGGCCAAATAATGCAGCTCAGTCTATAACTTTCACTGGGCTATCATTAAGCCCCTGAAAGAACCACGGTTCAATTATATGAATACATTTTATATGCATAGAGGATTATGGTGGTAAGTGCACATTAGGCTAATATTACGCAGTTCATACTTGCATACATATGGGTTTCATTCTTGCTATTAGTTAACATCAGAGGAGGGGAGTTTTTGTCACCCAATCTGTCACGACTTCCCATCGAGCTAGCGCTGCAGTATTGCAGCGTGCTCGGAAACCCGATGCCCGAGCTCTTAGCTAATGCTTTTGGGTCTTTAGTGACACTGACTTTGTTTACTGAGGTGTTTCACCCCTGATTACATTTGTCATTTAAACCCCTCGTGTCTCTTTGTACTTAGTATAATATCGAGTGCATTCACCGTGCCAAGCCTTTGTACGTGTTTTGTTTCATGGTTTTTGATCTTGCACCTAGTTTCTCGTTTTGTGTTTTGCCTTGCCCAGTTCATGCCCGTTTGCCAATCGCCTGACCTTTATCCTGTTATTTGACCACGCTTTTGATTACCGATTTGGATTTGTCTGCCTGCCTCTCTCCAATAAAAGTCTTTAACTGCACTTGCATCCATCCTAAACTCCATTACGTAATATACGTGAGAGAATACTATGCTTCACCGTGGATGCAGCAGGAAGATGGAAGATGGAAGATAAGGAAACCAACCAAACTATATCAGCTTTGTATTTGATCCAGTTTCCTCAGTGGACTTTCATAGATCTCCCAGATCGGTATGATAGGTTTTTTGGCTACCCTGAATATTTTCTGGTTGCCTGCCATATCTATTTTTCAAGCCTAGCAGACCCCAAGCCCAGTGAGAAGCAATGGCTAAGGTTTTTTGGCTCGGCCCACCAGTGGGCTCAGTGTCTAGTAGCCATGGGATCCAGGGGACTGGAGAATGTAACTCAGTTTGTGGGACTATTCATGATGGTGTTCAGCAGTCCAGAATCCAGTGTCATCCTGGAGGATCTGTTGGAGTAGGCCTGCCTCACAGAAACACCTACCATGCCGTTCAAAACCTATTATGAGTGGACAAACTGGGTGACCTCTTCCCCGAAGCTCCTGCCTAAGACCCACTATGTGGTCTCCTCTGCAGAGCTCCAGCCAGAGAACATCGTGTCGACCTCCTCCCCAGAGCTCCAACCTGAGACCGACGAGGTGGTCTCATCCCCAGAACTCCAGCAGGAGATCCACGAGGTGGTCTCATACCCAGGGTTCCTGCCTGAAACCCACAAGGCTGTCTCATCTCCAGAGGCGACCACTCAAGCCAAGTTCCCGTCTGAGGTCGAAAAAAATGGTAAAAATTGTAAATGGTGCACTTATGTAGCGCTTTTTATCCAAAGCACTTTACACTGTGTCTCATTCACCCATTCACACACACACTCACCAATGGTAGCAGGGCTGCCATGCAAGGTGCTAACTTTCCATCGGGAGCAACTTGGGGTTCAGCGTCTTGCCCAAAGACATTTCGGCATGTGGAGTCATGCGGGCCAGGAATCAAACTGCCAACCCTACGATTAGTGGACAACCCGATCTACCAGCTGAGCCACAACCACCCTAAAAAAAAGGGCCTCTCAAGCCAAATTTCTGTCCGAGGTCAAAGAAACGGCCTCTCAAGTCATGTGTCTGTCTGAGATTGCAGAGATGGCCTTCCAAGCCATGTTTCTGTCCGAGGTCGAAAAGACGGCCTCTCACGCCAAATTCCTGTCCGAGGTTGAACGGACAACTTCTCAAGCCCAGTTCCTGTCCGATGTCGAAGAGACAGTCTCCCAAGACATGTTCCTGTCTGAGGTCGACAAGGCAACCATACACGCCAAGTTCCAGCTAAAGGTCAACGAGTGTCGACCACATCCAAGTTGGACCGCGTTTTTGATTAACGATTTGGATTTGTTTGCCTGCCTCTCTCAAATAAACGTCTTTAACTGCACTTGGATCCATCCTAACCTCCATTATATAATATACATGACACAATGAAATTGAGTATTTTAGTGGCATGTCATGAACAATACATTGATGATATTAGCGATGTTTAGTTCCAGTAGATACAGTAGTAGTAGTCAAAAAATGATTTCTTAAAACACTATGCCATATAGAACATACAGAAGGCATGTTACTGTACTGTATGTGATCATAACCATTGCATGGCTTTAGTTATTTAAACTCTAAATATGATTTAAAAATGATCACAAAACAAAATCTTGTTCTTTTTTCTGCACTTAAACATATCAAGACCTGCAGATAAGGCCTGCAGGTCATTTGGGAGTTTTTTTTTTTGCCCCTATTGACTGTGACCGTGCTTGGAGCTTGAAGCAAAGTGTTTGACTGTGACTGTGTTTGGAGCTTAATCAGAGATTCACTCAGAGATAAACATTCAGATCTCAGAAATCCCAGCAGGAATGGGCTATTTAATATTTGGATAATTTCATATCAAATTAAATTTCAAACAAAAATGACAAAAGGAAAATAAATATTAGTTGGACACCCACAAATAAAATGAGGATGTAAACATGATAGGAATGGTATAGAACAATTTTAAAAATATGGAAGAAATCCAATAAAATGATTCATACTGTATATGATCCGTTAAATTTAAATAATCTAAATCATGAGTTCTGTTTTAGTATATAGCCAACATGAGCTCACTCACAATTCATAGGAATTCAAACAAAAGAGTGCCATTTTGTTGGATTTGATCAAATCAGCAGAGAAATTGCAACCATGACCCCATCTCTCAACCTAACCTTAAGCATTTGTAGAATTTTAACATTGCTTATGAGTTGGCTCTTGTAAGTGGTCACAAATTTGTAATTTTTAAGCTTTTTGAATAAGATTTATACACTAAAACACAAACATGTATTGCTTGAAGTTTTTGCTGATAGATTAATTTGAATGTTGGAGTTTCTATTTTCATATAAAGGTATTTGAAATTGTCTGTAATTACGGGCTATTATGATAAGGAATTCAGAAATAGTTATGCTACTAAGTATAAATGTTCACAATGGAATAGGATATTAAAATAGCATAGCCCACAGATGAAAATCAAGGGGAAACATATGTATGTGTTTACATGTTTTAGCTGCATACCATGGAAAATGCATACATTATATTAGTGAAATTTTGTTCCAATTGATGGCAGTCAACGGATTCAGTATTTTCAACCACCATGCAGCATACAACATACAGAAGTGAAGACATGTCTCAAATGAATTTCATCTTTAACACAATTAAAAGGAATAAAACACAGGTAGTGAAGATGATAAAACACTGAAGGAATAAAACACTGGTTTCCAACTCCTGCAAAAAGGCCCATCCTTTATATATCAATACCAGCCTTTTGCTTTGCATATTCAAAATGTGATTTAAACAAGACCACTGAAAAGAACTTGCTTTTTTACCTCGCTACGGAACATGGTAAGAACTGCTGATCATACCATTTGGATTTTATTTATATAGTTTGGAGGAAAACCTCAATTTGTGACTGATTGTAATATTGGAACTAACTTTAAAAAATTTTACAATTTACTCATAGATAAACATCCATATCTCGGAAATGCCAGCAGAAATGGTCTCTGCAAAGGAAAATTCATCTTCATTTTTACATAGCTCTCATACAACGGACTCGGACTACTACAATTGGTGTGCAGATTACCCCACTGTTCCTATCATCTGGTCATCAATATCTATGGTCTGTTTCCTCTTGGGTTTACCAATCAATGTGTGGGTCCTACTTCTGCTGAGGCAAAGACAAAAAGCCAACAATGACTTCATCATGATCTGTCAGGCTATTGTCAATTTGATTTTCATAGTTCAGATCCCATTCTGTGTATGTAATTTCATGCTATGGCATATTAAGGAGCTACAAATTGTTTTGATCTTTATCTACAATGTAAACGTGCATGGTAGACCTCTGTTTATGGCTTGCATTTGTTTAGACTGTTATTTCGCTGTGGTTTACCCCATAGTGTACAAAACCAGTAAGAAACTTGCTGTAATGAAGAAAACAATCACAATAATAATCTATTCCATTACAGCAGTTTTTGGATTGGTTTTGTGCACTACAACATGGTTAATTATAACTCCTTTTGTTGGCATTCCTTTATTCATGGCATTACCAGTTATCTTCTTCTGTGATATTTCCATACTTCGAGCCTTGAGAAAACCAGATCCAACAGGAAAGAACAACATTCATCCACAGAAGAAACACGCTCTTCACACCATCTTCAACAGTTTCATCATGACATTTATTGTCTATCTGCCACCAACAATCATTTTCTCATTTGGAAACGTGATACCACTTGAAGGCATAGAGCGGTACTGTTGTTTAATTCCATATGGATTTTCTTTTTCGACAGTTGGATGTGTCATTATGCCTGTTCTATATCTGGTCAATGGGGGCAAGCTGGACACGTTTAAGAACTGTTGCAAGAAATCTAAAATCATAACCATTGACGTCTAGAGCTCATTGTATGTCACAGGTTATATATTTAGTTGCTTGAAAGTGCTTTTTAATATTACAGTAGTCTTCTTGGCAAATACCTTAACTGCAAATTTTTACAACAAAGTTAACAACAACTGATGGAGTGTGCCATACGGTATATAGAAGTAATTACTGAGTATTTAGGTAGTAGCTGTGTTTCATAAAAAGACTATGGGTTTTTGGAGTCATGTGTGGTTTAATTGCACTATAATTCTAAACTATGATCTGTCATACTTCTTTCTCTTGGTCATATGTTGGTAAACAAAAGATGACATGCTGTTGTAGGATACTAATCAAAGATAGATTATCTATATAGGATAAAGCATTTTATTTGAAACTATCTAATTATTTACCATTGAACCATTGCATTGTGTCCATGTCTGCTAGCTAGCTTGCTAATGTTTGAGAAGCTTTTTTTTTATTGTGTAATTAAAAATCAGAGGAGATTTATAAGCACACTGGGTATAACATTATATTTTACTATTCTGTTCTCAAAAAGTTGTGAGTAAATTAGCTTTCACTTTGTCTGTCATTACAAGTCAGTAAAATTATAACCAATACCCTGTCTCTCATTCTAAACTTAACCATTTGTTTAAAAAAAAAGTTAGCTCTTGTGAGTGGTTACAAATCTATAATACTCTGTGTATTTTAAGCTTTTTGAATAAAATATATATGTAATAAGGCACAAACATGTAATTGTCTTTTTTTCAAATAAACAAACAAAAAAAAAACATTATTTTGCTGGTATATTAATTTAAATGCAGCAGTTTATTTTTTTCCATATAAAAGAATTTGAAAGCTTTCTGGTTTACAAGCTATCATGAAGCTTCCAGTGAAGGGAAATTTAATGCTGTCATATACAGAGGCATCCTATATAACTGTGTGCTTCCAGCTTTGTGGCAAGAGTTTGGTGAAGGCTCACGTCTACAGTAGGTGTGGTAGTCAGCCACAAATATTTAGTCATATAATGTAGGACCTAGTGGAAAGATTTTTATCTCAATTGGTTTAGCAACATCAGGGGATTTCCAGAAGGCATTAGTGGCTACTAATCAGTAAGTCATGAGCGCAAATCCCAGCACTGCCAACATCGGGCCTTGCACAAGGACCTTAACTATCATCTGTTTGATCGTGTAAAATCTTACATGTAAGTTGCTCTGGTTAAAAGCATCTGCCAAATTAATAAATATAATCTATATATTAGAATGACCCTAGCACTAGAAATCCCACGCACACCACAGTAACATTAGCTGTGGATTCCTACTTGTTTTGTTATGGAATAAACAACTGAGTCTTTATTTATGTCCAGTGTGGTGAAGTTCACCACATATATAATATACATTGGTGCAATAAAGGATTGGGGCAAATTTCAATATGTAAATAGGCTTTACACTGACATAACAACAGTGTTAATATTTGCATTGGCAATAACACTGGAATGATCTATAACTGAACTAAACTGATTTGCTTTACATATAGGTCAATAACTCTTGTTTATTCCATCTGTTACTCTGAATGTGGCTGTTTGTCTTAACATTCAACCTAATTTTGTAATAAGTAAAATAAATCCATTTTCTATTATTTTTGTATAATACCTTTGCATTATCAAAGATGAAGTTCTCCGTGAATTCCTGATCATCCATTAATGGTGGAGGCACCTTGGAAGCCTTCCAGAGGTACTCTGACAGCCTGTGGGTCTTCTGATGAATATTGTATTGCACGTCATGAGCCTCATGAAGAATCACAGTACCTCTAGAAAATGATTTCTGGAAGGCTTTTGATTATACAAAGCATTGAAGAAAAGACAGACAATGATTGATTTGCATATTGTATGTTTAAAATGTAAAACATGTGATCCTCATTGGAATCCCATATCTATTAATGAAGTTCTGAGTTGAGTTCTTTAGTTTAAAGCATGTCATATTCTATTTCATCAACACGGTCCATTTTCTGTTTGGTTAATGGTTTCATGTATTACCAACAATGCCATTCGTCTACCAGTTTGTCCTTTAGTCTGTACAGCTCTCTGACCTCATCTGTACACATCACTGAAAGAGGTAAGGGTCTAAATTTGGAATATTGAAGCAGGGGTGCAGTGGGTAACATTAACAACTGACAGTTCCAGGGTCCCAGGTTGAATCCTGAGCTCAGATTATTGTCTGTGTGGAGTTTCTGTGTGGGCCTTCTCCAGGTTCTTCATTTTCCTCCTACCTTCTGAAAACATGCCAGTAGCTGGATTGGTTAACATAAATTGCCCTTAGGGGTGAATGGTGCCCTATGATGGGCTGGTGTCCCATCCAGGGAGTATTCCTGCCCCACCAATGAAGGAATGCAGAGGTTTCTCAGATTTGCCAATTCATTATTTTATTATGTCAATAAAAGCAGCTCTATGGGAATAAAGGCATGGGTTGAAATCGCAAAACACTATCATGGATCAGAAAAACTTGGAGCTCCAAAAGGACTAAATCCCCTTTAAGTGCACTGAACCCTTTTCTTTGCTATATTATGATTCACATTTACTTTTAGAGAACACCAATGTATATGTCCCACTGTAAAGAACTTGTGTGATCTTGTGAGAATCTGTGCCCAGCCCAGAACTGCTTGCAGCCCTGTAAGAGCCACCCATTCACAGTGCCCTGATCCCACATTGCCATTGACTTCATCACAGAGTCAAATGGTTACACCACTATTCTGGTGATAGTCAACAGATTCTCAAAAGACTGCTGTCTTATCCCAACTCCTAAGCTATTGACAGCTGTGGAAACAGTTCAGGTAATATATGTTATATACGGTAATATACGCCATATATGGTAATATACGCCACGGCCAGCAGAGGGCACTGCGGTACGGCCGCTGACTGCTCACGTGACTCTTCTGTTTTCGTTCACTTCCCGCTTGGACATTAAGTCTGATTAAGTCCCTGTGTGCTCCCTGTGTTTGTTTACCTGTTTATTTGTTTCTGGTTTAAGTAATAAAGACTGTGACCTGCACATGCATCCACCTCCAGTCTCGTTCCGTAACAGAATACTGCGCCAAAAATGCGGAAGCAGCAGGTCGCTATGAGCGCCGCCGAAGAGGCCAGGAGTCCCTGGAGTTGAGCAAACAGCTCGCGGAGGACATTTCCCAGTGCAAAGCCGAGCTGTGCGCCGCGTCGTCCCTCGCGCCATATACCCTGTCCCCGCCGCCAAGGAGCGACGCCGTGCAACACAGCCAGCAAAGTAACCTGAGCATCTGGGGCTTTCCACTGCAGGGGAGGTACACCTTGCTGCGCAGTCCAGAGGTGAAGGCTGGCCCAGAATTTTTTTTGGGGGGGGCAATGAGGACAGCAGAGCTCCAGCCTGAGGCCTACGGGGAGGTCTCAGCTGTGGAGCTGTCACCTGAGGTCAACAGGGCGACCTCAGAGGGACAGGCTGAGGAGGCCGTCCCGCTGCCCTGCACAGCCGAGGAGGCCGCCCTGCCGCCCAGCCCAGCTGAGGAGGCCATCCTGCTACCCTGCACGGCCGAGGAAGCTGTCCTGCTGTCCAGTCCAGCGGAGGAGGCCGTCCCGCTGCCCTGCACGGCCGAGCAAGCTGTCCTGCTGTCCAGCCCAGCTGAGGAGGCCGTCCCACTACCCTGCACGGCCGAGGAAGCTGTCCTGTTCCAGAGCCGCCGGGGGCGGTGCCCAGATTCCCAGGGGCGGTGCCCAGTGTCCCAGCGCCGCTGGGGGCGGTGCTCTGACTTTCAACCCCGGTGGGGATACTGCTCTGCTCCTCTGCTGCCCGACGGAGGCTGCTTCGCTTTCTGTCGCAGCGAAAGACAGTTCGCACAGGGGCCTGGGACCCCTGTTGGAGGGGGGGTTCTTGGTGCTCCAGGAGGAGCACCCTTTGGAGGGGGGGTTCTGTTACGCCACGGCCAGCAGAGGGCACTGCGGTACGGCCGCTGACTGGTCACGTGACTCTTCTGTTTTCGTTCACTTCCCGCTTGGACATTAAGTCTGATTAAGTCCCTGATTTGCCCCAGGTGTTTATGTTTTGGTTTAATTAAGTTTGTTATTTAAACCCCCCGGGTGACTGCGCACATCGCGCAGTATTATAGTTGGTTAGTTCTTCAAGTGAAGGAAGTATACCGGTATGTGTTAAGGTGTAGCATGCTAGCGGTCGTAGCTAGGGGACCAGAGTGAGTATAGTCAGTAGAGACCGCGCTCCCTGTGTTTGTTTACCTGTTTATTTGTTTCTGGTTTAAGTAATAAAGACTGTGACCTGCACATGCATCCGCCTCCAGTCTCGTTCCATAACAACATATAACACAGTATTCAGAATTTATGGACTACCTGAAGATATAGAATCAGACAGAGAGGTTAAATCCAGCAAATATGATTGGGAGGCATTTTTCATATTTCACAATGAGCCTTTTTTTTTCAGGTTACAATCTTCAGTCAAACAGTCAGGTGAAATGCGTTGACCAGGAGATTGGAAGATTCTTAAGATGCTACTGTATAAACAATCTGTGCTAAAAACACTCAGAACTCATTAACCCATTGCTTGACTAGACTTATCCTTCCTGGGTGTGTTTTATGTTATCAACCTCTTTTATTTCCTTGGTTTGGAAAACTATCCAAGGTTCCAGTAGTGTATGAATGGACACAGTGGAGTGAACTAACTTAGGAAGCTGCACATGTCAGGCTGCAGAAGGAACAAGCAGACAGATGGGTCAGGTGCTCTGGCTGTTCACCTGGGACCTGCTACTAAGATTACCATAAAGAAAGTCTCATTTTTAGACAAGTTAATTGTGTTTTTACAGATTAGAACTGCCGCATTCAATGTCTCTCTGCTCAAACAGGTCTATCTGTCTACTAAGAAAATGGTGCCAGGAGCAGAGTCACCCTCTACTGTGGAGCTTGATAGAGGACCAGCTTGCAGAATATAGAGTCTCATTGACTTCAAGAGAGGAGGTCATTACATGTCTTGTATTTTGGACTGGGTGGGACATGGTCCAGAAGAGCATTCCTGAGTCTCATTGTATAATCAAGAAAGCTTCTGTCAAAACTGCCCAGGACAAAACCCCACACCACTTGCTAAGGGAAATGTCAGCAGAGGTCTTCAGTTTCTGTTCTGTTTAGCACTTCTGGGTCTAAAATACTGTATATAAGCATACAAAATACAGTTGTTTTTTGAAAGAGTCTTTCCTCTCTATATAGCAAGCCAGTTCTGAGCCTTCTTCTTGATTTGCCTTTCCTGTGTTTTGATCTTGCTATTACCTGACCAAATTACAGTTTTGGATTATCCCTATCTGGATTTTAATATTTTGGATTTTTTATTGGTACTGATATTACCAAGCCAGACCATAACCATCATTGGGCTATCATGAAGCATGAAGAATTAAAAGTTAAATTATCAGAAATCATTTGATATGCAGAGTGGATTATGGAGGTAAGTGCACATTAGGTACGTATTACACAACAGAGGCTCCCAATAGGGTTTCATACTTGCACATGTGTATGAATATGCATCTATTAGTTAACAAAGGTGGGGAGTTCGTTTTGTTACCCAATGAAATTGCTCTCGCTTTCAGGTTGTAGCTAAGATAAAGTTGATCTGTCAGCTTCAGCAGTTGCATATCTTTAAATATGAAGAAATTTTATCTCAACTTTATTTTTAGTGGTATGTCATGGATAGTACAATGATGTTAGTGAAATTTAGTTCCAGTCAATGCAATAGTAGTCAAAATATGATTTTTTTTTTTTAAACAACATGCCACACAGAACATAGAGACGTCATGTTACGTGATCAATTATTTTAACCTTTAAAACAATTAAAAGGAATAAAACGCAGTTGGTGAAGAAAAGCCCATCTTTTGTATATTATGACCATCCAGTGGCAAACATGACTTAAACACGATCACAAAACAAAATTTTTTTCTCTGTACTTGAACATAGCAAGACCTGTAGATCATGTCTTTTGTGGTTTTTTTCACACTAGTTTGCAGGAAAAGTTACATTTGTGATTGACTGTGACTGTGCTTGGAGTTTAATTGGATACTCACTCAGAGATAAACATTCACATATGAGAAATGCTAGCAGAAATCATCTTCAAACGGCACTTATTAAATGGACTGGAACAACTGCAAGTGGTGCAGATATTACCCCACTGCTCCATCTGGTCAACAGTATTTTTTTTTTTTTTTTTACCTCTTTTTTTAAACCTACACAACCTTATCCACTCATTCTGTGTATGTAATTTCATATTACAGTGGTACAAAATATTTTACTCGTTATCTGCAGCTTAGTCCTCACTAGTAGACCTCTGTTTATGGCCTGCATTTGTTTACCCCATAGTGTACAAAACCGGTAAGAGCCTCATTGTAATTAAGAAGGCATCACAATTACAAATCTGTTTCTCTATAGCAGTTTGTGGACTGGTTATGTGCAATGTAACTTGACTGATTACAACTCCTTTACTGGCTATTCCTTTAATCATGGCACTACCAGTTATTGCCTTCTGTGATATTGCCATACTTTTAGCATTGAGAAAACCAGATCCAACAGGAAAGAGCAACATCCATCCACAGAAGAAACAAGCACTTCACACTATCTCCAACAGATTCATCATGACATTCACTCAGTATGTTTACATGGACAACAATAATTCGATATTAACCAGATTACGAAGATACTCTTGATTAAGAAACTAGCATATAAACAGCGATTTCTGATGACCTTAATCCGACTAAAGTCGTACTTGAATTAAACCCAAATCGAATTAAGACGTGGAGTATTCCTGTTTTAGTAGCATTATTGGAGTGCGTTACAGACATGTACTCACCTTAATCACACTATTAACGTCGTGTGGGAGTTTTCACCGCATTTTGAGACAGGACACGATCACACACGGCAGCGCTCGACCGTTTGACGGCAAAAAAGAGAGCACGGCTGCATCCCAAACCACGTACTTACCTAATATATAGTAGGCGAAATACATGAATCTCAGCTACTATATAGTAGGTAAGTACGTGGTTTGGGACGCAGTCCACGGCTTCAAGCAGTCGTCTATTTGCACGTACAGCATGACAAATAATTAACTGCACTCGAAGCTTTCGTAAAATTAATAGTGAAACACCCAAAACTGTATAGGGTACCATAAAATAAGTATTAAACACGTCAACATTTTTTTCAGTAAATATATTTCCAATGAGGTTATACACATGAAATTTTCACCAGACATCAGTATTAACTCAAGAAATCCACACATATAAAGAATTCACAACATTAAAGTCCATAAATAAAGTTATGTGTAATAAAGTGGAAAGAAACAGGAAAAAAGTATTGAACACACTAACTGAAATTTATTTCATTCTTAGTGGAGAAGCCTTTGTTTGTAATGACAGCTTCAAAACGTTTCCTGTATGAAGAAATTATTCGGCTGGCATAATTCAGGTGTGATTTTGGCCTGTTCTTCTAAACATATTGTCTTTAAATCTTGTTCAATTGGATTCAGGTCAGGTGATTGACAGGGTCATTCTAGCACTGAACGTTTTCTCTGAAACCAATTGAGAGTTTCCTATGCTGTATGCTTTGGATCGTTGTACAGGACCACCAGAAAAAAAATGATGGTCCAATAATTATTTCCCCCACTGTATGTGTCATTGTGATATACACATTAATTTCCTTTACAAACCTCACTTAATAGAGTGGAAACACATCAAATGTAAACATGCATATTACATTATATTATTTGTAATATAATGCATATTACAAAGAGATTTGTCAATGTGTTGATAATTGTTTGATTTATGTTAAACGTTATACTAAAAATGATTAACAAACAACCATTTTTTATAACAGCAAATAGTATTTTCTCGAGAAAAAAAAAACAACAAAAAAAACACTGTATATATTCCAAGAAACTGTTCTGCAAAAGTATTTCTCTCGAGCATCTTGGCAGCAGAATAAACATTTCAATTCTAATTAGTAGTATGTAATGTATGTGGTCACAAATTTATTTACATGAAGCATCATAAATAAATAAACAAACAAATAAATAAATAAATGTAAATTGTAAATGTAAAAAAAAAAACATCAAATACAAAGAATACTTGTTACAATATGAGCAATCAACTGGCAAAGATTTACGTATTCACCTGTAGAGTGTTACCTTAAGGGTTCTAATTCAACTTAATTTACTAGTACTGTTATATTATCGATTAAATGGTTTTGAAAGAAGAGGCACCTATAGTCCCAAATTTTATTAATTCATAATATTACAGTAAATCATAATTCTGGTCATATGCTTTTGGATTTACGTGAGCTTAGATGTAAAAAAAAAATTGTTTTTCCAAGTTTGGACAGGGCCATCAACAACAGTATTTGACCATCAGATTTGTGACTAACACCTGTGTTGCACCACAAACCATACCATTTGCATATGATTTTGCCTTCTGAGAATGTGCATTTTCCCTCCACATTTTTCCATCTTTACATCAAAATCTATTCAAATGAATCAGCAAAGATTAAGGGTTTTAATAGGGGTGTAAAAATACACTCATACTTGCTTTAATTCAAATCAACAAATTGAACAAAAATTTGTCGGGCAGCAGAGACGTCAACAGTTGTGGTGAATGCTTTTATTAAAACTAATAAAAATCCTGGCAAATTCCAGGAACATGCAAAGGGTTAGCTGATGTACAGACAGGTAATCAGAGGACAGGTCTGAGATCATATAGCGAGGAAGCAAACGAGGGTCAAAACTAGAATAATCAATCATGAAACCTTAGCACCTCTACAAAGCACATTACACTGTTTCTCATTCACCCATTCTCACTAACACCAAGGCATTAACCTGCCATTGAGAGCAACGTGGAGTTCAGTGTCTTGGCCAAGGACACTTTGGCATGTTGTGGGGCTAGGGATCGAACTGCCAACCCTGTGATTGGTGGACAACCCGCTCTACCACCTGAGCCGCAGCCACCCCAAATG